>NC_040011.1:5217628-5817628 GCF_000972845.2 Larimichthys crocea | reverse complement strand
TCCTCAGTTAAGATTGTAATAAATGGGCTCGGCTTGCACCACTTTAGTCAATCAGGTTTATTGCTGGGAAGGTTCACGACGAGGCTGATGAAAGACGAATACTGTGGTTTTACAGTAAACGACTAAGAAACCAAACTGGTAAATTTCTGCAAAGTTCAAAAACTGTTACAAAAAATGTTAGGCAAGAAACATTTCTGCAGGTCCATCACACCCTGTACCCTCTAATAGGGGCTACAGTTTAAAGTTTAATAGACCAACCACCAACAGAATGTATATGAAGTAATCTATTACCAGTGTTGTAGTCCAAATCCCCTAATCTGAGACCAACTTGAGACCAAGTCAAGACCACGACCAATGCAGGGTGAGACTGAGTCAAGACCAAGACCAGACAGTATACGTATAGCCTACTTAGGTAGCTACTAGGTAGTTAATATTTGCTAAATCTCTTTGGGTGAGGCGTGTTCCTAACCGTCACATGCTTTTTTGCAAATTAGCTCTTTGTGGTTTAGGGAGCTACATTTTATTGCAGAAGATTTGGCTGATATCTCTTCCCAGACAGCCATTTAGAGAAACATGATCATAGAGAAGTGATGCAAGTTATTGGCTAGATTTGAAGCGGGAAGTTTTACATCCAATCACAGTAACGATGTAAACAAATAAATCTGACAATGCACAGACAATTTAGTGAGACTGAGACAAGCCAAAGTAAAAATGAGATTGATTCCAAAACAGTAGTGGGCCTGGCCAAATAGCAACTATGTAAATGTGTAAAAAAAATATGAGCAATCAAAACAAGGCTTACAAAATGCACACCTGGATCCCTACAATACATCCGAAGCACACACAGCACAGTTTTGAACATTGGCATCAACAGTAACCTTCCACAAGGTTCAAGATTTCAGAAATACCATTTTTAAAATGTTCTAGTTTAAATGGGTCTGAGTGAAATATATAACAGTGCTAATGCCCAAAACCACAATCCATTTCCCAAGTGAAAGCTTACACTGGACTATGGGCTATGCAGTGAAAGTACTTAATTTCTGATTTATTCATCTTGGGAACATTTTGTACACAGTCTTGCAGGAAGAATAAAGCATAGTAATAAAGATTTAGCTGGATAGAAAATATGCTTACTCTGTCTTGCAGCTGAAAAAACAGGTTAATTTAGTCTAGTTGAATGATAATGGTGCCAAGCTATGGATGGATGGTAAAACATGGCACTGTTCTTGCACTCTTGTGTCATTTTTTTAAATTATTATTATGATGAGTGGCACCAAAAAACATCCCTGACAGACAGTGGTTGGTATAGGAGTAAAAGTTTGAATTATTACTGCATCCTGTAAAGAACTGTGGGTTAGCTCTTGCATTAAAATGGGTCAGGAACAGTGCTGATTGAGTTTTCCTGGGGAAAAAAGGACAGTAGAACTTCCTGAATGACGGCAGTATCCAAAACAGAGAATGACCCATGTGTGACACAGGATGTTTGAGCAGATAAAAAATAATGATGCAATTAGTTATTACTTGCTGACTGAACAGTTTTGGTGACAGACAGATAGTTACTGGTTGGACTCACCGCCAAAATACACAACATATGACTGCTGGAAAAATGCCCTGTAGTCAATCTTATCATTGGTTGATGATTGGTCACCAAATTATGAATTGTATTACATGCTATTAATATTCTATTACTTATACTGCATATTTGTATTGATTCTTATAATAAAGATCACTTCTTTGACAGTTTCCCATGATCATCAAATGGTTTTAACCTCTAAATTGAGCTGATTTGCTTGGCCACCTTGGTGTTTCAGGGTCCTGACACAACAACATATTCTGATAATGATGCATTCTTTAAGTCTATTAAGAGAGAGGCCAGACATGGTGAGTTCTGATATACTCATCTTCGTGTTTAATGTATTTTCTACAGTCATTTACGAGTCATCCAAAAATGTGCTTTTTGTTGGTCCTGACTCAATCAGTGAGCTATAGTCTTTCAACCAGTATGTGGTTCTGTTTCCTCTTTGCCACCACATTTTTACCCTGACTGTCAGCCCCACTCCCAATGATGTATGATGTATAGTATGTAAAACTGCCTCTCTGTCTCTGAGTCTGTGGTATGTTCCATACTGATACCAAGACACCCTTATAGTGGCAATCATGAAGGCATTATGAAAAGGCATAACTACGCTATCCTTCCAAGAGAATATATTACTACATGGGCTCAGGAACACTTTGAAAAAACATTGTCAGTTAACACTATCTACACACACATCAACACATCTACAAATGCAAGTTAAGACTAAGCAGCAACCTCCGTAGCTGTGAAGTGAGGCCAATGTGAAAGTTCTAAAAACTGTAGTGCCGCGAACAACCACTTGAGGTTGCCTACAGAATGAATGAATGAAACAAGTCAATTCCCATAAGCCCAGATGTTAAAAGGTCCAACTTCACAGCAGAAATAAACATGTTTACAGACTGGTACAAAAAATGGTTTTGGTCTCTATAGCTGATTCCCCTGTTCATGACAACTGTACTTTATTGATTTTCTATATAACACACTTGTTCAGATTATATTAAGGCCTAAAGTTATGCATAATTAACAGTGTGGCAGCTTTGACTAACAGGTAGATGTCGTTACAGGTGCCTTGTTTGAGCACCCAGGTGTCATTCAGCCTGCCTTAGGCCGAAGATCCACCTCTTCACCAATTGGCGGCAACATGGCGGTGGCCAGAGCCACACATTTTGAGCTTCAAAACAACTCTTCAGAAACCCACAACATCCATTCTTTCATCCCTCAATGGTCAAGACTCTAGTATGCAAAGTGAAAACCGTGTTTCAACAACATCCATAAGAGAAACCCACATCTCTGGACCTGAGCTTATCTGAGATGGACTGAAAGCAAGTGGAAAAGTGTGCTGTGGTCTGATGATTTGTTTTTGGAAACCATCCATGTCATTGAACATGTTTTGTTGGAAGCATTAAAAGACACAACTAATAGTAACAAGTAAAGAAAATCTTATTCCATGTTTTTAGGTAGCCCATTATATCACGCCTGACTTGTGCTGCATGTTTGCAGTTATATTGTCAGCTGACCTCCAACAAATGACACAGTCGTGGCTTGCTGACATGCTTCTGACCTCATGGTGTGAGAGGATGTAGATGAGCAAAGGAAGAGGAGGAAACAGAGCCACCACCCACTCTCAGGCTTTTCTCCTAGGGAAGTTGTCAAATGTCCAGCTTTACCATTTACAAAACTCTGTCTCATTGTTTAGTTTTCTGGGTTAAAAGTCAAGCTTAATTCTAAGTAATTTCAGTGGCTTTGTTGAAGTCATGAAATGCTGCATGTCTCAGAATGATTAAAAAAAAACAAAAAAAGACCACAACACATATTAAATTGAAGGTCATGTGATGACAATCCTTCCCAGAATTTGCAATATTTTATTCACCAGACAATGCAGAAACACCACCACATACTCAATATTTTAAACTGCTGAGTAAATTGCAATTGTAAATTACAAAAAGGGTGGCCAAGGACTATGAAAATAAGGCTGTAAAATGAATTTATTGAGCAATCACTCCTCTTAAAAAAAAAAAAATCTGTTTTTAGATCATTTTTGGTTGTACATGTTTTGCAAAAGAACATTCAGTCTTGAGCCGAAAAAAGACAGCTGTGCAATGCCAGGATAGTAGTCAAAGTGTTGTAATGTTACAACTTTAAAAGTTTTAATTGTATACTTTGGATGCAGAAACTTTCACTTTGTGTTGCACTGAAAAGATCTTGAGAACCTTTTTTGTAAACTTGACACAGAGGCTGTGTGATGTCTACTGTTGTGGATAAAACATTTGCTGCTCAGTGGTTTTCCCTCCAAAATACACTTGACTCATCTCCAGGAGATGGTGGGATACTATTCCCTCTGGACCTTTGATGAAAATTGATCTTGGCACATGTTTGAAAGACTTGCTACGGAGGTACGTCATTTACACACATGCTCACTTTCTGTCTGTGAGAACATACACTCCACTGTCCATGTGAACGCTGTAATAAGCCTGGGAACAAATGAAGCGTCTGCCTAAACTGTTGCTCCTAAGCAACCGTATCAAAGTAAACTGAAACACACTGGCACTTAGTTACCAACTAGGCATATGAACTATTTATTTTACCCTTGTAACCTGCCCTCTCTTTCCTCTGGTTTTAACTCTCACACAAATGCCACCAGGTGCAGTTACCTAAAAGGGTTATGCAATAACATTCATTTTTTAGTGACGGGATGATTATACTCAAGTCAATGTAAATTCTTCTTGAGGACAAGGACTCTTAAAACTAAATAAATTGTTTGCCAATATGTTCATTTGCTATTAGTTAGAGACGATCGATGCCACTATCATGTTTGTATAATTAATATGAAGCTACAACCAGAAGGTGATTAGCTTGGTGTAGCATAAAGACTGGAAATGGGGAAACAACCAACTTGACTCCATCCAAAGGTAATCCACCTACCAGCACCTCTAAAGATCATTTAACACATTACAGCTTGTTTTTGGAATCCGTATAAAAACGAGCAGTGTGGTGATGCATTGGAGTCAGTATTTTCCAGGTGCAGGGACTTGCTTGACTCTTGTTGTCACCCTGAGGATGCCAGTAATCTAGCATCGTTAGTTCCAGGAAGTCACTACTTCCGGCCAAAAAATAGTTTCAGCATGTGACTGGACCTTTTATGTATTTGTATAGATTAAACAAACAAGATATATCATGTTTCCCCTTGTTTTCAGTCTTTATGCTGAGCTATGCTAACCACCTGAGCATGAGAGTGGTATCAGTATTCTCAACTCAGTTTCAACAAGAAAGCAAAAATTGATTTCCCAAAATGCCAAACTATCCCTTTAAATGGTCAAACTCAGACCAAAATCAGAGTGGGGTGATGACATGTGCAGCACATGGTTGTAGCATTTAATAAAGAGCAACTAATGTTTTAACATCAAGTGTGTCTTCATCCAAGTTCATGTCCAAGTCCAAAGTAGACAACACTGTACATTTATCTATCTAAAATGAAATATTACAGGTTGAACCAGGACAACAGGTGTAAGCTATTGAATTGTTTTTTGTTTTTTTAAAAAGGTGTGACAGGTGTAGAAACTTGAACTCTGGAAAATTCTTTCTTTAATGTTCTCTCTGAGGGGGAAGAACATTACTCATTCTCAGTTTTCCAAACTGATTTCTACTGATACTGTTTTCTGGGAAATAATTTGATCTCATTGGGAGTTCCTCTGTTTTGCCAAGGGCTTAATAGTTTCAGTCTTAGATTAGGCCTATTTGTGGTGTCAGCCTTGACAAATTACACTTTTTCCAATGTCACATATCACTACACTGCTAACCGGCATGTCCAGATTAAGCACACTCCTCACTTTGTTCATTTTGTCACCGTATCACGCTAAACAATTTGGCACCTACTCAAAGAAATGCATGGATTAAATGTATGGAGGAATGTAATGTATACTGTTGGTTCTTAGTATCACCTCCTCATCTCAGAGAGGAATTATTGTAGCAGCTTCACAGAATCTAGCTAGAAAGTTCAAAGTTGGAGCACACACAGTTCTCCTCTTCCCTGCAGGAACTGTGGTCTCCTCCAGCTGTGCTGCTGTGTTTGAGGGCTGGGTGCGTTGCAAGTGCATCCAACAGACAAAAGAGCACTCCCTTCAAACTTCTCTGGGGGGAACGGCGGATGACTTGGCTAGGTGTGTAACCCATCACACACCCTGCTGACAGGCCAGTCAGTTCCAGCTCCACGGCTGCACATCAGACAGATGCTCTGTGTGTGTGTCTGTGACGGGACGTTGTTGCTTCTGCTTATCAACACAGAAAAACTTCATGATTCATATCCAGGATGAAGTTTCAAGTACAGAGCAGGGAAGGTGTTCTGCTTACACTGCACTGTGGTTGGTTTCTGATGAGAACAGACATGCTTTTGTTTGACTTTGAGCAATATAAAACTTGTTAATGTTGACTTAATGAAATTAAATACCATATTATTATCAATATTTGACCTAATTAGTTGTTTGTCATGCACAAAGGAAAGTAGGCCCACATGAACATACTTTTTTATGTTGTGTTGGAGCATTTGTATTCCTCCCACTGAAAGGAAGAAAACATTAAAGTAAAGAATTACAAGTGACACTTTGGCCCCTGAATGTCTGTATACTCTATATAAAATGCTTCTTCGTGTTAAGTGGTTACTGTTAAGTGGTTACTGTAATTTGAGAGGTTGCTGCCCTGAATGAGTGTGGAGGGTCAGTCAAGAAAAAAATGTGTACACATATTGACAGGTATCAGTATGTGTGACAGACAGTGTGTCTATTAATACTCTCACTAGGCTTTAAAGGTCAAAAAACACGTCTAACCTTGATCTTAAACCTGAAATAATTGCCCCCTGTCAACAACAGAAACAAATAGAAAACACAATAATGACAAATTACCAAGTCGATATGTGAATAAACAATCTTTTTACACATCTAGAACCACATTATCATTCATAGTCACTCGTGTTTCTGGCCATCTAGCCAACATCACTCACCTTTTAGCTCTGTTTTTGGACTCCACCAGCTCCCCAGTTTTTTCATTGGAAACACATATCACTGTTGAGAGCAACGAAAGCGAGCAAAAACAGTAAGGTTGCAGGGCAGAAAGTTAAAAAAATAGCTGAAAGATGGTATAGAGCTTTGTAGTTCTGAGGGGAACTGCAGTGTTTTGTAATAATTTTGTGTTGTCATCCAAAAGAGCAACTACTTTAAGATACTGAAAAGGTAGTCATGTGATCCTTTAACATAGAAATAAAATAAATAAAGACAAAAAATATAGGGGCTATACTAAACTTCAAAACAAACAAGTTCAGAAATATTTATGTAAAGTGACTGAAATAAAATATCAATTGCTGTGGTTACTTTTGTTAAAAGTCTCAGCTTTCCTATTGCATTCAGTATAACCATTGTTTGGTTCTTGTGTATTGAAATACATGTAATATTGTTTTTGCTCATTTGATAGGCAAACAAATGATTCCCCAACAAAAACACTCTGACACAAACTGTGGTGTTCCTTTGCTTTGTTCATGAGCAGATGTATTGTAAGTGAATAAACATTCCCCTAACAATCACTTGTTGGAGTTGTTTCGTGTAAAGCAAAAAGAAGTTTATTTCACAAAAGATTACGTGTGTGTGCGTCATGGTGACTGGGTGGATGTACCTCTTTATTCATTTAATTTCCATTGAACAAGTGAGGCCTGCTGGGTCACTGGTTTCACTGGTTTGCGGATGATGAAGGAGATGACTCAGCAAAGCAGCAGCTAGGGAAAACTCCCACAGATGAAAGAAGAGATAACTAATTCACTGTGTTGAATGTGTTCCATTTTGTTGGTTTGATGAATTCCCCTACACCAAGTATGCCTTCTCTAGAAAGTGCCAAACCACTACAACCACAGAAGATATTCCAATCAAAACTACACCACAGCTTCCCTCACTAACTGCACTCTGACGCAGTAACAAGGCCAGAGTAAGACATGTATACTTTACAGTACAGAGTTTAATTTAAAAAAATCATGTTTCACTTTTATGGTGAAACTTACTGTAAGAATAATGACTTTTCCAGAGTAAAAGAAGATGCCAGTAATCTTTTCTGTGTATCATCTAGATACATGGATCGGATGAGAGTAACCATTATCCTCCTGTACATATTTTACAAAAACATTAGAAAATGTTTTTCATGCGTTGTTGCAGATGATCAAAATGGTCTATTGTACTCTATATACAAATGACTTATTGTTTTAGTGATGGTAGGCACCTTTGAGGATGACAAACACATTTTAAAATTCTCCATCTTTATTTGGATGGTTAAGTTTGTGGTAATTATTTGTATTTTTAGCATGGTTAGGCTGAAAGATTTACAGTTAAGAAAATATTTTTTGTGGCATTTTAAGCCCACATTAGATAGTTGACAGTATAGACGTGATATGAAATGATGGGAGAGACACTTGGATTTAGTATTACTGGAATAGTTAATAAAAGGCAAACATTACAGGTGATAATTATGTTCACTGTTACTTGCCAAAATGCAAAGTGTGTATCCTTGAGGTCTCACAAATTTGTTGAAAGTATTTCATTCTTCATAAACATTCGCAAAGCTGATTTTTGAATATTCTAAAATCATTGTTTTTTACACAAAATCTGCCCCCCTGCATTGAAATCAGACATGCTACATGGTTATGCACCACCCTTACTTTTCACCCATAAAAGAAACCAGTGTGCAGAAAGCTTAGTTGCATTTCTGATGAAACAGTTCCAAACCATGGCTAAGATTCAAATTGTATTACTGTTCTACCTCTGTAATAAAAGAACACATAGGGAACTATTAAGTTAAGACACACATAGAGACCAACTAATTTTCAAACAGTGTATCAAATTTTCTCCACTGGAACTGCAAAAAGTAGAATACATTGTGAATCTGCACATGCAATGTTCTTTTCAGTGATCTTATCAGTATGCAGTTCAGATGTATTTACATATATTTGAAAGGACAGTGGCTAATGACAATGCTACAGTTAAAGGTTCAAATATCTATCACTTACTAACAAAACCATGCCAGTAAAGAAATGCATTTACAGTGGTCTATGACATAGGGGATAAGGATGAGGTGCAGCAATGGAATAAGTTTGAATCCTTGTTCCCAAACATAGTTTTAAAACTTTTCAAAAACTCTCTACTTCTATCTATATATAATTATATTACTAATGACATGACATAACGTTTTTTTTAAAAAAACTATTAAACTGTTATCAATTACACAATGACATGTATTCAAAAGAAAAAAACACACAAAAAAGTCTCAACCCATGAATCTTTTTCGAGCCGTTCCCTCAATGTTTCCACAGTTATGGAACTGAAAACAAGACAAGACTTTGTAATACTCAGCACCACCCCACTGTACACGCTCTGTTATCATGGCATGTTCAAATACTCCAAATGGAAACCTGCGCTTGCCTTATTAATTACCAGGAATGCACTCTCCGAGTACCCCTCCAAAACCTGAGTGCTGAAAAGTATGCCATCAAGAAGCCACAAGGCATGCGAGCTGTTTGTTCTCCTTGTCCAACCCGTGTGCCTACGCTCCAGTTTCAGTGGAAGAGCCAAACTAGCTGTGCTCAAAAGGAAGGGGATGTGTAAAAATAAGGGGAGAAAGGGTGGAGGAAAAACTGTATTTTCGGGGAAATGGTCTTTGAACTTCAGAGCAATGGTACAGTATTATAATCACACTGACATAGTTCATGGCATAAGTGGAATTTGGACATGCTTATGAATGAAAACAAGTGCATACATGCGTACACAAACATATGCACACATTACTGTATGAGGCCACTGAGGGCACACTGTGTTTCAGTTTGTTATTCGATTCTAAGAGAGGAAAGTTCCTAATGGCATAGAAATACTTTTGGTTGTGTTCCCACCATCCATATACTGCAGAAATAAAAACAAAAACAGGAGTGTTGTAGGAAATCCATCTGCAATGTTGTCAGTAATCTGTACAGTAACTCTGAGTATCTGATTAATCTGTATAACTGAGTTGATCATAAGTAAATAGGCATACCAAAGTTAGAGAGTTTCAAATGAAGGCCAGTTGATTGTTAATATTTGTTCACGTTGATGACATATTCATGATGTGGGTAGACAATTATATGCAGACGATTTAAGATTAAGCTTGTGCAAAGAAAAAGGAACCTGGCGGTTCACTTCCATTACTTAGCCATTTCCTTCTCTAGCTGCCTCTCGCTCAGACCTTTGCTCTTACTCCATTCAAATCTCAGTTTACTGGCAGTTCATGGAAGTTTAAAGGCCTGTTCGTTTTCTGGCAGTTTTTTTGCTTAATGTTCAAGACTTTTTTTTTCATTGTGTTCAAATACACTATGTTGTTTACAGTGGACACAAACTCACTTTATAGATAATTCACCATTTTAAACTATTTTTCCCCTTGCAGAATGCAGACAGGCTTAAAGATATGGCTTATGTGCAAGACAATTTACCAAGAAAAATAAAATTATGAGTCACTGGCAAGTCAAAGCACAGTTCAATGCCATTATTGTGACAGCCCATTATCTCAAAACTCTATTGATCTGAAATATGTCCCATTGGACTTGTCAGCCCTTTATCCTAAAAGAAATGGCCAATGGGATAAACAGTTTCCAAGTAGTTTTGGTTTCCAGACAGACAGGCTTTTGGTTTTGCGACAGTTGGTGTCTTGGAATAGTGGGCCATTGGAGCAATGACCAGTCCCCATCTGTAGAGTCAATACAGTAGCAGTACAGTCCATTTAAAAACTATGCAGATAATGTGACATGACCATTTCGTATTTTCTCTGAATAAACCTTAATGGCTGACAGCTGTCAGAGCAAAACATATCATCATACAGAGAGAGAGAGATGTTAGCTGAGATGAAAGTTGTTGCAACCCAGGGAGCAGCACTTCTGAGTTTCATATTTCTTATCGTCTGCCATACTCTACAACTGTGTAATGTACTATACACCTTGAATGCATATGTTTTTGTCACATGAGTTTTTGTCACAAAATAAAAGAAAACTATCGTTTCTTTACAATCAAAGTTTCATCTTTCAGTGTATTGTCAGCACATGAGCAGAAGAGGCAAACACTGCCTCAAGTACAATGCTGAAACCTAACAATGATGTTAATTGGTGTAGAAGACTTAGGTTAATTGTGTGTTGGCAGACTTTAGTCAGACCACAGCAGAGATGGGACAGGTCTCAGTGGATGTTTAGCTGAGTCAGGGTTTGGGGCCATGCGGGAGTCCTGTTTGGGGTCTGGGCCAAGGCCCAGGTGTGGGCTATTATTCCCCATCTGGACAACATAACACAGGTCCCCTGGGCCCTGCAGGGGGTGAGGCAGACCAGACCAGAACATGCAGTGCCCAAATTAGCTTTACGATGTAACATTTTGCCCCCCTTGTGTTGCCATGAAACCACTCATGCATCAAAGAATTCCTCCCATCTCTATTTAAATTTCTTCCCTCTTA
This sequence comes from Larimichthys crocea, assembly GCF_000972845.2. Taxonomy (NCBI): domain Eukaryota; kingdom Metazoa; phylum Chordata; class Actinopteri; family Sciaenidae; genus Larimichthys; species Larimichthys crocea. Next base: position 5,806,563 of record NC_040011.1, on the reverse strand, counting down.
TTCCCATGAGCTGTTGTGATGTCAAGCTGTGGAGTCATTCCAGCTATTTGCAAGGGGGAATTTTACATACGTCATTTCTGAAGTAATCTTATTTACATCTACTTTGGCAAATGTTTCTAAAATCTATATAAAAGAAGAAACTAAGCAACCTCTCAAGATTTATGACAATTGTATGTCCTGTTTCTGTCCAATGGAAGAATAAATGTAGTTTAAACTGTTGAGTTTCAAAGCACTTAGACGCAGCTAATCTTTATTCCTTGGTCACTCCAGAAATGATTCAGCATCTTATTTGACAAAACATGCGGCTGAGTTATACCTCCAGCCAAGGGTGTAGACTTGAGTCATTGTGACTTGGACATAAGTTCAATCAAATGACTATTTAGATGACATGAAACTTGACTTGATAGATAAAGAATCACTTGAGACTCAACTTGGACTGTTGTGTCTTGTCTTGACTTGACATGATTTGACCTAACCTTAACCTATGACTTGACTTGCCTAAGAAAAAATGACTTGGGACTTTCTTGAGACATCAACCATATGACTTGAGTCACATGTCAGCCTCCAGATTTTAAAGATAACATCTCATGGAAACTTGTCCTAAATATAGAACCAGACAAACTCAAGAAACAGACAGAACTACATAAACATACTCTGATGACAATCCTCCCTTTTGTTCCCGGGGTTTTTGCAAGGTATGTACGAACTTTAACACCCCTGCTATTTAAGTAGGTTTTGTTAACACACAGTGACACGTATACACACACACACACCTTTTCCTGGTGATTACCTTTGGGTTATTACAGAAGTCTAGACAGAGAGAAGACGGGGACTCTTGGGAATGCTCATTGTAGAATAGACTCAGGTGTCAACAACAGCTTAGCCAGAAGCTTGGTAGGTAATCAGGAGCTATGCTTTTGACATTGGCTAATTACTCAGTATCATTTTAACTTACACATATCCACAAACATAACAGAGATAACACAATGTTATTCTTAGATAAAAGTATGAAAGAAAATTAATCCTATAAGCATACCAGAAATGTGTAGGATTTGAGCAGAGTGAAATAATACGTGTAAAAGTGCTGCATACTGTATATATATAACTTAAATGAATACCACAGGCTATTTCATGAACTATTACATAAAAGTATGCCTCTTGAATTGCAGCCATGAATTAATGGAGTTGTTTGTTTATGAAACCATAGAAGCACTTAAAGTTCTGATATACAGCACTGAAATGTAATTACATCTGTTGTACAGGTGGTTATCATAGTGTTTACATCTCAGGGCTGCATCTTAAAATTAAAGTGTCACATTTGCCTTTTTTATTTGGAATAACATAATTTTATTTCTATTAATCACACATAAAGACATCAAGGGTTCAGGTATTTTAGGATGCCAAATATAGAGTCATGTAGTTGTCAGCGTGTAAAAAACTTTTACTATAAACACCAACTTGCAAATTAATTAATCTTTTTACATTTCAAACAGAAGCAAGCAGACCTCTGGCTGCTGTAAGATGATCCACACATTTTTCTTTTCAAGACATGTATTTTTCTAATTAAATCTGTCACTGTGCTGACTTTTAATTAAGCTTCAGACTTGAGAAGTATGTGTTATGCAACATAATGACACTGTCATAGCTTATAAAAAGTCTTTAAGTGATGGTTATGAAAAGAAAAAAAGTTGCTTGTTTAAAAGGCATTTCTCATTAAAAACATGCCCCTACCACGCAGTGCTGTCTGGAAGCACTGTTGTTTTTCTTTAGCTCCCCCCCCCCAAAAAAAGGCTTTTATATGCAACACCTTGTTAAATTTCTCCAGAATCAGAGTTCTTTGAAAACAGGTGTTGTATCACTCTGCATCTCATTTATCAGAGCAGAACAGTTTCAACTACAAGCTCAATTAGTACTCAATTACTCAACCCATAACAAAGTAATACTGTCATATATATTTCATTTCGGCTTGTGGCCTTGATATGACTGGAGAGCAGTATGTAGATTTAGTTCTTGCTCAACACAAAAACTACTCATATACACAAAGTTATGGCTGTTTGTGAAACAGTGAAGACTTAAGTGAGTTGTGTAACATTTAAGGTTAAGTAGTGGAAGGAAACACACACTGCCAAAACAGTCAGGCAAACATCTCACATGAGAAAAAAATGTCTGTGTTATTCCTACGGCATTTTTAAGAGAATTAAGGAAAAAGAAACCTTAAACCTTGTTTGACTGGACATGAACTAAGAGAACATTTGTAATTACTTCTCCAACAGGAAGGAGTCATTGCAGAGGAAGAGAGGATTACATACACTGACACATACAAATCTGGGAACTATGCAGTGTGACCGCACCGCTGTACTGGGTTCCAGTGCCTTGCTCAATGGTCTTGCAAAGACAGCTCTGGAGGGAATGAAGGCTGTTACTCTCAGAGAGACTAAAAATTGAAAGAAAGTATTTTTCCTAAACAGGCTACATTGTTTTAAATAACTTCACTTTGCAAATGTTTTTTTTTGTGTTTCTACTTGAATGTCCATTGGATATGTTGTACTCTGGGAACCAGTCGAATCTAAGGAGCTCAAGTTTTGTTTGCCCTCAGATTCAAACTGTATTCCACTCATCCTGGATCTGGTTGGATCAATCACAACCACTTATCTAACGTGGAGCTGGTTTTTCATACAATGTCAGTCGCTCATGCAGGCTCATCAAACTGTCAACCTGTAAGCAGTGCTGTTCAAATATGGAACAAAATCTGTCACTGTCACATCACCTTTCATCGCTGTAGTTGTTGTATGTCACATACTGTTTCTCCGATTAATTGAATCCAATTGTGTCCAGCGACATTCGGGTCTGCACCCATTGATAATGTTCCATGGAAATGCAATGAACTGAAACATTGCAGAATTCAGAATAAATCAGGTAAATGTAGAGTGTTATGCAATGATGTGGCTGCTGAGGGTCTGGGTGTATTTATTTGTGATGAACATAACTGCAATGAAACAATCACAAAATCATTTTTTATTTCTCTGATTCAAAGGTTTTCTCACTATCGGTGTTCCCTATCTCTCATCCACTGTGTAGCTCTGACCACTGCTATCTCTCTCAAACAAACAAATGGACACAAACCAAAGAAAACCTATTGTTGCCACTGCAGTTTTAGAGCACAGTATTTTATTCTATTATTGTTAGTCTACAATTTCTTTATTCTTTCCCACAAATGGATTTCAACACAATTACTATAAAAAAGTCCATGATGTATTCTTCTGGCTTCCCAGCTTCTGAGACACATGTTATTTAAAAAAAATCTTCAACTCATTCAAACAGATAAAACAAATAACATTTCTATTTCATGGCCTTTGTTGCAATGCCTTAGTGGGGGAAAAAAAGTCCCAGTTTGCCACCATACTGACGGAGAAGCCTAACCACCACCATTTATGACAGCACAATCACAGACCAAAATAAATTCAATATAATGGAATCACAGTTGATTCAGTTTGTGTTTAATTTTAGGAAACTCTGACACCTTGTGTCATTTTCCTATTGCAAATGGTCTCAACAATCTCAACCTTTGAGATCAGAGAGCTGAAGAATTCAAAATAGAGGAAGCTATCATATGATCTATGTCAAACCATCCAATTTTATGTCACTTTGCACTGCAATTTGAGAATAAACTGCTTGAGTGAGACCAGGTTTTCAGACAGTCAGCAGGAGCAGATGAACAAATATGTGAGCTACCATTCTCAATTGATTTTTCCAGAAACATTCCTGAAAGAAAGAGGAAACTTGTGTCAGTTTTTTGGATCATTTGCAGTTCTCAGAAAAGCAAGAAAAGGTTCACATTTTCATATTTCTTTTTGCTTTTTGTAGTGTTAAATATCACAAAATTGTGTTTCAACCTGCCTTTAAAAAGTGGTGTCTGAATATTATATTTTTTATGCAACGATATATATCCTGGCTTTTTTTAAAAACTATCACACCACTCCAGGAAACCACACACTATGGCATACAAGTTTTCTCTGGCAGGTTTTAGCACAGAAAGTTATCTTTAGCTCTTGTTGTTGAAATGAAACACAACATGTACTTGAGCAAGTTCCCCTCAAATCATCTAAACTCCATATTCTGGTTTGTCTTGTTGATTTTATCGGAACATTTTTGTGCGCTTGGTGTGAAGTACGGTTCAATATTCCAGTACGGAAGAAAGCAAAGTGTAAACACAAATGTGGCTGCCATGGAATGATTCAGAGGCTATTTTCAGTCTATGAATGGAGGAGATAGGAAGTGAGTTAATACTAAGAGGAATGTGATTGGTTTCACTGGCACTTCAAATGAAACATGGAACAGTGGAGCAAGATGGAATATGTTCTGTTGGTAGAAACATGTTAGCATTGCAATTTACTATAAATACAGCACTCTGGGTGTTTTTGGCAGTCTCTAAGGAAACAAACCATTAGGAAATACAACCCCAGCAGACCTCTCTTAGTCTTAGTGTTTGTATTAATATTTCCCTAAACGGAAAGGCCGAAGGAAGATCTGTATTTGATTTTTCAATTGTCTTAAACAGTTAATGAATGAATGAATGAATGAATGAGTGAATTATGAGTACATTCAAAAGGAATTTTGCAGCTGATTGGGGATCTTCATGTGGAGCTTGCATGTTCTCCCATGTCTATTCGTCCCCAAGGGTCCTCCCAAAGATGTGCAGGTAGAATGGAGACTCTAAATTGCCTATAGATGTAAATGGTAAGTGGACTGTACTTATATTATTCTAGTTTTATGACAAGGTGCTTTCACATTCACCCATTCATACACACATTGATGGCATTGGCTACCATGCAAGTTGGTGTTAGGGAATTTTCTATCCTTAGATTACACAGGGTCAGGGGTGGGCCTTGAGGTCCTCAGCAGTAGTAGTTAGTTGGTTGGTTTTGCTTGAGGACAGCAGGTGCCAGCCTATCTCAACAGTGTGGTCACCAGGGTCGAAGGAACTGGATGTTACCTGCCTAGACATAATAGATAGCTTGCTATTGACGCTTCATTTACATAAACAGACAACAGTGACTCCAGAATGTGCTGACACAAAAATTGGTAAAAACATTCTCTTTGACTAATTCTGGGCATATAGTATTTGTGGTGTTATCTGTATGGGTTTAAACCACCAGTATGAGTTTGGCAGAATGTGAGACTGAGTCAGGTACTATGGATGACATCAGAGGCTCCTGAACAACCCTCCTGACCTCACCATTGACCACTGATTTCAGCAATTTCTCCACAACAGTTGGCAGCTACTGATCAGAAGAACTAAGAACTAAACTAAACAACCATACTAAACAGAACTAATTACATTCACACACACACACCGATGGCACAGCCTTCAGCAGCAATTTGGGGTTCAGTATCTTGCCCAAGGACACTTCGACATGAAGACTGGAGGAGCCGGAGATCACAGCTGATCTTCTGATTAGTGGAAAACCTGCTCTACCTCCGTCTCCTGTTTGTCTCTGCAGATGAAGATGCAGCAGGGAGTGTGTCACTATGATACATCAAAAAGAGGTTTGGCTAGAATGGAGTCTACCAAAAACAAGGGACTAGCCCTTACTCTAGTGAAGTTGGCCTGAAGGTCTGCTCATATCAGAACTGCAAAAGATAATGTCTTCTATAATGACTATTCACAAGATCATACCTAGATCTGTGAAACTCTTGCAAGGTTTACACAGTGGTTTATAAATGGTGGAGAAGTTTGCTTTCTGCCAGAAAATCACTGTTCATATGGTATTTGAAATCAACATTGACTTGTTCATTTATCCCAAACCATGAACCAAATCAATCCAGCAAAATTGTGACTGAAGTCAACTAGGTCTAGAAAGAAGCCTCTGGCTTTGACAGAGACAAGTGCCTTAAGTGTGAATGTGCGAATCACATTTGCAGATCTACAGTTATCATCAGGACATGACAACTCGCAGGGTCACTAACAGGACAAATTCAGTTGCCTTCTGCCAACTCCAAACTTCAAAATAAGTGGTTGCCTCATGTCATTGCATGAATTTGACTGCTGAAAACTTTATTAGCCCCAAACAAACAGCCATGTTACGAACTGTACAGATGTTAGCTGTAAGCTGACAGATAGATGGGTCTAGGGTGAGCTCAGCCTCTGACTGAACTCAGTCTCAGTCTATTCTTTTTGTTAAGCAGATTCATAAAGCCCTGGGACACTTGTGCTTTGATTTTATAGACATAATATAACCAAGCATTTACTCACAACTGGAAATGAGATGTTTTACCAGCAGGTCCCTCTGCTCCTGTGAACCCAGAGTATCTCCTTCATCTCTCTCATATGGCGTAGTTATACTCTCTTGTCCCTCTCTCTTTCTCCACTGAGTTACCCAATCTGTATGCCTTTAAGGAAGGAGAAACTCAGTGGAGATATGCCTTCAGTGTTGTCCACGCATCATTACACACATCAGTTTTGCTGGAAACAATCACTGAACCACTGCCACATGTGGGTTAGAATGCATAAAAAAAACTATAGTGTAATATATTTTCCAGCCTGCAGGATTCATAAAGAGACAAGCATATCATATAAGCTATAAAAAAAGATTTTAATGGTTTTACAGAGGTCTCTTCTCTGCGGGTGCCTCCACCACCCAAAGTGATGAACATAGCATAAAAGAAACAGTCTTTTTACCTTGGGATCCAAAATTGAAATTTAGCGTGTCCCAGGGAGCCATGTTTATAGACCATATGTTCTACATTAGCTTCCTAAAAATACTCCACTTTACACAAATTCAGAACATCATTTCACAATTTTAGAATTTTTAACTAATTATTAGTTATTGACTGATGAGTACGCTCACTAATAAGGTTGAAGAGAAAAATACATGCTACTTCCTGTGCATTAAAATCTCTCTGGAGATAACAGCACCTCACTTACTACTCCACAAGTTTTGTATTTTCTGGAACAGCTTCCTTGCCTTTGAACCTTTCATTACTACAATTCTCACTGATAACAAAGAATTGACCATTTATAGCAAAAAAGTCATACAGTTAGATTTAGTGCTTTGGCTCTGCTATTTGAAAGAGTTCTCAAGGATTCTGAGTAGCAGAACTGATCCCTGGGGTGGGATAATAGTGAGTTTAAGGTTAAAATGGCCCTGCTATACACCTGCACGAATATGATTAGATGTTTCTAGTCAGCTGGCAGCCGAACAGCTGAATAACAAGCCAGTGATTGTAAAGCATCATTGTCAAACATCTGATGTCAATCAACTAATGCAAGTACAATTTCAGTGCTTTCTCACAAACTGCAGGCGGTCTTCATCATTTTTAAGTTCTCTGAGAAATCCATATAAAAACATATATATTAATGTTTTGACATAACTTAGTTTTGGCTTAAAGATGCTTGGGTCACCATTCACTTCACCAGGTCATTGGGGATTGTGATGAAGATTAATAGGCACCCAACTCGGACAAAGAGAAAAACATATGGAAAGAGTTTCCCAAGACAAAAGTACCATGTCAAGGAGGAGCCACTATGGCATTTTGAACTTTTTAAGCATTTTGACCTCTGCAAAATAATCTAAAACAAATCAGGATGTCATGTTGAGACCCACCCATAAAGGGTCACTGACCACTTTGGGTTGGGACTAGTACTGTCAGAAACAATAGCTTACAATTTGGGAGTACCTGTGCACTGTTGACCTGCTCTGTTCTATCAATGGACCTCAGGGGGGAAATAACTTTAATAACATGGTCAGTTGAGTCCCACTCAATAGTTGAAAAGAGTAGTCAGATTTCATCAAGACAAAATAAAGTCTTAAAGGTATTTTTTGTAAAATTGTGGACAGACTTAACTCAGAGAGTTCCCTATAGTCCACAAATGCTTGACAGAGTATCGGATGGAAAAACAACCCACATAAAACTGACAGCAATCAAACTGTGTCATTGAACTTGAGTGATCCAATGGATTATATTACTTACTTCAATTTTCCAAGTGAATTGATTAACATGTAACAGTTTGTTCTGAGACCTCACGGTCCTTCCAAATGCTTTAATGGTTTCACTCGCTGCCATTTCAATTTGTTTTGACCTCGTAGTGATGAAATGCCAAATGATTCACATCACTACCACATCAGTCTTGTTTAAAAAAAACAAGTTGCGATAGAGTGATTCATTTCTTCTGAAATCTATGAGGAATAAACTCAGGAGCACACACACACACAGAGCAAACTTGCATGTGCACCATGCACTCTAATAGGTCAATGCAGCTATCATCATTTGATAATACAAGTTCCAGCGCCAAGTAAAGGCTTCCATCTGTGGTGACTAGAGACAATATTATGATTAATTAATAACAAGATTGATTGAGCCAAATGTTCCTCATGAGGTCATTTCTTACATCCAGAGAGATCCCATGTTACCTTTTCCAAGAAAGCACTGTAAAAGATTGGATGACAGATGCAAGTTGAAGAAAATGGCCGTGGCTCAGGCAGCTGTCATGAGGCATTGGGGAATATTATTTTAAATGTTTTCTAAACAACTGTCACAGTCATGCTAAGTAAGTGTATGAGTCCACATGGTGAAGCTCAACAGAGGTTTGGCTGCAGACTGGAGCAGAGGTAAAAAGCTGTCACTTCCTGTATGTGGAAGGTCCTGCAAATAGTGTTGCAGTGATGCAGTGTTATGATTTTTAATGCAGTATTTATTTATTTATTTGAAACAGGATTATACATGAAAGCTCTTTCTGTTGTGGGAACGTTTTTGGAGGATATGTCAGTGACACTAGGCCCATGTTGCAGTAAGCAGAAATGAACCCAAGCTGGCACCTTTCCCTGCCTTGGCATGATGGTGTGTGTGTCAATGTGTGTATATGTGCAATTTTTTTTTTTTTTTACTTTTTTTTCTATATAATGAAATATCTTTGTAAAGCTTGTAAGTAAAGATTTTGCACAAACTGACAACCCAGAATGTCAGCTAATCCGAACACAGTGCCATGATGGCGGCCATATCACCATATAAACAAACAAACAAACATATATAAAATAATTAAGTAATTAATGTATTAAGTAGTCACATTCACACTTGTGTATATAATTGAAAATATACCATAGAGGACCTCTAATAAAGTAAAATATGCTACATCAGCGGTGGCAAAAATGTTCCTTGGAGCATTTTTTAGACCTACTTTTAACAACCCAAGAGGCAACTGTCTAACAGTTAATTAAAAATAATGCAGTTAAAAAAAAATTAATCTACATTTATGTATTTTTTGTGTGGCTCTCTATTTAATGCAAACTCCCCAAAATGAGCCTCATTCAAAACCCCTGATGTCCACGTGGGATAATTAAGCTGCCATGGTTTTGTAAAATAACCTGGTCGACGTCCATGCACCGAAACATTGAGAATAAAACTGCAAATCAAATTACTAGTACAGATCACAGCATTTGAGGCTTTGTTGTAATTTTCTGGTTGTTTGTTAAGTTGAAAATATATTATTTCAGATATCATTAAGTGCAACTACAATAAATACAGGGTCAGTTTTCATAGAGCGCCACATCTTTAAAGTAGGTTTTACTTGGATGCAGTAAAGTGACTCTTGGGATCTGAAGGTCTTTGTGCGTGTATATTCTTTCATGGACTTTCTTAAGCCAACAGCTAAAGTAATCATTTGATTTTGCATGATCATGGTTTGTGGCTATCTGGCCAGTGGATCGCTTGAATAAGCGGTATTATATTTATGTATCAGAGACTTTTAAAGCAAACACTCGATACTCAAATTCCTTTCAGAGCTTCTTTCAAATATACACGGCTTATGAAGGAGTTGGCCCACGATACTGAAAACAAGCTTATTTGAGTAAAGAGAGGTAGAGTCATTAGTGACAGCACTGAATAGTCCTGGAGTGCAGGAATGACTCATAATGTTGAAATGACCAGTCATACAAGACCCCGTTTCACACGCTGTAAATCAGTTTTATCCAGGCCGGCTACAAATATTTCATGAGATGTTTTTCCCCCCTGCAACATAGGACTGATTGTACTAAACACATAAATTACTGATCTAAGGTGGCTTTAAAAGCCATAGGCTCTCTTCAGCGCCAATGGCATCACAGGCCAGACATTTAATGTACTTCAGACACTGCCCAACACCCTCAAATGCAATATAAACACAAACTCCTATAATATGAATTTCTCAGAGCTTACACTTGTGTAGTTTTCTGCTTTACATACTCAGACAGTGACAACTGGCAGTCTAACACAACACACGAGTGTGTCCTTATTTTAATATATATCCTATATGCCCATCATCCAATGTGCCAGTTCTCAGCCAGTTATCTTCTGTGGAGGTACAACTCACTGCTAATGTGTCTTGATGATGAAGTATTTCATCCTTGCTGTATTCATATAATATAAAGCACATGTGGCTTAATTCTGTGGGGAAGACATCTATCCATTCCCTCCTTGCGTCAGTCTGTCCTTTCCACAGCTTTCCATCCTAGATTTATTAAGCTGTAAACACAGGTCAAGTCAACCTTCGGCACATCAAAGTCTTTTCCTTCTGCTGCCAAGTTGGACTTCCAAGGCTGCAAAGGCATAAGCGTCTATCCTGAGAGAGGAAGTAGAGCTGAATTTGACTCTCTATTATAAATGTAATCACGTCCATTGGCTCTCTCTGTGGGATATTTTGGCATCGCAGGTGGGTTGTGTTGCTGTGGGATGAGATTTCCATTCGTCAATTTCACCAGAACAGATCTTTTGGGACCTTCCAGACTCCTGTTTCTTATTCAAGAGTGTATTTGGCTGATAGAGGTTTTAAAAAAGTTGTTTGTATTCATCCTATTTTTCTGGGGGAGGCCTGTTTGCCAGTGCAGGTACTGTATATTGTTTGGCTCAGAGTAGCACAAGCACCAAGCAACTTCACCATTGACTATAGTTGGTTGCCTAATTAATCCTAACACAATAGAACTCCATACCACCCAGTGTGACCTTCCTGTCTTTTCTTAAACTAAAAAGCTCATATGCTGAAATTTATATTGATATGTGCTTATGTCACTTTAATTTGTGGGCAAAATGTACCAAAATGTTCAAACTGTCAGAACAATAGCAATTTACCAATGCATACAAGAATTAGTTAATGGAATAAATGTTGATTTATACAAATGAATAATGTTTTCTAAGATGATTCAAATGTGTTTCTTTCATATTTGGGTAAATTTAAAAGGAGACATGGTAAAAAAAAAAGGGGGTTTGCAAAACATTTCACTAGCATGGACCACACCATCAACAAGATACATTAAAATAATTTATTGACATAATAAATGATTGCGGATGAAGTGTGATCTCATGAAGTTCTTGGGTCTGATGCTGCGGTGTGGGGAAGCTTCGGTAGGGAATCGACCGTAGTACCCGGGCATGACGGACCCCCCTGACAGGCCCTAGGAAAGAGGGGAGAAAAGGTGAAAGAAACGGGATGGGCGGGAAGAGCGTGTGGAATACAAGCGTGAAGGGAACCAGAGGGTTAGGAGGATATTTATAGGACTGTCGGAAGTGGCGTGGTTGAGGTGTGGTCCCGCTTTAAGCTCTGATCAAAAACAGATAATCTGTGTTTGCAGAAATGGACATGGTCTATAAAGAAAAACAACACAAAAAGTTGGAGTCATTTCATCGAGTGTCCCTGAAATCAGCTTCTTTAAGCCATAGTGCTACAGTTATAGGGTTGGCAATGTTGATCAGTCGGTCAGTCCATATTGAAATATTCACTACAAATTTCGGACGGACTTGAAATTTTGAACAAATAGTTCACCAAGGTTGTGATTGTTTTTCAGAGGATAAATCCAAAAGGCTTTGGTCTTCTCCCAGTAGGTCAGAGTTTGATTATCCATTTAAATATTCCCTCCTCCTCCTGGACTGGCATCAAATTTAAAACAGACGTCCATGGTTCTTCGATAATACACACTACTGACTTTGGTGATCCCTTGACTTTCTATTAATACCATTAAGTTGAATTTACTTTACTTTGTGTTTAGTGCAAATTAACAAATGTTAACCTGGTACCCACTAAACGAAAATTGTTAAACCTGCTAACCATCAGTATGTTAGTATTATCACTGGCAGCATGAAGGTAAAACATGCTGATGTTAGCATTTGTTCAAAGCACTGTGCCTAAGGATAGTCACGCTGAGACACTAGCATGGCTATAGACTCTTAGTCTTGATGAGATATCCTGCTGTTTAATAGACAAACAAACAGACAGAGCCAATATAACCATTTTGGAAGATGTTACAATGCAGAGCCTGGTCTCGTGTTCTGGGTTTGTCCTTTGATGAAACCCAACACCGCTGCCTGTGAATTTCCTCTTCAGCCATTGCCATATTGACCAGGAAACTGCTGAGATGCTACAAAGCCTCACTGAAGTCATGAAGGCTCAGCTCAGCTTGAATCTCAGCAACAGCCAACTCAGAAAGTGTCAAACAAAGAAGTACAGAACCACATTCAGGCTTTTTTGTGTTTCCACCGTGTATCGCCATCATTTTGACTTGGTGGAACACCAAACCTCAGTTAAACAGCTAGTCTGCATGACCTTCACAGCTACTCTGCTGCACATTTCTGTGGCCTATAAAGTATGTCTCTGTGAAGTGAGATCTAGCAAAACAAAACAGTGGATAAAGATTATTTTGAATCAAAAGACTGACAAAAGTCATTCCAACTACATATATGTTTGCAACACAAAACATTTTATTATAACAACTTTTATCATACCCTTAAAATACAATGACACTTCCTTCACTGTGACATAATATCATTCACAAATTTCATGTCACAGGATTCATATTTATGCCTTTTTTTGTGGAACTGGAACTGGAAAGTGTTTGCATGCATGCACACATATACCATATGAAGAATTGCAAAGGTAGAGGCAGAACCTGAAAGCTAGTCCTAAAGTGAATAATGAGTGTTTTTCTTTCAAATTAAGACATTCTATCAGCAAGTAAAATACTGAAAGAGAAAAAAAGAGATGATAATCTTGAAATAAAGCACTTCAGAAATCCTCTTTTCATCTTCATGATGTAACATCGGACCAGGAGCGTGGCCTGCAGTTCTCATCCTTAATGGATTGAGATAATGGTTGGACAAATTGTTCCCAGGCACTGTCCTCACTCTGCCCCACTGAGTTCAGGGATCCGGGGAGTAAAATAATCCGATTTTTCCTTCCTTTATCTCACAGACTCCAGAGAAGAAGAGAGGGGGCTTTGACAAGCCATGTCTACTTATCACGACCCCTTTTGTGTACCCTCCACCCATCTGTGGACCCGGCTTTAGATGCCATCCTATTTCCAAGGGCTCACTGTCACGGCCTCAAATAAACCTGCTGGAAGTGCCAGCCCTGTTTTCCATTTTCCTGTCGTCCCTTTTTCCTCTTTCTTTCTTCGCCTGTGTTTATCAGACTCTGGCCTCTCCCAAAATGAGGAGTCTCTCATGGTTAAGTGGTAGAGTTCATGCTGAGGTTCATGGAAATTCACCAGGTCTCTTACAAACTGTTGTGGTGAGAAAAAGCTTCAGTCTGATCACCGGGATGTGAGCCACGCCAGGCTCCCCTGTGTCAGGAATGAGTATACAATGCGCAATAAGCACTTCTGCTGCGTGCTAAGTTGGTCCGGTCATGACATCCTTAAGCCGAGGGCCGTGCCAGCTCTCCTGTTACAAAGACAAATTGTGCATGCGGAATTTCCTGGAGAGGCTCCGAAAATGCTCCCCAGTCTTACAGCGAGTCTCTCTGCGGGGACTTGCACTTGAGAGATTTAGTTCCATAATTTAGTCCCTGCCCTCATCTCATCCCCAGGGAAATCCTATCAAACGCTGCCTAACCCACCTGATTAGGTCAGCGACAGGTTTTCATGAGGAATATTCAGGACTGATGTTGGGGTAGTTTCAGGGAATGACGGTCATTGCAGGAATTTTTAACGATAAGATGATGGAGCCCCACCCTGGCAACCAGGAGTCAAAACAGAGTGAGACAAGTTAAAAAGAATTCTGGTCTCGGCTGCATTCTCTGTTTTTAACTAGCAACAGGTGAATCCTGGATAATCAGTTCAAGGTGTTGAGTACTGCGACTGTGTTTGTCGGGGGGGATGTTCCATCATAGCAGCAGGATGGAAATGCCTTTACCTCACATTTTGTTGGGACATAAGCCACTGCTAATTTATTGTCTTGTTATACACTTATCCTAATTGTTGCTCTATGACATGCATGTGAAAACTCACAGATGTAAAAGACCAGGACGTGGGAAGAAAATCACTGAATATGAAGCAAAAAAATTGGACTACTTCCATTTTCCTCTGCAAGGCAGAGTTGGAATAACTCTTCCACCATTATTCATTCTTATTTGTTTATTCTTTTGGTACGATTTTTGGAGTCCTTAACCTTACCCTAAATAGGCTGATCCCATAATATGATTCTAACAAAACACTGAACCCCAGAAGGGTGAAGGGAAGTTATGTGAAATATGCTGAAAAGTTGTTTTTACCCTGACTTATGTGTTATTGGAAAACCTTGCTGGTGCCCATTAGTTCAAAAACATATTTATTTAATGTTTTGGGAAATTGTACAGAAATTAATAATTCAGAGGCAGTAGCCTGTGCCTCCATCTCAGGCACTTTATGATAATTCACTTTCCCTGTACAGGTTTCTCTCATTAAAAGTAAATCAGTCTCAAAAACCCTGAAATGGTTACCTAATACACTACTTTTGTTTTCAGTTATTTGGCTTTCAAACATGATGTACAGGATTTCTCAGGTGGAGATGAGAACAATACCCTGAAATCTGACAATGCTGCAAAAAAAAAAAAAAAAATCCTGGCAAAGTGTCTGGGAAGGGTTTTCCAAAAGAAATCTGATGACATGCAACATGACGCATCGTGCATAATGCCTCACTGCTTGAACTGTGATGTATCCCTCTGGTCCCCAAAATGAGCTTACTCATACTGTAGACTCAGTGAGTCAGGGGAGAATCAAAGTAAATGACCCGTGGATAAAGAACATCACGTCATCCCTGCAGCCTCAGCCCACCAATCTTACATTCCAGTGACAGAAACCATTTTTCAGACCAGATATAGTTCAAATGGTAGAGAGCTCCTTTTTATTTAATATTACTTGGGTTCACTTTGGATGAGCACATGTGAAGTCTAATGTGTAATCCGATAAACATCTTTATAAAAACCTTTTGGTATATAATGTCTTTGGCAAATGAATGTAATTATGGGTAACACAAGGCATGTACTGTTCACAGAGATTAATGCACATGTTCACTCTCCATCTAGTTCTGCATCATTCATTCCGATTGGCTATGCTCCCCTGATCAAACAGTGAAGCTCATATACTTCAGGGTGTGATGGGCTGGCGGCCTCTTCCATGGGGTGGTATGAGCTATTCTTCCCCCGTCTGATACTGTGGGTGGTCCTTATCTCACTGATATGTGACCAAGACCTTTGGTTTTGGTTGTAGATGCCTTATGTGTAGCCACTCTATTGTCTCTAGCTTTAAGAAAAAAATGCCTTAAAACTTTGTTTGCTTTTTGCCTTTGGCCTGGAAGTCAAGGGAAGCATAATAGTTGTCACTGTGCCTTTCTGAGCTACATGTGAATGGTTCCCGTCATGCTCTTATGCTCTCATGCTTTCATGCTGACTTACACACATGGAAGTACTCACCAATGACATTGATTTTGACTTCCCAGGATGTTTTATATCAGTGCATCACAAATGACATCTACTAAATTCATAAAGGGAACATCACACTTAAAACCCTGCTGCCATAAGCCATAAGATTGTGCTCAGAGGGAGATCCTGACCCACCGTGTATAGTGGAAAGGGACAAATATATTGTGAGTTCAAGTGTTGTGCTCACATCATATCACATAATCATCATCAGTAGGTGGCAGGACTTACCCGGATCTCGCTGCTGAGACAGATGTTGTTCGCTTAAGATGAGTAGTTCGCCGAAGAGTCAGCAGGGAGACCAATGCTTTTCTCATATAAGTTGATGTTTTACCATGTTACTATTTGTTGTCATAACAATGTGGGTTGCTCAAAATCACTCATCACATAATCACTTTATATAATAAGCAGGACTTACCTGTCTCTCACTGCTGACACAGAGGCAGTTTTCAGGGGAACAGTTTGCTGAAGAGTTGGCAGGGAGGACTGACGGTGATTTTTACATATATAAATTGTTATATATACGTTTTTGTCCCGTGTAGCAACAGTTTTAGTGCTATTTGTAGATAAAAAAATTAAATTCAAAGTCAATTTCTTCCTTAGATAGAGCTATTGATTGTGTGGGAAAGATGCTCTTTTAAGTTCTCACTAAAAAGCAACATTCAAGAATTTAACTAGGGGTCTAGAGAGTTAAACCAGAAGAACAAACTTTCAGTATTTCACTTTCCAGAAGCTTCTTGCTGTTCTCACTGTTTCTTACTGTAATGTGACACCCATTCTTGGATGAATCCTCAGTTGTACAGACTTCATCACTGACAGTACACACTGTACTCCATAACACATCATTCTCATTCCTCATCTGGCAGGGACAACTTGCGCTCTTGCCATTGCTGTCTCCACCTGCACATCACAAGCAGAGTGAAATTAGCTTGATTTGGGGGATTTAGTAGTGGGTGGATATTTGCGTATTCCAGTAAAACCACACTGATGAATGAGCTGTTGATTACTTGAAAAGAAACACAAACATACTGCTTGCAGTTTTTGAGAACAAAATGTTCTCTCCATTTAAATAATTACGTTCTCTTCATGTACAAACCAATAGGTCGATGGGTCATGATGTATTTTTCAGTAAATCTGAAGTACGTCCCTGAGGCTAAGCTAATGAGAACTTAACATGCTCATTTAAAAAAGAGTTAGGTTGCACTTGATCTGATCCATAGACTAGATAGAATATGATGTTTTTCTCTCTTTTTGCATCTTGTCTCCAAGAAATTCTGTTTTAAATTGCAAATATTAATTAAAGATTCAGGGTATTCATAGCAGCAGACTGGGAAACTGGTGGTCTTAGGGTAGTACTGTCGACATAGTAAAGCCACCTCTGTGTGTCTCTATCTTGGCCAGCTAAACACATCCATAATGCTTTCCATCACCGCAACTTGGTAGGTAAAGTCTGGGTCCTGGGATACATCGAATATACACTTGGCCACTTCTATGTATATGAATTTATGTACTTACAGCCCATACTTATATGCATGTCTATGAACTCAAACAGATGAGACTAATGGGTGTTATGATGGCTATATACAGTATGTGTAACAACTTGGATTTGAATCTGACTTGGCATGTTTATTTCCTCTTTTATCACCCATTCTACTATATCTAACCTAAAATTCCCTGTAATATAAGACAAAATTACTCTTGCAGCTGTTGCATGTTAAATGGTTTGTTTTGTAGTTTTACAAATACAGGTTACACACAAAGGGCTCGTAGATATGCAAATGTGGAGAGAAGGTGGAGTGATGGGCAGCCACGTAGCAGTGCCCTGGGTGCAGTTAGGGGTTTGGCACCTTGCTCAAAGGCAGTGCCCAGGAGTTGAATTGGTACCTCTTCAGCTACCAGTCCTCGCTCTTTACTGTGGTCAATGCAGGACTTAAACCGGCCATGAAGACCATCTTTAGAGCCACTGTTACATGTTATGTGGTAGCACATTGTTGTTCTCCCCTGTAAAATACCTAGTACAGTATTCTGACCCTGTGACCTTCCTGCTTCTCAGGTCCGAAATCTACCTTATGGTCCACTTCTTCTTTTGTATCTGTTCCTGGGCCTCTAGCAGTCCTCACTTTTAATCCATCCTAATTTTCTTTCCAGTTTCTACTTACTGACACTTATCAGCCTCATCTCTCCTATTGTCCTAAAAAAAAACTCCCCTCTTTGGTTGCTTTATGGTTTCACATATTGTGCAAGGCAGTGTCAGTGTATTTGCTCGCTGTAATCCTTTTCTTTCTGTCTTTCCTTGTTTGCCCTGTTTCTTCTATTCCCTCCCTCCTCCGATCTTTTTTCCCTTTTTGGCAGTATCACACAGCAAACCCATCATCTCGGGCTGCTCTCGCCAATCATGACCTGCGATTGGAAATGGATATCCAAACACAGCACAACCTATCATCTTTACATCGTGGCTAATAGGAGTATTGGAGGGGTGTTTCCAATAACACAGGCACAGCTCTGAGTAGCCACACGAGTTCACTGGGAGGTCGGAGAGACCGCATAGGGAAGGGAGGGGACGAGCAGAAGAGAGAAGCAGAGAAAGAAAAGGAGAAAGACTGAGAAAGTTAGAAGAGGGGTAGAGTGCAGAAGGATAAACTTTGATTAGAGCTGCATCTTCAGAACTCGGAGATGCTGGTGAGAGTCTCATAACCGCAACTTAGCACTGAGGAAGCAGAGTTCGTGGACCCCTGTGTCAATGACCACATTGCTGTAACTGAGAACCTCCACAACACCAACAATACTTAGTGAGAAAAAGACAGCCAAGGAACCCAGCAGAAACATTCACTGTTTATCATTAATAACCTAGAATTGCGTAGTAGGAAGTGGGTGTAATCAGCTCAGAGTGCAGGGAAAGGTTTTCTCTGGTATTAATAAGTTTAGGCTACAAGGTTGTGTACAATTGAGTTATAACCCTCAAGACTGATAGGTTCAAGAATAGGTTCTTCAGTCCAGTATGAATTTAAAAGTCTTATTGGTTTCTGCAATAATTCTAAACACTGGTGATGAAGTAACAAACTGTACACACAATCCAGTTTTAATTTTGTGTAAAATTGCATTGGAAAGTTCAGTCAAATCAAGTGTGTAAATGAGTGTGACATGGAGGTTTTATTGCCACGTGTGCCTTCTGCCTCAGGTCAGCAAGGCAACAACGTCCATAAAAGCACAAAAAGGGAATTTTGTACTGAAATGATCATAACTTTGGAAGATATCCACTTGATTTGATTCACTCTTAAAGGCTTATATTCGCTTCAGCTGCATTTTTGCACAGGATTGTGGATTTTGTCTTCCAAGTTTTCCAGAGCGTAGCACTTTTAATCTGCCTTCATCTCTGTGTCCTCACAAAATAGCTAATGCTACAGGTTTTGTGGTGTTGGGACTACTTGCAATGGATGGTCTACCACTGACGATAGCTTCCATTGTGGACACAGGTCAACATATTTCATTTATTTCATTTGTGTGTCACAGTTCACCAAAGTTGAACTTGCTGAGAAAAGCCCCTGTGTGCAATTGTACTGACCACGGTGATTAAAGTGATTGATTTTACCATGGGAAATGTGTTGTTTTAAATGTTGATGTGACAGGGCCTTTACAAAAACAATCATGCCAGAAAGGGATCACTGCATGACCAGGATGGAGAGGAGGAATGATTATGGGTAGGCTGGACCCAAATGAAGACATTCATAGTCGGTCTTTGCCATTGTAGTAAACATTCAACATTATTATGATGGCTTTTCATTAATAAACCTCGCCTACGATTATGAGAAATATTATTCAAACCTCTGGCCTCAGCCTGTCATGCTGCTATCCTGTGTCACTCTACGACGATTGAAATGAGAATCTGACGTTTACAGAGCAACCCTAGACTACAGCGACCAATAACTCCTTATATACACTTTCTATATTAGCACTGTCCAATGAAAACCACAAGGATAGAAAGGAGGATAGCTTTGGATAAATAATGTTTTGACATACATAGTGGACATAACGTGTCGGTGGTTTCAAGCCTCAACTCTCCTGCTTGTTAGAACCAAAAAATATCTGAATACCCACCTTCACTAACAATTTACATGAATCCATTTAAAACATATTATAAATATATTTCACTGATGACATAGATTTTCATTTCTGGTGCTAAATGTCTCTTATTACAGTGTTTTAGTTTTAGTTTTTGTACGCTAGTTTCTGAGAAAAAGATTTTTTCATCCTCCTGAAAAAAAAACATTTTTCGGACATATGTGATTTTTATGAGACAGCCATGATATTCTGTATAGCATGTGAGCATTATATTAAGGCAGACTGAACTAAAGTATCAGACCCTGTCCTTTAGCAGCACTCAAAGGTTGATTCAAAGGTCTAAATGTTACACAGTGCACTTAAGTTTGTGTGAGAACGAGAGAAATGGTGACTTTGTGACATGTTTAAACCAGCTGCTGATGGTTCCTAAGTCACAGGAGGGACGTGGCATATTACATCAGAGACTATTGAGTTACCTGTGTCTTTTCATTGAAAGACAGATTCTGTCTGTCTGTTGCTGTGATGGAAGGTGCCTGTTTGTTTTTGAGAGTGCGTCGCCCCTATGGCTGTCTTCCTACTCATGCAGGTAGCCCCGAGGGGGAGAGAATGGAGCTCTTTGACAGGGGAGAGGAGGGGGAGGCGGCGGGGGGGTTACATTGCAACCACCATCTACTCCCTGTGCCTGGGCTCATTCTGTAATGAAATGGCCTGTGTCATGGAGGCCTTAACCAAACAATGGGCCTATTCAACCTGGAGAGGAGTCTCTGTCAGGACTAGGCTGAATACGATACCTCTGATTCAGGGCTGCAGTCCCTCTTTCTTTCGATCTTCTTTTTTTACTCTGTCTACTGTAGCTATTACCATCTTCCACTTCTTTCTCTTTGTTTCACTTTGTCCTACTGATTCTTTGCTTTCTAGTCTTCTCTTTCGCTGCTTTCTAAGTTGTCAGCCTACAGAAAGAAATGTGTAAAAAAAAGTTACAGAAAGATCTTTAAACACACTGTTTTTAAAAGATATCACATGTCATTGTTTACATGTCTAGGTGAACATCATCCGTGTTTCCACTGAACCTATTTTGGTTTTATCTATTATTGTATTATATTTCGCGTTATTAAAGGTTTTTGGTGTCTCGTTTGTTTTCAATTCTTTGTGTGCTGAATTGTTTTCAGTTGGCTTAAACCACCAACAGTTTTTTTATATTATTCAATTTCACTCTTGTTTTTTAGTTTTTAGACATTTGTACATAGTGAAAACTTTACCACCAAAAATAACTACCACCTCCCTCACAGTTGTCATGAACGGGCATTTTAATACAGCCGCTTATGGAGATTGACTCACTTCTGCAGCCTGTCTCAAGTGGCCACTCGAGGAATCACAGTTTTTAGCACTTCCGCACTAGCTTTATTTCCTAGCACTAGATGTTGCCGCTTGATATATACAGTATATTTAACATTTTAACCTGTGTCCAATGGATTAGCGCTCTCCCCTACCCTCTATTTCTTTCTCATTTTTCTCGTTTGACCAAAGAAACAGATCAGCATCATGGCCACCATGTGACAAAGACATGCCCAGTGGGGCTTTGGCATAACTACTTGTGGTCAAACAGCACAGATTACCATTGTTTTCTCCCAATAATAAGACTTGTCTCATAAAATACTGAATATAAATGTATAGGAGGTCATAGATGGTCTTTAATATAATAATTATTAGATAATAAGAAAAATCTTGCAGGTATTTTGTATTTCATTCTGGCTAATTAGATTGTCAGACAAAACTATGTAAACAAATAAGCAAAGGTGGACCCTGTTCCATCCTAATAGGTGCAATAAAAGCTAATAATATAATCAGACAAATGTAAATCAAGCATAGTCTGTGCACACACAGTCCTCAGATAGGGGTTAATTAGTCTGAAACATGAGCATTTTTTTTGGCTAAAACAGGCAATCCACACATTTCTTTTTCATGATTTTGTTTTTAAAATGACTGTTTTCCATTTCTAAATGTAGGCTCAATGGTGCAGATTTTTAGGAAATGTCATTAGCATCTGTGAAGGATCACTGCCACTTCAGCTGCTGCTGTGACTGTCATCAGCTGCCATTCACCAGCGCTCACTGGGGAATCTATCCAGCTGTAGTCTGCTGGCGAGGTTCGGCTGTCTCAGTGCTGTTAAAATTGTATATGCATGTGATAGTATGTTGCGTAAAACCATAGCCTTTTGTTAATGCTCCAAAAAAAAAAAAACTCAAATATTCACGTTTATTTTATTTTTTTATGTATGTATGTAAGTATGGCTAGCCCACTGGATATAAAACAGGGTTTCATGCTGTCCCCCATGAGTAGTACCATACAAAACAGCTAATAGTACTGACATAAGTCAATACTTTACCAGTTTACTAAAACTGGGCACCAGGTCTTAAAAACTGCATTACAAAGCAAATCAGTGGC
Source organism: Larimichthys crocea (assembly GCF_000972845.2). NCBI lineage: Eukaryota > Metazoa > Chordata > Actinopteri > Sciaenidae > Larimichthys > Larimichthys crocea. The sequence goes on along the minus strand of NC_040011.1, from coordinate 5,784,362 downwards.
AGATCAAGGTGAAGGCAGGAGGAAGACCTTGAGACTTGAGCTCACAATGGTTAAATTCATGACTTTAAGTTTTAAAAGAAAACCTTGGCTAACACAATCCACACGTCAGAGAACATTTGAAGATTGAGTTTCTTACACAAACATGGTGCAGGAACCTTTGATGAGAAAAACAGAAGCTTGAACAAATGTTCTCTGGATTGAATCAGCTGGAGGCTCTGTTTCCTCCATTTGATCCTGTAGACTCTAGCAAAATATATGAATATTTGTGTTAACTCAAATAAAATATAGGGTAATCTCTCTGATCTCTCCCTCTGTGTGCGTGTGGAGAGAGAGAGAGAGAGAGAGAGAGAGAGAGAGAGAGAGAGTATGGGTGCCTCTGCCAAGTGGGGCTGAAAAAAAAACCTTCAATTACAGTCAGGCTGCTGGAGACACTCTGGCTATTTGCTTGGAGAGTTTTATCAGCATGTCAGACAGCCATGAAATGGACTCCTAATTAAATGGCTGTGCTTGACTGCTGCCGCACACCACTTTTGTGAACAGTTAAGAATAAACAGCCATAAAGTCCTGCAGAGATGGGCATTGGAAGCTGTAAAATAACTTCAGTTCATACTGACATGTTGCAGTTTGTGATTTCAACTTCTAATTTTGGAAAATACTGTGTTTAAAAGTGGATACACTTAAAAAGGGAAACATCCTGTTAAAATAGAAATACAGGATGCTTACTGTAAGTTTACAATTTGTCTACAGTATGAAGATCAAGTCACCTAATTATGGTAAACCACAGTCTTTTTTGCTACATTGCACAGAAAAGACTGCCTTGTGTTGTATGAATAAAATCAGCTTGAGGTAAATCGCTAAAACCACTTCCTAATCTCTGAGTCAAGGATACCATTGTATATCTACTGCAGTTGGTGTAATGCAAAACCTGGATTGCCATGAACATGATAGAGCTGTTTAACAGGGTTAAACACATAGTGCAAAGATACGGCAAGCTGGAACAGCGCAATCTGATCCCAAATTGTACGGAGAAAGGTCAACTGTGCACCTGTCATTATGGAGAAAGGTGGTGGTGGTAGGGTGACCAATGCAATTCCATCCCCCAGCCCCTCAAAACCAATCTCTCAACAGATATTATCTCAGATGACAAACTGAGGTAAATGGGCTTAAAAAAAAAAAAAAAAATAACGGATTATCTGACAAGTACACAGCAACCTGTGTGTTCCCAAGAGGGCAGTGATAGCTTTAAAACACATTTACAGAGAGGCCTTTTGGGACAGAACACAGGGAATTTACACTCCCTGTATTGTCGTACACAGTCAGTCTCTGGTATCTTTTCCTGGAAATATTGCAATACTGTAAGTGGTTACATTTACTTTTTCTCAGAACACCTACTTCTGCTTCAGTCATTAAATAACGTTTCCAAGAAAGAACCCAAAACAGATGTATATGGCCAGGTTACACATGTGAATGTTTTATCACAATAACAAAAGTTAGTTGCAGTAGTTTGAGAAGCTTGCATCATTGGCTGTGTGTCCATAAACATATTTTGAGGCATATTTTGAAGTATCGCATGAGAAAAGATTGTTGGAAATGTCAAAATTTAGAAAAACTTAATTTGTTAAAGTTTCATGTTTGCTTGATGTGGTTTTTGTCTATAAAATGTTAATAGCTTAATGGGAGATTGAAACACTTTTTTTTCCCTTTGAATAACTTCTAACATAGCGAACATTTGACATTGACAGATCAGTTTCAGATCTGTTTCTGCTCAGTTTCCTCATTGGTCCCATAGCTGTATAAAACATCCATGATCACTCCACACAAACCTGATGTAACCCTCCTTACAACTGCCGTGACAAAAAAACTACCATCATTACCGCAAATTTTTTTCTTTAGTGGGTCAATCTCATGCAATCCCATTGGGCATTGCATCGCGAACTAATTTTTTTCCCCCACCAACATTCTATAAAGACCCACCCTACTGTCCCTCTGATTGCTCAACAAGTCAGAAACAAAGCCAATGATTGGTTAACTGAGTCAACCCAAAGCATGATGGCACTGACGTTGGATGGATGACATACTAACAGCGCTAATAAATGTTTTCAGGACAGACAGACATTCTGTGTTGAATTTTACATTGTTACACAGTGCAATGGTAACATTAGCACCCTTTTAATAAGTGTGGATGCCGAGTCAGTGTTATTTTGTCTATTTACATCATCTTGTTGTGCCCTCTTATTCTGGTTTTCCGACTGGAGAATTGCTTACTGCTTATCTCATGAACAAATTTACTGTGATGCACATTTTAAAGCAACTGGTTACTTTTCTGGCATGCATTTATACGTACAGTATATTCATGGCTCATGCTTCATAATAATTGAGAATCACAAAGTCAGTCAAACCCTGGTCCACGCCAAAAACCTGGACCGCTTGAAAAGGCCAGTCTGTTTCCAAGTTTGTAGTGTGAAAGCAAACAAAGCAACCACAGAATTTTGTGATAGTAGATATGCGATTTTAGCATGATTTCATAAGATAAATTAATAACAAATCCATCTGCTGATTGTGAAATCTGTTCAGGAAGCAATCTTATAATTCATCTGTGTGAACCATGAAATGATTTAAGGCAAACCATTTGGTAACACAATCATATCCCTGTTTGTGTGGGTGTGTCAACTTTGTCGGTTCATTAAGTCCATTAAAAAGTGTATGACAGCAATCCCACAGTAATATCCTTGAATCATTACTGTACAAGACACATCATTTTTGTCCTGTCTCTACCTGTTAGTCAGCATTCACAACATACGGTCCATTTGCTGCCTAATAATACTAACCATGCTTATAATCTGTTATTTCTTTGAGCCTTTTATGACACCAAAAAATAGGAACAAACAAAAAGTGTTGAATCAACGACATGTTTTTGGATTGTTTAAGTCAGAGTGAACATGAACTATAAACCAGAACTAAACTAAAACTTTAAAAACAAGAACTAAAATGTGATAATATCTACTTTTTACCCCATGGACAGCTTCTGCAAGTTTAGCAACTGGTAGTGAGTGTAAATTTTACTTCTAAAGTTGTATTTCTTTAAGAGCATTAATAATTAGTATAGCAGTTCAAATTACAAGTTAAAAGAAATAAATCTCTGAGTATATGTTCCATTTCTTCAGATTTAAGCCTCATTACTACTTTCCTTCAACTAAACTGTTTCCATCTTTGATTTATGGCGTTGATGCTGCTTCTGGTTTCAGTGGGTGGGAAACCGATCACTCATTCTGCCTGATGCCTGAGCATACAAATTAATTATGATGTGTCAGCTCAGACTGCGTGATCATCTTGTACCCTGTGACAGTGCATCGTGGGAGGTTAAAGGTAAAAGCTGCCAGAAGTCTGCATTACAGTCAACCCTGTGTGACATAAGTCCTGTGTGGACATGAAAATATCATCTCTGTTATTTCCCAGCATTCTTTTAGATTTTTGCTTTGATTTTCTGTGTCTACCAACCCTTTATAACACAAATACTTTTGGTTTTGTCTGTAGACAGTTTTTGTTTTTGGTTACAACACACAACCACATTGAGCAAGAACATGTTATGCCAGCAGTCATGGCTCGAGGGAGGAAGACAAATTGACACCAGCGCAACAGCTCATTTAGCTTGTCATTTCAATTACAGACATAGGATAACAGAGGGTGAGAGATTATGTTCACATGAGCCACATATGACCTTTATTTTATATAACAGTTTTATGTTAAGATCAAATTTAACATTAAAATGTTTGCTTTTTTTCTCTTTGTTGATGAATGTGATCAGTGCTATGTATCCGGTATGGTGGCCTGTCTTATAGTGTATTGGGCATTAAAATCCAGGGATGGAGCTGATCCCAGCTGACATTGGGCAAGAGGCAAGGTACAGTCTGGCCAAGTCCAGAGTTCATTATACAGGGCTAACACATAGACATATTAACACTTTCACACCAATCAGCTATTTGGATGCAGCTTTATGTATGTGTTTAGGAAAGCAGGTGCCATTTTGATGATTACTATGGTATCAAGGTCAGAGGATAGGACTGTCTCGCTCCTTAGACACAACAGATAAAGGTAAATAACGTAGGCCTCTACTAGTAAATAGATGTATGACAACTACAAGGGGTTTAACCTATGTCCTTGTTTGTAGTGAATGACCAATTAGCAAATACCTCATACTGTAAATGCATTGAGTATGACCACTTACAGTATGAACACAGAGTAATTGTAGTAGTAGTAGTATCTGTACTGATGGTGGTGGTCGCTGGAGAATGAATGGCAGTCTATTTGCAAAAGACTCACTTTCACTAGAGCTTCATTTGTTTTGAAATATAATCTATCAAGTGACTTGACTTGTGCTTACCCCACTGCTAGCTACCAGTGCTAATGACTATTGCATCATCTAATAACAGTATCATGTCATTTTCTATTCACACCTCTGGATTATTATTATTATTATTATTTATTTATTTTTTGCTCTCTAAAATACAGTATTAGATGACATCCTGACTGGTCATGGAAGTAATACTAAAATAATACTTAACTACTGTGTGACGAAAGTGTTTCTGAATGGATCTGTTTCCCAGATGTTGCGTTTATAGCCGATAATACTTAACAGAAAAAAAAGAGATGTGTATCCACATGCAACATTCAAAGCAACTCTATAAACTCTTTCCCTGGGCACTGTTAATGATCCAATGTAGAAATATTTCATACCCAGGTGCAATTCAGGTAAAACATCTAATTACAGATACATTTGAATGCAGTATTAAATCTAAGCCCAATGCAGTGGTGAGCCTGACATCGCTATGTCTGTGTATCCCTTGGTGAAGGACTCCAGGTGCACTAAGGTTAAGTTACACTGCAGCTGTCCAGCTGAAAAAACACAGGCTAATACAAATGACCAGAGAGGGGCTCTTAGTTGTGTCCTAACTAACCATCTGTCAAGCCAGTGTAGTGTATATAGTGTACTGATGCATATAACGTGCAAAGTATTAACATTCATGGCTGGTCTAAAAATTGTTCCTGTCACTAAATGAATCTACATATTTGGCTTCAGTTACTACTTTTAAGGCATTTTAATGTTTCACTTTTTGGATATTTGAATAGTTAATTTTTTAATGTGTTTCATGCATTAAAAAATAACCTATCCAAGAAAAAAAGACACCACCTTAGGCACTGGAAACGTGCTGCATCCTTTGCAAACACCAACCAAGTATGTTCTGTAGACTTCATATCAGTCATGATGATATCCCTGCAGGTGTCTCCAATGTGCCTATCATATATAAATGCAATGAAAATATATCTTAGGAATAATTGTAAAGTTGAGTGACACAGATTTGTTATGAAGTATTAACCCCCCCAAAAGGAACCTTCTGACCTCTGGAGTAGAAACTGCTGATTTGCTGTTCAAACGTAATACAGGTTTTATTTAAAGTCAGTGAACAGTCCTCACTGAGTCATGCAAGCATGTGAGCACACACACGTACGCCCATGGATGCACATTGACTTAAACAGACACACGCACAAATTCAAACAAGAGAGCTTAGGGGAGATTTGTGATCTTGTAAAAACACATTCAGAGACGAATGGCTCAGACTAGTTGCGCTTGTCAAACAGCACCTGCAGCATGTGCCTTTCATGTTTTGCAGGCAAGAGACATGAAGTGAGAGAGAGAAAGAGAGTATGTGAGAGAGAGTGAGAGAGAGAGAGGGGTTGTCAATATTAGACAGGCACTAACGAGCAAAGTGGGGTGAATATTACATGAAGCTCTCGGGCAGAGCTTATGCATGTCAAAACATTTGTAAGTGAGGTTTCTGAAAATTAAGACGTTTTTGTAAGAGCCATTTCAAAATGCATTTTGTCATAAATATATATATTTTTAAATCCATGCATGCATGATTTTTAGTGTGATAATACAGTAAGTACTCAGTACATTTATAATCAATGCATTACATTCATTTGATGCTCCTGTGAAGAATATATTTAAAGCAACATTATACAGGATTCAGAGTGCAAAAATACACATGCATTTGTTATGGCTCCATTACTTATGCTCAAAAAACTAGGGAGTTGACTACAGCAAGAAGCCCAGCTCTGTGTCTGTCTGACTAAAAGCCTATCAGATTCACTCGCAGGGGTTTTCTTGGTGGGTCCCTCTCTCTTCCTCTTTGCTTAGCTTCCTTTGCTGAGCCCGGTTACATTGTCGGCTCACCCGCCTCCGGTTCTGGTGCCCATTCTGCCATTGTTCTCCCGTCTGCTCCAGGCCTGAAAACCTCCTCTTTTCAGGCCGTCCAAAGCTGTGCTAGAAGTGCAGACACGAACAGTGTCCCCATGCTCTAAGCTCACAGTTCGCAGCATGGCTAACTGTATTTCCCAAACACATCATGTAAAGCCAGTTTGGCACTGACATAATCCTGTCTGTCCCCAGGTGAGAGAGAACACACTAGTTTAAAGCCGCTTTTGGGACAGACGCCAAGAAAACATCCATCTTTATATAGGACGCCTGGCTTCTGCCTCTTGGCATGCACGCTCACTTCATGACTGGCAGCTCTAACAATATGGATTCAGCCAAGTAACTGCCTGAGGCACACTGTAACTATAGCCGTGTTGTGATTTGTGCCATACCCAACATTATATTAACTCTTCCCTTCTCTCCTCCTACTCCCTGTCTTACAGAATCACACCCACACATCTACCACAAATGCATGTATTGCATTCCCTGTTTTCCCCTCTCTTTTTTTCGGCAAAGACTGTTGATTAAAGTCCAGATTTTTGAAATATACCATTACCAGCTGTTACTTCTGGAATTGTAACATCACACCTCATAACTGGGACACTTTGTTTTCATCTTTCTTTGCTGTGGTGTTTTTGGTAAAATGTTAAAAAGTGTAACTTTGCTCAATTGCTGAAAGCACCTGTAGCCTGCTAGGTGGTGCTGTTCTGCCATTTTCGCAATGACGCTTCAACAAGTATGTTTTCTTTAGCTTCCATTTAAAAGTGTTGTGTATCCCTGATTTTCAAGATATAACATACTAATTAATTAAGTAATTAAACATGCTTTGAATCCTTGGTCTGAGTTTGCAAAGCATACTTGTATTAGAAAGGTGATTTAGTTGTGCTAAAAAGGTGTTAGATTATAATTTCAAATTCAGTTATAACATTTTAGTTTCAAGACAATCCCATTTTAGATGGTTTTAGATGGATGTTAAACTAGGTCAGAGGATAAGGCTGTCTCAGTTCCGAGACACAACAGATAGTTGTCATAGTCAAACATAGTCAAATAACAATGCTGGACCACTAACCCCGAAACCCCACTGGGTATATCTCTGTCACATCGCAGCCACAGCGATGTTTTGGTCCGTCCTCCACTCAACAAGAAACCCCACCAGGAGCGTCTCAGAAGTGGAGTGGTTAGCCCGTTTACTTGTTTACTTTCTCAGATTTTGTCATTTTCCTCGGTTTATGTGCTTCTAAATGCGTAAAAATGCTACATAGTTAATTTGTTTCCCTTTAGTTACATTTTGAAAATTGACCAGATTCTCTATGTCGTTCGTGTGTCAGACTTCCGGCAAGTTCGAACTGCTCTGTGCAGATTGAAGTGGGCTGCTCGCACCATCCGTCAAAATCACCCAAGTAGTGCTTAACATCCATGCCAAGTGGAATTTAGATGCAGCGAATATGACCATTTAGGGACATAGAGTCATTGTGGCACTATTCTGAGAGCATATAAATGAGCTAGAGAGACTAGTATATTGATAAATCCTCCATTAGCTTCAATAAACCTTTCAACATAAGACATCTTTGACTGTGTACTTTCTCTACACTGACTAAAATGATCAATAGGATTTTCCAATAATTTTCCCCAACATTCCTTGTCATGCTGTTCGTTAAGCTCAGTAAGTACAGAGCTTTTAACTTACAAAAAAAATAACTTGGTATGTCAGAATTATTGTGAGATGTTTTAATGACTGTAAAACTTTTATTAGGTGAGTAACTGATGTATAAATTGTCATCATTTATATGAATTCAAAAGTAGGTTGGAAATTCTCATCACAGGTGATGGTTGATTCCAGTTTATGGGGTTATATTATTTTATTTCCTCCATTTGTTTTTGAGAAGTATATAGCAGGCTAAGGTACTAAAAAGCATCCAAAAAGTTGGTATGGGTTCATGGCTCTGTTTGTAATGACATATGGCAGAGCTTTGGGCCCTTGGCATTTTTTTTTGTCACTTTTGTGCACAGTCATGGACAGGTTACTGATGGGATAGAAGAACCTGATTATTGATTCATAATGATGGCCAGTGTTTCATTGTTGTTTTGTTCATTCAAATAAAGTATGTGTTGAAATAAAACATGAGTGGAACTGATATTTCATGTTAGCCATTTGGTGGAGTGTTACTGATAAAGAAATGAGATGTAACATCAATATGAAAACACCAACTTCCTCTTAAGGAGCTGTGTTCCATTCTACTGACATCTTTGACACTATTGATTTGTTATATTGTCAATATACTGAGAGAATTACACTGTATGTGGAATACTTTTTTGATTTGATTGTTTAAAGTCACATTTAGTTATAATGTTGTAAAAGGGACAAAAGTCTTTTACCATGACTTTATGGTTATAAAAGCAATTGTCATAAATATGGAAGAGATACCATCAAAGAAACAGTGAATTCTTTGTCCAATGGGATTCATTGTCCAATGGGAGTGAGAAGCAATATGGATATTCCTTGGCTTGAGGCACCAACATGTGTCGCAGGCACCTCCGATCCTACCAGCCTGTACACTGCATCCACCTCAAGCCACAGTTAAATCGAGCAGGTTTTACCAGCTAGTGTAGTGAACATATTTTATTGTCCCAGACTGGATAATCAGACTATAAAGATGATGTTTTCTTCACCAATATGTGGTGTAAAGGTTAATCACCCAGGAAGCTCAGATGCCAGTGGAATCCAGTATATAATTTCCCTTTCTGTGGTTTCCATGGTCATGGTAATGTTTGTATAATGTGTCATCTGTATGTTTGGTGTGGACCCCAAGAAAGATTAGCTGATTGCAATGGCATCAGCTAATGGGAGCCCTTTGATACACAGTGAGCCATAGCAGCAAGATGAAAAAGTTGAGTGCATACAGTAGAGCGGCTGCTGGCGTCCTTGCCTTTGCTACCACTAACCAATTTCTGTTGTAAAGGGGGGTTTAGTTTCCCCTAGCCAGTCACTGTAGAACAACACATCTGGTTGAATCTAGGGTTCAGTCACGACACTGATAGTCATGCCAACATAGTGGTTTTGCCGGGGTTTTAGTGTTTGAGTGACATAAAAACAAACTACAATATAGGACAATATTAATAAGACATGTCGTGTAGCAGCGTTGATCTTGTGTATAATGGTCACCATTGTTCTTATTACTCCACCTTGGTTCCAACAATGCTTGACAACTGCTTTACTGTGGTGCTGATTGGCTAATGGTTATTCCCCCACAGCACTCATTGGATCAATTCTTTTTAAACCAAGAAACCACTGTTTCATGTCCTGATGCCAGACCAGAGCCAGTATATGCAGTGCAGTGGGTGAATTCAAAGGTCTGGAAACAGACAACTGACCTCCATATCAACAATATTGCTTATAATAACAGTCTAATTTGTTTGATGTCATACTTTATTTTGACTTAACCAGGCTTTCAGAAAATAAACAGGCTTACAGATTTCTGCACTGCAATAGACAATAGACAATATGAGAGACAAATAAGAAACAAGAAGGAATGGCAGCCTCAGAGCTGGTGTAGCCTGCTGATGGACAGCTTAGATGGAGAAACAACCAGTGGAAATGTGACCAGAACTGCTGAGGCTTAGCTGCCTTGTGGGCTTATCATAACCCTAGAGAGAGAGAGGGAGGGTGAACATGCAAAGTTAAACATACACTCACTTGTAGTGTTTCCATGCCTCCCACACAAAGACATCAGTTTCTACTTGGAAGAAGCTTTTATGTTGAATCAAACTGTAGTAAAGAGCCTGCAGCTTCCACTGGGAAATAAAAGGAATGATTTACTTAGAAAGGACTTAATAAGATAGAAAAAGCTATCATATTATTTAGCTAATTACTCAACAGAATTACTAATTGGTTACATTACTTGTAACACTTTCCTTAGCCCATTTTTAACAAAGGTGCCTTCCATCGACTCCGAAGCCAACATGGTTTCAGATTCCATCTATCCATCATCTGGCCATCCATCCATCCATCCATCCATCCATCCATCCATCCATCCATCCATCATCTGGCCATCCATCCATCTCACAATTTCCCATCTTTCCTGGCCAAGCTGTTTCCCACTGTGTGTTAACGCTGATATATTCTGACAATCATACTATAAAGGAGAGTCACAACTGCATATGTGTCTTGTTTAATGAAGAAGAACTTGCTGGGCATGTGGACACACCTAACATGCCACAAAATTAAGTGGTCCAAGTCCACTACAGTAAGTGTAGCAGTTCCTAGAGGCTGATATATGGTGACAAATACAAGTTTTCCAAAGTAGGTATTATAGCATGAAACATCTTTTTCACCAGGATTTATAATATACTGATATATGAATTATTATTCTCTTAATCCCTTTGTGGTGACTTTCAAAGCCCAGACTTCTACCTACAGTACAGGAGAGCACAAATGCAGCAATGCTGAACATAGTGTTGTAGCCAAAGAATGCAAATTAGCAAAGGTTGTTGATGCTTAGTTCAAGAAACATCCATCATCCATTCAACAACCATCCAACCATTTCAGGGATCGTGCCCATGAAACATACAGGCCCTGAGGGAGTAGATGACATACCAGTGTATAGTCTGTCATTACAGAACATCAATTTGAGATGGTGATGTGTCTACAGATGGAATTTGGACCATAATGGATTTTTTGACAAACACATTGGGGGTTCGCAGCTTTTTTAGTGGCTGGTGAATGGGAAATTTATGGTAAATTCAAACTTCAAAAGATACAAAAAAGAGAAAATTGGTTTATCACATGATTTTTTTCTTATACTCATTTTGACTAGGGTTGAATAGCAGCCATAATTGCTATGTATTCACATTCTCAAGGCTATTTTATTACATTTAACTGCAGCATATTTCACAAACAGTTCTGCAAAATATTTTTTTTTTGAATTAATTCTCTCTTCTGTGAACAAAGTTCACACAAAGTTCTCATTTTCCAACACAATTTCAGAACCAACTTCATGGATCATACAGTAAACCATGACAACAACAACAATAACAACAACACTTTAGCGTTCCCTGAAAAGTGTTACTATTGTTGTCTGTACTACTAGGAGTGTTTTTGGTTGTATTTTGTCTATGTGCCGTATATTTTCTATGTGTTACACATATTATCACATGTCATGGTGAAGATGTTTTCTTATCTTGTTTGTATTTTGTCTAGTTAGTTTGTTTTCTTAAGTTGCAGTGTATCGAGCTCTTAGAGCCACTGTAATGTGCTGATGCTGGATGCAGTAAAACCCTCATGTCAAGATGGTTACATGCTTTCATGTATCCACTGTATGGATAGCAATACAATATGATTTATCCATGTCAAAGGTGATTTATTTTCTTAAAACCTTTTTTCCTAAAAGTAACACAAGTCAAATCAAATAATATGAATCAATAACATCACAGATTGTCCAATTGAAGGAGTGATATATTACTAGAAAATAATAAATCACAGTGAAATATTAAAAGATATTTTGCCCTGACTTAAACTTTTATAGTCAACTGTGTCCATCCGTGTTTCTATTAGCCTGATGACAAATATAACTTTCTGGGTGTACCAAACATTAAACTGTGGGTCAATAATGGTTTCCTTTTGTACTATAAATCTCATCAAGCTTTTTTGTTAAATATTAAGAACATATGGGAGTCAAGAAAGCACTCTTAATCCTCATTATGATAGCCTCACAGGGTTGGTCCACATTGGTTTGCTTGAAGTTACGTGAAGAATTTGTTGAGAACTGTGCTCAAAGCCAGAACACACACACAGTTCAGCTTGGATAATTTTGCTTGGGCTAAAGAGTGTCAGACAAATCCATGTCTTGCCTCCAGGTGCACCTAGTGCTCTGCATTCCCTGAAACCCACTAAAAGACAGACCAAACAATGACTGACATGTCTCCACTGTTCAACTGCTCTCGGCTGAGAGCAGCACCATTGGTGGATATTAATAGAAATACCTGTGGTTGATGAGTGATGTCCAATCCATCCCCACTTATTTTCTCTGTCATGCACTACCTCCTTTGTCTGCCAGGGGCACATAGCTGCTGAGGAGATACCTAAGACACAATTATAAACACAGCGGTTGCTCTCTGCTCCTCTCACTCTCTTAATTGTCGATACTGTTGTAAAAAAGACTAAGGAATGGTTTTTTCAGGTGTGTCACTAAAGCAGCCTTATAACAACACACACTAAAGCAACTCAACCACTGACTGTTGTGAAAGATGTAACCATGGAGGAGCTCCACATCATGAAGGGTTAGTTAATCATTGTATTAATTAGAGTAGACGGCGGTCAGCACACCCCCAGTTTGGAGAAGCAGAAAGGGGGACCAGCATAGAAAGCAATATACTGCTGTAAGGCAGCAACAACACATATTTTGGCCTCCTAAAAAAATCAGTATTAGTCAAAATCAATGCTATACTTAGAATATTTTGGCTTTACCTTGCCACCAGACAGCCCTTTCCAGCGGGAAACCGAAATGTTTATATTGATCTCTCCAAAGTGACAAAAACAGTAATTTTCTCTTACAACACATGGAGGGTTGGTTTACCACTACCTTGATTGCAGCAACTAACGTTAATGACATTGGTGTTTTAACACATTAGTTTGGATTTAACACAATGTGCTACCAAAATCACACAATAGCAAAAATTAAGTAACCAGTTGAGACAGTGGTTGACCAACAATGTCTGCAAGGTAATATTACTATTATTGTCAAAGGAATCTGCTCACTTTAAAGATAGAATGGATCCATATAATAATAATAATGTTCATCCTTAATTTATATTATTAATCCCATCATAGATTAAATTTAAAGTCTTAATTGTCTGAATTCCATATCTGCAATTCTCTAAAGTGTTTTTATCTGTATGGTTCCTGCCTTTTGATTTAGCCCTGTTACAACTACATGTGCTGTACACCATCGCTGTCTCAGTTGAATAGCTGTAGTGATTGGAATCTGATAGTTCTGCTTTCTAGAAAGGTGAGTATGGAGATATGGAGATGTGTTTCTGAAATGGTAAAATAATACAAGCGTAGATTTAGAAACCAGACAGAGCGATGCAGACAATCAGAGAGATCCTGCTGTACCTTGAGAACCAGAGAACTTGATATTGACAGTGTTTCCCCAGTGTATTCTTATTGTGTAAAGGTGCACGTGGGTGTCTGTGTGCATGTGTGTGTGTGGGTGTCTGTGTGCATGTGTGTGTGTGTGTTTGTGTGTGTGTGTGTGTGTGTGTGTGTGTGTGAGTGTGTGTACACGTGACAGAGCAACTTGTGGCAGCCTGTACTTGTCATGTTGCTTCACCTCCCTTTGTCAAATGTATCAAACAATATTTCTGTTTAATATTTGAACATAAGTATAGACTTTGTGAATGTTTTGATTTAAATTATTTCTTTTGAAATAGTATTACAATCATTTCCTGTAATCTTAGAGCTGTAGGAGACCAAGACGTTAGCCATGTACTGGATTTTGACTTAAACATTAAACAATTTCCCTACGGGGATTAATAAAGTACTTCTGATTCTGATTCTGAAACAATTTCAGGTACCCAAGCGTAAACTGACCAAGAGGTCTTCCATTGGTTTGTGGTGTTATGAAGGCTCAAGTTTTATGGAGGTGTTGTCTTGGTATTCAGAGCCAGAAATGACCATATTTGGACAGGAGTGTGGCGCTTGTGCATGACATACTGTGAATTAGGCTGCGGTTTGTTTGGACTGCTGCGCCATGTTCTAAGCGTTCTCAAATCACAGCTAAACAGAACACAAAATTTTGAAGTTTCTGAAGATATTTGAGGTGAAAAATAGGAAACAGAATCTTGATTGATATTTGATCAGCCCTGCCTAGTCATGGTAGTTGTCAATCACATGGTAGCCACATGCAAAGCATACCTTCCTTTACCACCTGGCCACGATTTACAAAATGAACATTATGCTTTATGAAAGAAGACTTGAAACTAATAACTGAGATTTACTGATTGAGGAAAAAGTCTATTGAGGTTATCAAGTGAGAAATGTATTTGTTTTTGCGTAAGACTCAATACAATCAGATGTTACTGTTCCAGCCAATGAACCTGCCCCCTACTGGCCATTCGGTGTAGGCTTCACTTGGCAGACTGGCGAAGCTCTGTCCCCTAATTATACTGTAAATGGTCCATGACAGCTAATTGGATGTGTGGTGACAAACCAATAGCTTATCAATCTTCCTTTTCATAGCAACATGCTAAAAAGGACAACTGGAATAAATTATGTTCAAATTAATGCTACATGAGCCCGGATGTACTAAGTGGCTATTGCAAACCCTTTTGACGACTTTGAAATCCTTCAAATATACAGTAGGTTAAACTCAAATGACTTACTCAGTATGCCTAACAATGTAACTGGCATTACATCTTGCAGAGAATAACAGTGTGTGTTACAATGGTGTGTTATAATTGTATAGTTGTGATCTCAAACCAACTTGCTGTTGGCTGGTCACTTCAGAACTTAGTGAGAAAACTGCAAGACTATTTTAAGTCAGTCTGGGAGTCAATATGCTTACTTACAGGAACTTGAGCTGACCTCATGCAGTAAATCATTTGGTGGTGTTTGCAAACTAAATCAAATGCCAAGTATCATTTGCAGCAGCCGCTTGATCCAGGTCTGAAAAGAACTTGCTGGTGTAGAAAGGACATGTCATCACCTACAGTTACTGAATTAATTTAAGAATGACGTCAGGAATGATCTTAGGGCTGGTGATTTGTAGTTGTGTTCAGCATTAAACCATTACAGCATCAGCCAATGTTAAGTGCAGAGACCCACCTGCTCTGTCTACATAAAAACACAACTTGAAGGACTGTACCTGCCACTTTGTGATGAATTACCTTGGAGAGACATTTGTTTGCACGTCGTTCTGTGTCTTTTTCCACAAGCCATCTCCATGTTTCCCTTGGTTAGCATGCACTGGCTGTAGCTACACTCTCCATACTAGAGTGGCCTGATTACTCTTCCAAAGATGACAGCAGTTTCAAGCTCTAATGCCAAGGTGAGACTACTCCTCTTTAAAAATCTGATAACGTCTGAAAGCAAAACGTAAATATGATGACTTGACTGGAGATTAGGATATAGATAAGAACACAATAAATTGAGCTTATTGAACACAGAGAAACTTGGTCCAAATACAACATGATGAAGATGAAAATATAGCAAGATATTACAGTGAGAACGCAGTCCACAGCAGAGCTGTAAGAAACCCAGCTCTAGTCAAGGCTTTCTAAATGTTTCTAGTCCCACTTAACAGCATTCCAGAGAGAACATTCCACATCATCCACATACCTAATGATAACAAATAGCCTATTATTACAGACATATAAAGACACTAATGATCTGTCACGAAGTAGACAGACATGCAATTAAATATGCTGCCTGGCAGTTTACTGCAGGCACAGCAGACAGTGTGGTCGTAGTTCGGGGCTATCCAGTCTCCTCAGGGGTGCTGCTGTGTTTCCTCTCACTGAACCATGTCAGTGGTTGGCCTTTAAATGCCACCATGGCAACAAGAGTGGCTCTGAACCTGATGCTGATATTATAGTTGGTTACGAAGATTGCAATAAATGATGGTTTGAGGATTGATAGCAGGTCATTAATAACGATAGGAAAAAGAGTGATGTGGGAGTGTTGGAAGTTGCACGTATAGAGCGAGTTTGTGTAAAGAAATATGAGATTTTGAAAAAGAAGAGCACCAAAAGTACCTTGTTCAATCATGGACTTCTATTTCTACCCTAAGGAGATTCAGCTTGTCTTCTTTTTCTCTCTACCATACATTTCCTTATCTCTCTCTCTTATGTGTGTCTCTTTTCTCCTACCTTTTGAAAATGATGCTTGAGCCTGTGTGTCTAAGGTTAGAGGTTGTTGTATGTTTTAAAGTCTGAAAAGCCCCTTGAGGCAAATGTATGATTTGTGATACAGAATTGACACAGAATGAATGCTAATATTGTTTATTGTCTGCTGGATGTGTATGGCAGTGTTATGCTTCCAAATTCCCACAACAAACAAAAAAACCCTCCCCACAGCCTTGTGTTATTACACTACAGTTATTGTACTGTATTGAGATTTAGATGTGCTCGTTGGCGGATTTTGTTACCTTTAGACAGCTAGACTAGCTGTTTCTGTCTGTTAGTAGTCTGCATGCTAAGCTAAATTAACTGGTTGCTGGCTGTAGCTTCATATTTGCTGGACAAACTTAAGAGTAGTGGACTGATCAGACTATCTTAACAGTTAACAAGGACACCATTGACATTTTGTCTTTTGAAACTTCAATTTGTAATTGGGTCTCAAATCTCAATGAAGGACAGTGTTGTGGAGAGTTATTATTTATTGACGCTTGGCCATGGAGAATTAGAGACACTCTCAAAGTTCATCAGAAGTGCCTGAGTTGGTCTCACATTCTGCCCAACTCATGCTGGTGGATAAACTTTAAACCCCAAGATAACACCACAAATACTTTACGCCCAGAATTAGTCAAAGAGAATGTTTTTATTCATGCAGGTGTTATTGTCAGCATATTCTAGTCTGGAAACACAGATGTCTGTTTACGCAGATTGGAATGCCAATGGCAAGCTATCTATGATGTCTATAAAGGCAGCAATAGGTCTCTTTGACCCTGGCCACAACAGTGTTGAGATAGACTGGCACCTACTGTTCTCAACCAAAGCCAAACAATTAGTAATGTCGAGGATCTCAAGGCCCACACGTGACCTTGTGTAACCTAAGGATAGAAAATTCCATTACAGACAGCACACCAAATATGTCCCATTTCTATTTTGATTATGAACACAACTGTCAATCACTTTTGCTGTGTTACATCAGTTGCATTGCTAAAACAACAACAAAACAAATAAAAAAAACAACCAAGGTGTATCTTGCCAAGGTTCCATGCTTCAGGAGGTCTTTCAGATTATTAATGGCAGTGATGATTCAAGATGTGTTTTACTGTAAAAGCATGGCAGTTGTTACTTAATACTATACTTGAAAACCTACATTAAAATAACTACAATGAGTGTGAATTTGTCAGTGTCAGTGACTCGCTCAGATCTTCTAGCTTTAGGCCTGACCTACACTTTACCCCGTGCTGTATAACCAGACAAACTGTCATGTGGCCATTGTTTAGTGGCTTCTTCATAACAGTACCCTACAAAAGCTTGGGTGACACAGAAACTGAATAGCCACAGTACTTTCTGACAGCACCAGCCTTTGTTAGGATGAGAAAAGTTCAAGATCCCTAAGGATGGAGCCTCTTGGCCACATAGTCTTTCTCTATGTACGTGACAGACACACTGGGCCAAAAGGCCAGTGGAGGCAGAGACTGCTGAGAAAGAAAGGCGAGAGCTGAAACGAGGTGGAGCGATGACAGATTGGGAAATGAGGACATAGAAGAGACGGATCGAAACGGGATTCTTTAACTCAGAGCATGTACTTCTCAAAAACTCTCACAAGAACCAATGCAGGATGCACACCCATGTTTGGCATTACTTTCTTTTGGCTCATTTTTTCTTTTTTTGTCCTAGAGTCCCATGCCAAGAGACCCTGTCATGCCCCCAACCTATGAGCACCCACATCTATAATTAGCTTAACGACACACCTACTTACCACCCACGTAACAAGAACAAATGATCCAGCATAATTGCACATTGGACATGTTCAAACAAAGAGCTCCAGGTTGAAAGTTCTTTCTCATAGAGCATTTCCTCAGGGAGGCAAGAGTTACAAAAGGCAATGGAGCAGGCCAACTGGACATACCCTGCCTTGCAGATACAGGTAATAGGAGAGGAGTGAGTGAAACAAAAGGCACTTGTGGCACCAGACATAAATATAATGAGGTGAGAAAGAAGGAGGGTGAAATTCAGAAAGAATGGCACATCCAGAGGCAGAGACAAGTAAAAGCTTGGCAAAGAACTGAAAGACAAGAAGGAAGAAATGAAACTGAAAATATAAAGAGTGTGGCAATATGAGGTGATACCATAGATTTGGTAATAATGATATAAACATCCAGTCCTCCTATTAAAAATAATTGCCTATTTAAAAACAGTGCAGGATTCATTGGCATTCAGTGACGTTTGTTTCGCTCTATTCAGTGGTTGCGAAAGTTGCGAAAAAACGGCAACCATTATTTTTTTCCTCTAAACATCAGAACAAAAACTTTTTTTACTTCACTTCTGGTCTGTGTCATGTCATCAGCATCAAATGTTAATTACATGAACATTGTTGCCATGTGTTATCCTGATTTTAACCATGTTCAGTATATGATATGAAACATAAGAAACCTGGTTGTTCACATGCCTGTATGATCTTGACATTATCCAGACTTTTGATGGTCTGTGCAGAACTGACCTCTACATCCCAGATTGTGAAGGTACAAGGTCTACTTAATTGTTCTTTTTAGATGCAATATTTGTTACATCCACCAAGGAGGTTATATTTTTGGTTTCCGTTTGTTTGTAAGCAGGATTACGGAAAAACTACTGGGCGATTTTCATGAAACTTGGTGGAAGGGGAAGGAAGCATGCCCAACATAGTTAAAGTAAATGATGTAATGTGACTTGACGTACAACAAACTAAGCAGCCACCTCAAACATTGCTGGAGAAACAAAATACGCACACACACATTTCGACAGTATTTTCAACAGTATATCCATAGTACAAAGTTTTCAGTGTAGATCTATTGCTGGACTGTCTAGTTTCAGGATAAAAAGGAGTGTGGTTTGCCTGCAAAACAGCAGTACATTTAGGGCAAAACAACTCTGATTATGTTGTTCACTGCTGATCACTGTCATATAATTGACTGGTGCATTTGACCACTTAATGTTCCACTTATTTACTTGCGTTATTGAAACCGAAAGAGACACTTCAAGTCTATTGTCTACATTCTCAAAACCGCAGTAATTGTGATTTACACTGTGAGTGCTGCCAAATGAATCTGAGCCCATAACATGTCTGAAAGGATGTTGTTCTACAGGTGATTACAGTAATAACAGTGAGTGTGTACAGATAACTCAAACTAGCAAATAACTTATAGGATAAGGATTCTTACTGTCAACCAAAACCAATAATAAATTAATCTCACAGTTGTTGTCTGTGTAACCAAATCCTTTTTTGTGTGCCACAGAGATCCATTGTTTAAAAGAAATATATATTAAAACACATCAATGAGCTACACTGTTACACTGGGTGAAATGCTCCTTTGTTACCATGAACACACACTGTATTTCATTTTTGACAGTCTCGCAAACACTGTCCTGCTGCTGTGAACGCTCCCTAGCACACCAAATGCGTATTAATCCAGGGCTGAAAGTAGCTCATAACAAATGCACAATTTACTCTTATTTGAGTAAGGTTTACTAAAAACTACAGTGGAAACTTTGAGTGGAAACAAATAGGCTTGTGGCTGAGTGCCACAAACAGGGTTTAAAAGTCTGAAAGACATGAACTAACACATTGTTGGTTTTGGGGTCTTTTCATGGAATTTGTTTTAAAAAAAAATAGAATAATACCAAGTTCGTCTTTTAATTGACAGACGTGTAACTGCTTTTTTGACTCTAAATAATTATTCTATCTTGCTTCTTTGCTGGGAAACATGGCTTCCATGATAGCTGTGACACAACACAGTATGACAAGTAAAAGCCTCAGATTCATATGATGGTGGCAAAATCGTTTCACCAGTTGAAGGCCAATATAAGGTAAAACTGCTTTGCACTTACACTGTAAACCAACTGAGAGTGAAATGCCACAGAGAGTTAAGATAATGGCATTTAAGCCACAGTCATTATATTCAGGAAGTTGTAACATACTACATCTGCCCCTGGTCACATCATCAGCCTCTCTGTGACATCTGTTACCAATGCTGAGCAAGTATATGGGAAACTTTGATGGAACTGAAAGATTTGGATTCATTCAAAATAAAAGCAGCCATCATCTCTAATTGGCTTTTAAGATGGTTAAATCTCCTGACAGAAATCACGCTGACGTATCGGAAAAATCTCCACAGTGCCACATTTGACTGTTACCAGATTCCAAGTTTGCATGCTTAACTTGGATGCAGTTTCTATCCATCTTGCTACAATCTGATTGTGCAACAATATTTGTCATCGGGGGCTCTTGTGCCCAGAGCCAATCATAACAAAGCTAACATATCACATGTAAAACTATAGGAAGGAAATTCTGCAAGTGTAAATGGCAAATGTAAAATAAAAAAAAAAACACTTCTGGCAATCAAGCTCCACTAAAGTTGGTCATGTTTACTGTGGTTGCTCAGTGACAATCTCTCATTTTGATCAGCATTTATCAAAAGAGGAAAATAGAAGATGTCTACATGTATGCCTGTGACCGGAGTTCAAGGGCTGACTGAAGTACAATACTCAAGAGCTAAACAACACAGAAACAGGCTCCAGAAAATGAGAAAGGTCAAGTCATGGCCCCGCAGTACCCGGCCTGTTGAAATAACAGCCTCAAATGCAGTAAATATTGACTTTGCTAAGCCAGTGTTTACCTTTGAGGCTTCTCAGAGAAGCTACAAAGCAATTCATTTTTGATTTGAGCCAATTTCACTGTTTTTTAGTGTAGCATTGTAAAACTCACAGAGTATTTTAGGGTGTTTGTATGAAGTAGTCCTCCCAACAATGCTTTAATTGCACTGTACAGGAGTCATTGTGGACTGCAATCTGCACGCTAAGGATGTTGAATGCAGGGAGAGACAGTTTCCATTGTGCCTCTCTGAGTGTAAACCCAGACTTACACAGTGGCTGACGCCTGACCCCCCTTTTATATAAACTCAATCCAGAACAGATAGCGGGTGGCTTGCCAAAACGCCAGCTCGGCATTATTACCCTAATGTCTGCTTGCTGTTATGTTGTACATACACTACAATGACAGATTAGATCAGGGTTTTTAAATTATTCAAGGTGGAGCAACTGTCTGACTCTGAAGAGACTCAGAGCAAATACCCTTTGGTTTCACAAACTAATGCCTTTGCACTCTGTGACATTGTCTTGCCTTAGACACAGAAAATGTTTTCCACTGGTGTGCATTTAACTCCAAGGACTATAACAAATGTTTTGCTAAGCATTATATAAAGAGAGTGATTGTCATGGTGATTAAAAGAGAGAGAGATCGAGATGCAGTGAACCTTCTGCTGTTATTCACCTGTCACCTTAAACAAACACATACCAGGGCACGTAATGTCAACACAAAAATAACAGTTCAGAGAACTGGCATGAGCACAGAGGCTGTTCTCCTACCTTTGTGCTTACTTGCAAAACATATTTTTATTGCCCTCATTTGCTTCAAAATTGTACACTGTGTTGGATTGGTATTCAGATTACATTTTTTTGCTTGTGCCTCATCTCCTCCTTGAGCATGTTTACACAGCATGCAGTCTATGACTTTGTGTTGTACATGACATTTGAACTGCAAGACAAAAATGGGGTAATATACAAACCACCCTTTAAAAATGTACCAACTTACTTAGATTTGATTTAGTATAAATGTTGTTAAGTGGCATTATCTGCGCATCTACTATGCACACTTTAAACATTATTTTCTGTAACTACTACAATGCACAATCATTGGTTTGGTAATGTTTGCAAATGTTGATACAATAAACAAGTACTTGCCATACCAGGCAGGGTATTCTAAATCAATTTTACGTTTTAGGATTGACAATGATTATTATTAGTAATAGAGTACTTTCCTATTTGTGACTGTCAATAGCCAGATGTTTTAAACTATTAAGAGTGTTTGGAACTCACATGAGAAAATTGATTTGTGAAAGATATGACTGGTGGTGTCACTACATCCGTAAACATCGGTACTGCACATGTGTAACTCTCAAAAGAGATGAGAAGGAAGTGATAACTCACTTGATATCTATTGCCATACACTGTATATGTACTGTACTTTTGTCATATATCACATTTAAGTTTGCTGGGCCACTCAGAGGTAACATCTGGGCCGGATATGACACATGCATTGCAGCACAACTCATAAAGCTCTTGCCATACTTGATTAGAGCAATGTATGTAATGGAGACCTGTGTTAAGCTACTAGTGTAACAGATAGATGAAGCAAGCAATGTTATGTGTTCCACGTCCGAAAGGAGCTCATGAGAGGTGCTTAGATATAAATTCCTTCCTGCTCCCAGTGGAGGTCATATAGTGTGTTTAAAGATAGAAATGGATAGCTGCGGTATATCATATTGAACTTTCATTAATATAAAAAGGAGTGATTTGCTTTGTCAAGGAGGCTGTGTCATGGTGTGATAAATGAGTACAAAGACTTCATAAATACCCTGGGAGAAAGGCAGTGGGCCTGGGACAAATGCCCAGGATCCACTTAGAAAAAACAGAACGATTTATGCACCAGAAAGAGAGAGCAAAAGAGAAGTGTGACAAAGAGAACAAGAGGGAAAAATATAACTGATCTATTCATGTTGATGCTACATTGACAGGTCAGGTGAATGGTGTTATAAGCAGCATGGAAAGCTGCTGTTAGCTAACATTAGCTCAGTTTGTTAGCCAGGCTAGTGTTAGTGTTTGTACCACAGGCATTTTCGGCCACTGGGAAGTGCAGGTTCAGGCCTGTGGTGTGGGCATATGCAGATGGGGAGCAGAACCGGTGTCGCCTGAGAACCGGAGCTGGGCATGTGGGCAGTGTAACCAGGCTCTCTATGGAGAAAAGACCAAAGAGGATGTTGACATGGGAAGCTAAGAAGAAAAAATGAAAGACTGACTGAACCAGAAGCCTCTAGACAAGAATAAATCTGGGACTGACTCTTAGTTGTTGACTAGGAGCTTTGTGGAGTAAAAGGCCAAAAGACAGACGCCAAGCTGGACTTCTTGCTGTTAGACTATAATATTAGCTGGCTGCTATGTCTTATGTTGTTGCACTTGATTGATGTTTGTCTGTAACCAAAGCTGTCAACTTGCTAAAAAATACACATTTACAACTGTACATATTTACGACAGTGGTATTGCACTCTGAAAATTGCCAAAACACCAGTTTCTACAAAGTGTTACTCTGAAGCAGAATGAAATCTAGAGTTCTGTGATATGAAACAATGTGCCACATGATGTTATCTCCTCTCTTCAACACACTCAAACTCATTTTCTCTCACGGGCTGTCACATCACAGGTAAAAGGCCAGGGCTATAGACCTTTTTTCACAGCAGCCATTTTGATATAAAATAGTAGGGTAAACACAGGTGTTACCAATGATACTGATTAAGGTTCCAAAATGGCAACTGTGAAAAAGGTCTACTGGGAGACTTCTGTGTCTAGGCTTGGCTTTATGTTGTGGGAGCAGATGTGAGAAATCTCAAGCCAAAGTTAGCAAACTGCATTGCGCCATCTATATTCGATTGAGCATCAAAGTTTACTCCTGATCTTGGAAACAGAAGTTTGAGAAAAACCTTTCAAAAAGCACTAATATAAACGATGAAGGTGTAATTTGTAACTTAACAGGCTCAACAAACTAATATGTGAGTGGGGGCGATGTTATTCAAGCGGAGTCTGTACACACCCACGTTACTGAGTAGAGGTCTAATCAGGCAACATAAATAAAATCACCTGTGTGGGTGCAGGGACTTTAACGAGTCAGGCCACAGTCACCAATGAAATCCTGTCTCACAGTACACTGGAATAAGTGCACTCAACACAAGCAGTTACAAGTCACAAGCAGCATTACTTCACTTCACTTACTAGGTCTGGGACAATATGCTTATCACCTCATTCAATCCGATATGTGCTGCAAATTAATTTCTTTTTTGAACCAAAAGGAAAAGTTGAATCATACACTTCTAAGTCTAGACTCTAAATAGACTCTAGTCATATTTCCAAAAACAATGCACATCACATGTCATTTTGTCTTTGAGTTTTATTTTAGCAGCATTGTCGCTACACTATTAGCAGTACAGCAATGTACAGCAGTACATTAAATAAAATACTTCATTTCCTTTCCTTTATTTCCTGCTCCTCAAGCTAGTGCTTGCTGAAAAATGGAAAATATAAATATGGTATATGTGTTTCACACATACACAATGGGAATTTTGAGTTTTGACAGTAGTTTGTATGTATGTCCAGGATTCAAAAAATAAATCAGAATAGTGTTAAACACTTTATATATATATATATTTTTTTTCCCCATCACTAATGGCTTATAATGGCTCAGTACACAAATATATTTAGACAAATTACACAAATTATGATCACAATATTCTTTCTCTTTAATTATTTATTTGAAGTGTTTTTGACATCCATTACTCATCCACCTCATAGAACAGATCACACTGCAAACAGTCAGTGATTTGTTCATTTTAACTGCCCACACACCACCAACCAATGCGCACACACACGCACACACACACACACACACACACACACACACACACACACACACCTACCTACCTATGTACACCACCCAGAGGCGTTACTTAATACTACAGAGAACATCGTGTCTCTATGATAACCTTGTTCTTCGCCAACTACACGCTGCTACTTGTCAAACTGATCATGAAGGTAATACTACTTCAGTATATAGTGTGTGTTCGGTGTAAAGGCTACAGTATAGTATAGAATTATTTACAGTATATAGTTTAGAGAATATTATGGATGCAAAGGGCACAGTCACAAATCTGTCTGCTCCTTCAGCACCATGGACAGCACCATGAATTTCTCAATACGGTTATTCGGGATTCAATAAATCCAATATCAATATATTGGCCAATTTTATTTATACATATATACTGCATATGTACGTACAGAAACATTTTTGCAGTGATGCCATCAAACACTTATGACAGATATTTTACAGAGTTGTCCAAAGCATCTTTTCTAGCATTATGTTCTATATTGGATAACATATTCACTGATACCTATATGTCAATATGTTGGCCCATAAAACTTTCCTACCTATATATATCAGTTGGACTATAATAACAACTTGCACAAATGTCAGTAAGATGAAGGATCAGTAAATCAGGCAGAGTAAACTGAGCAAGGCTGTAATGCTGCGCCACAGCCGCCAGAGCGAGTTCAAGACAATAGTTCTGATTCTACCAGAAGTGCTGCGGTGAATTCCAAAAGGATCCCAGAAGCGACCAGAATGCCTTTAAAAGCGATGCTTGTGTATGATTGGACACATGCCACTAAGTTGCTGGTTATGTTTTTTGTATGTCTTGGATTATCAGGTGCTTGCACTCAGTAGAGTTAAGTAGAAGAGGATTCATGGCTCCTCCTTCAAAAAATAAACAAACAAAAAAACACATGCAATATTTTCCAAGCTGCTTATGTGCATGCATGCTTTCAATGCAGTCCTGAATCAAATAAAACCCCCACTACTCGTGTACACAATAATAGACATCCGCACCTAGCAGTAAATTAGCCACTTGGCTATGCTCAGGCTCTCTTAATGAATAATTGCATTTTCTCATGACTTTGTCCTCATCTTTTTTTTCTCTTGTACAAATCAGCACAGCATGATGGGCGGGGTAAAGCGAGACTAAGGGAAAGAGTGACAGCAATAAAAGACTTTTACGGTGCAAATGGGTTTCATATTTTCAAACTCATGGTCATAGCTCATTAGACAAATGATATCAAGTGTTCTTTTTTTCTTGGAGGTGAAATGGGGAGTGTTAAAGTAACACTGAGGTGTCTCATAGCCAAATGGATGTGTGGGTTGGAAGACTTTTCCAGGAATCAGATTCTGTGATTCAGTGTGGGAATGTTGAATACCTTTTTATTGCTCTTTTACAAAAATTATTTAGCTGCTTAATAGCTTTTGATGCTTTTGGTGTTCTGTTCCCTGTTTTCTGTCTCACTTTTGCCCTCGTTTTGTAACTCTGACTTCACCTTTCCTGGAATGTCTCAGCCCACACCCCTCCTTCTGTCACTGCTCTCTCTTTCTCTCTCTGCTTCATACTGGGAGGGATTCCCACACCTGACCTCACATGGCTTCATTTTTATTCACTTCAGTGCGCTCTTTCCCTAGCCGATCCTTGGCCTTAGTTCCCCTTAGCTCTTGGCACAAGCCTGTCCAAAAATGGCAGAGAGAAATGGAAAAGCTTCACAAGCAGGTTAGAACACATTATTCAGTATTAAGAAATAAGCAGCCCGATAAGGAGCTCAGATATGGGTAATTTTAGAAGAAAAAACACTCACCTAAATCTGAATTACCAAACCAGCATAGTCTAATTATTTCTTGCTGAAACATAATTACATGATCTCTGAAAGATCAGATCAGACAGAGGTCTATGAGAAAACAACAAAAGTACACTTGTAATAATAGATGAGTAAAAAAAAAAAATCAAGGGTAACAGAGCAAGGGCTATGTTTTAAAACTTTTGAAAGGGTTCAATGAGTTTGCAATTTCTATGTTTCTCTTCATGCAGAACACAACAATTTTCAGGGAAATCGCTAATGCCTTCCAACTCTGTTTTTTTGTGTGTGTGCTCGAACTATTCCACAAACACATTGCCACCACAGATATCATGAAAATATATTTTGATTGGGCCATCAAAACATCCCACATGTGGCTGTATGTAATCAAACAAACGTGGCATCTTTTGCATTCGCTCTGAGTTTAATTTATGAGCATGGGATCAAATCCACTAATTTCCCTCAGGCCTGTTGGACATGTTCCATCTACTCCTATAATTTGTATGGCTCTGTGCTTGATGTCTGTTTAAGCAACTCCAGCTCTGCTTGAGTGATAATCCACACACATGCAATGTGTCGTAAGTTGTTACAAGCCACAAATTTTGATTGTATTTCATTGTTTTGTCAGTTGAAACTGAACCCGACCTGCTTTGTGGCCAGTAAAGCTAACAAACATGACTGCAGGACCAGCTGAGTGAGTGAAAAGGCCAGTTCGGCATCTGTGGTGAACATAGACTATGAGGGATGCAAACATGGTCCCCATGAATTGCTGTGAATGGCTCAGTGCAAAGTAATTTTGGTAACATAAGGTTTGTGACAGGGAATATTTGATAGCACATCTATGTCTATGTCTATCTATCCAGGTAGAAGAGCATGCAGCGATGAGATACTATTCCACTTACTGACAGCTGGCAGCAGGAAACATTCCAATACACCAGTAAAGGGAGGCGAGAACCGAGTGGATATAAACATGGATGTAAACAATTTACAATGTTGCACATTTGGCTTTGCAAATGTTTTATGAGGAAGGATAACTTCTGCATTCTCCAAACTGGACCAGGCAAAATGGCTTTTTGTCAATGGAGTCAATGGTCAATGGCTTTGAACTGAGCAAGGTAACTAAGGTAAGGTTTCTGGTTAAACAAAATAATCTTTAAAATAGGTCTATCTCTGTTGAGTGCTTCCCATAATGACTTATAAAAATGATCTGAGCCAGTCAAAAAATAAGGACTTTAATGGACATACTTTTACAGTGTGCAATTGCCCCAAAGGATTACATTGCAGGCTCACATCTCTCGCTCAATACTGCACCAAAATCAAAAAATAATGGAGTCATTTAGACACAAAAACATGGGAAAATAGTGTCCATGTTGAAATAAAACTAAAGTTATTCTTTAAGCCGTTTGGTAGGCCTCAAGAATAATGCATTTTGGTGATAAACACTAAATCCAAACAAGACTGTTGTTGTTGTTGTTGTTGTTGTGGTTGTTTGCATGACAATTCCATATCTTAACTTTTTGTTATTAATAGTGTCAGTGATTTTAGGGATTATTGAGCAGAAAATGGACACAGTTGTATGGAGGACTGACTAGACTAGCTGAAGTGCTTCTCAAAAATATGTTTATTGCCAAGAGGTGATGCATCAGATCCAACATCCAAACTCAGAAGTAAGCGTCACACCTCTCTGTGAGCAGACCTCATTTGTTTGTATGGGGAAAGCCCCATCGAGATAGAGTGGCAAGGCCTGCAGCCATCTGCCTATGATTACAACTTGGGAACAACATTACAACAATGGCCACTTGGGCATGGCAAAAAGCAGGGGAGAGCCCAGCAATGATCGCACACAACAATTACTGGGGAACCAAATCCCCCAAGCCGGCTGTTTGTAGAAGTAAAACCCACAGATTTGGCAGGCCAGTGGTTGTGAGGCATCCAACATGCAAGTGAAGCCAAGCAGCACACTCCCGATCAGATCAGAGTGGTGTCACGATGGGCCCTAATCAAAGCCATGTATATCCATACAATATACCATGTATATGTACATATAGTACATATTTTCTGTGACAAAAAGGATGACAAACTTTACGTGACTCAGTGTAATTTTTCTATTACTTGAAGAACTTTCCAAAATAGAAAAAACACACTTACAGTATTGTGGTTCACTATGGCTCTGATGGCAGTTCCAGTTGATCAGGTGGTCTGTCTTGACAAATATTGGATGGACTGTGTGAAATAATTTTATTAAAAAAAAACAAAAAAAAACTTTCATGACATCCAGATACTTTGGTGATACTCCAGTGTTTATTTTTAGGGACAAAATTTTGAGACATCCAACACTCCAGCTCAACTTCTATTAGAGAAAGGAAAAGTCCTATTGGATCGCGTGTTAGCAAGTTAGTATAGCATTCAGCACTAATTCAGTACAAACATTAAACTTCTTAAACTTCTTGAAATTCTTGTAGTTTTAGTAGAGTAACTACACATCTTAGAGACAGGGCAGTGGTTTCAAAATGCTGGGCAATGTATTGTTTTTTCGAATAAACTTCTCCACTCCCTGAATTATTGTTTTTATTTAAAAAGGAACTTAACAGCAGTGAAGATTCTTCTCACATCACTGCAGCAATGTAAAGGTGCACTAACAGGATGTGTCAGTACTCACTGTGTGGGGTAAGAGTTGCAAGAAATTAGGAAGTTAACAACAAGAGATTAGGGAAACACTGCTTTTCAGCCTGGTATAGAATTTATAGAATTATGAGGTTGTTGCTGATTAGATCTAGGGTAAACGGTATAATATTTATTACGAGCAAAGTCATTTCATTTTCATGACATAAATTAAAACTCCACATCACACAGCTGATGATAGGCTCTTTGAGATGTAGCAGATACTTAGTGCTGTGGAAGGAGGTGGAAGCCACCCTAGTAGAGGATACCTTAAGGCAAAAAGCCATAAAATGCTGTTCACTCTTGGATTTCAGAACAAAAAGCCAATTAATCATTATTTTAATTATTATACATTCACCTCTGCCAAATTCTGTTCAGCTGTGAGGCTGGAGGGCATTACAAGGACAGAATGGCATCGTGCATGCATGTTTTCTTGTGTGGGAATGTTTACGTTTGCGTGCATGTGTGCATTAAGCTGGTGTCTCTTTCAGCATCAATGAACAGAAGCTACTCACTCAGTAACAGATAGCCTAAGATCATCACTGGATACATTCCACTGAGCCCATTAAAACTGACTTGTGTAAGAGTGGCTTGGCATGCAATAATACTTATTTGAACTGGTAGACAGGATTAAATGCCCCGATGCTTTGGTATGTCTGTAAGCAGACACACACCCCAATATAGCCAAAGAGGGACTTCCCCATGAATCCTGGATGCACAGCGTTCTCATACTTTAAATAAAATGTGTTCACATCAGAAAGAAAGACCATCCTACATGTATATCAAGGCAAAATATGGCTAACGGTGAACCATGTTTATGTATGTAAAATAAATGAATCCGAAATGTAGCATATATAAGTCCTTAAATATTATTACAGTAATGGCTTTCCACATTTTAACTGCCAGGATGTTAACAGCTTCTTCAGTGTAATACCTTAAATTACAAGATTGTGCCAAGTCGTCTACTCTGGAATTTATTTTAATGAGTGCTGCAGGAGATATGACTTAGATAATATTTTGACATCTGTTTCAATATGTGATTTCACCCTCAGTGGGAAAATTAAGTTATATGACTGATCATCATCTTCAGATTATAACAGCAATATTTATGGGACTCCGACCGCCCAAAACATCTGTTGCTAATTGCAAGTAACCATATGGACACTTTTTAACATTCACAATTGTGGATCACATGGGACTTTGATAGTGCATAATATTCCCTATTTTGACCAACAGTGTGTTTTCCAGGCATGAAAGTACATGCAATAGAGGGCATGATGTGAATTAGCTTGTCAGCTTGCTAACACATGTAACATTGTGAGAGTTAATAAGTAAAAGGTTGTTTAACACTCAAGACCAGTAGCTCCCAACTGGTTTAGCTTCAGGGTCATGGTCCATCCACTTACATCCTCCTTCCTGTGAGGAGAACTGCTATGCTACCCTTCAATGAATTCACAAAGTAAAATACTTATGTGATGACCCCTGCTCTATTCAGCAGTTTCTTTGTATTTTGATGCATTTCATTGTTGGGCAGGATGTTGATTAGTGCCTCCTGGTAACACCTGGACCTGGTGTTCCCAACCTATAAAGGCGAGGTCCTGTTACTCATGCTCTCTCTTGCTCTGCTTTTCACTCCTTCTCCTCCTTCTCTTCTCTCCTGCAGGCACACTGCAGATCGTGTGAGGACGGCGGGTTCTCTTTTGTCCTTTTGTGCACCTTACACCCACACACGATCTCATCTCACCATGCACACCTTATACGACTGATTCCACCGATACTCACACCCCACGCCATGTTAATGTGCACTCATAATTCATTTGCTCTTGTTGACTCTGCATTGCTCTAAAGTATTTAGTTGGTCTATTTTTGGTTTTGGTTAGGTAATTTGGTTGTACCTCAGATAGGTGTCTGTTTTCGACACAGTGTTGATTGCACTTTGATTGGGTTGAGTAGGTCCAGCTGTGTGTTTGCTTTGGTTTGGTCTTTTGTTGCAGATCTTCTGGTTTGGGGAGATGCACCATGTGTTCTGGATCCTTTCTTTCTGTCAGTTTTCGGCAGTGTCAGATTGTTGTCTTTTTTTCAAGTTACATCTGTCCTTTAAAACTTAATTAAAATTAAATAGAAAAGAGACTGTAATTATGGCTCAGAAGAAAATGTGCTAAAAATAATGCTTTCAACCAATGTCTGTACTTCAATGCATAATTATCTTTTCTACTTTTTTGGATTCTTGTATGTTGAATATTATTGTGCCATGTGTGTGAGTTAGCCTCTCCTCTGTCTCTGCTATAAGCAACAAAGACAGGAAAATATAATGGGATTTCACAGTAAAAGATATGTCACCAAAATCCAAAGTTGCTTTTTTTTAAGTACAGGAGTGTTAACAGCAAAATTGAAAGACATTTCTGTGCATTTAGTGATGTATTGTATCATATAGTTGTATTAACTAATGTGAAAATGTGAGACATTTGACTGTTGAGTAAATGTACTTAGTAACATTTCACTACTGCCAAGAAGTATTGGTAATATGTACAATATGTCTGAGAAAATTCACCCTTGGCTTTGCAGTTTCAATGTATAAAGAGTATCAAATGATCAATACAGTATACAATATATATCTCTGTATCATGTTTGGTTGAGCCCTACAGAATATCTTGTGAATCTATAATGACATTTTTTCTCTTTGGTTTTTTTTCCTCACTCCGATGGTTGTCTATAGGGATAGTTTTACATTGTTTGACATTTTCCTAATCCTTGTGAAATACTCCATGTCAGGGAAGCTGTGGGTACGTACCTGAGCTGGACTCTCACTGACACACACCTTGGCAGTGCAGAACAAGAGTCCATTCTCTTTCACTGCAGACCATGAAGTAAATACATGAGCGGTGTAACAGAAACGCTTCAGATGATGAATTGCTGCTAGTTCATTGGTTAGACTCTGACTTTATGTCTGAATGAGTGACATTTCCTAAGAGCTAAGCTTTTCAACTTGTCCCAGAGTTTGCTGTAGCCACCCACAAATGCCACTTGAAACCCAAGCCAACAGTTTCTATCAAACAATGAGTCAGACGTACAAAAAAAAACACAATCTCAACCCTACTCATGTATCCATGAATTGAAACATTTTTGCTATTGATGTTTCCAAATCTTGCCATTTTGGTCATCAATCATAGTCAAATACTTTGTACTTTAAGGTAAAGCCTAAAAGCTTTCTTAGAGCTTCAGAAGTACCTTCCTTTTAACCCATTAAGTGTGTGGATGCAATGTCGGAATGACTAAATGCCAGTCAAAATGTGAACTAATTTTTTTATCTTTTTAGGTTCAGTTTTTTTTATTGTTTGCTAAAAGTGAAAAGCTTTTCATTTGTACATGTTTTAAGCCTGGGTTTGCAATCTTATGGAAGCCGTAAGATTGTGTTGTGAGGGAGAACCTGTCCTACCGTGCATAGTAGGAAGCATCATCAACATTGAGTTCAGGTGTTTTGCTCACATGATATCACATGATCACATAGCAAAACTTAAGTGGCTCTCACTACAGAGACAGAGGCTGGTTTCTGGGGGACATTACACCAAAGAGTTGGCAGAGAGGACTGACTGAGGGTCACAGTGACTTTTCCACAAAAATTCAAAGATCTTTTCTGAATAAGTTGCCAAAGACACTACCTACTACCACATTGCTGTTGCCATACATATATATATATATATATATATATATATAATATATATCTCTAGATGATATCTAATTATTATTTTTTGTATATATAGGAAAGTATGCAAACAACAGCAATTGTTCAAGTAAATGTACAAAGGTACCTTCTCTTTTGAGTTTAGTGATGCCATAGAAATCCCACCTCTGCAACAGAGCTCTCCTTTACTGGCAGTGTGTTTCTGGAGGTTCAGTTGGCTACCAGGCATAGCCCAGAAGCTGACTGCATAATGATCTGCTGCCTTTGTAAATTAGCCGAATACACAGAGATTGCAGCCACAAACTCAATGAAAACTACAGCGTGCATTTGGACAGTGCCAAAGTAAATCTGGCCCTGATCAACACTAATGTTAGCAAGCTAGGCTTACTAGCTTCTGCTTTTCAAGTGAAATACAAACTTAACGGCATGATGAGTTCTTTAAAATGTTGAAGGTGCACATGGCTAAAATCACTAACAGTTGATAGCCATGCTAGACATGCTGAAAAAGGGGGAAAAACAGCTTGTATCAATGTTCTCTTCAGTCAGAAGCACACCACAGAAGATGACAGTGTGTCTCCTAGCAAGTCCTGTCCTCAGATATTAGTCAACCGCTACCATGGAAAATGCCCACCCAGAGGTTTGAAGCTTGGATGCTGTTTCCACAAATGTGTCCAATATGGTTTTATCCTAGTTTGAAAAATTTTAGAATATGCACAATAGCTTTAGTATCATCATAAGACCGTTTTATACAGAGATCCCGCAATAGCACCATAAAGACAACCTGTGATTTCTTTACATTTTTTTACACAGAACCACACAAGGGTGGTATTCCAGATGCAATAGAGGTACTTCTGATATCTCAGCTTTGGTTCCCATTGCAGATAGTACTCCCTATGTGCATCCTGTTCCAACAGTTGGAAAACAACCGAGGGAGCTTTACTTTGGTCTTGAGAAGCTGCAGCCTTTATTCACTGACAAACTGTAACCTACACTGCACATATACTACCAGATGGGCAACACTACTCTCCTTTTCCTCTGCACCAATCACATTCACCGTCACACTGTCTCTCTAGCTCCACCACACACTCACTATGCACACATGCATCCCGTCCTGCCAGTTTACCTTTTTACACATATCCTGGTTCAGCTGTGTTATACAGAATGGGTACAATAACTTTGAACAGCCTGTGTAAAAGGAGCTCAAGTTTATATTTTCACACAGAAATGTGAGGAGAAATCCAATTTCAGTTGCACTTTTAACAAGACCCCTTCTTCAAGCTAATGTAAGGACCTTCAGTATTCCCTTCATGTTTCACCACAACCAGTGTCTGGACGCCATCAGGGGGGTTTTCCTAATCACAGCTTCACCAACTTCGCTATATATGATGTCATGACAGTGGGGTGTAATCGACAAAGACTTTTCTCGTCTTTGAGAATGTCTCTCCTGATTAAAATGTGTGAATGCTAGTGAAGTAACAACATCTCACCATCTCTTTTCACATTCGCAGCTCATCAAACCGGTTGGTTGTCAACTCCATTTGATTTAATTGTTTAAGTAATTTTTCAGCCAACAACCTCTAGTTCTACTTATTTTTCCTTGACTTACTTGATAGTAGATTGTTGTTCAGGGTTTTGGACTGTTAATTGGACAAAACAAGCTATTTGGAGATATTGACTCAGGCTTTAGAAATTCTCGTATACATAGTTTACCAAACGACTAATGAATTAATAATCGTTAGTTACAACTATAAAAATGCCACCTGGTCGAATTAGATGTGGCTCAAACTGTGTCATGCCATTAAGTCAACACTGAACAAATATTCCAAAATCTTGTTGAATCCATGCATATATCAGCCTGTTCTAAAGGTAGATAAGTTGCCAGTGGCCTGTACAGTCACTGTTTTTGATGGGTGTGTAACACTTTTCCTCCTTTTTTCTGCATGAATTGCCTTTCTGCATGACAGGTTTGGAAGAAGAAGCATGAGGACACGGGTGGACGCATGTGAGTATACTATTAGGATGTTTGGCTCCAGTAGCTGAATGTTAAAAATGAACAAAATAAGAAGGCAATTAAACTGTGGAGTTGCACTCGTGGCCTTGGCTATGAATCTCTGCAGGCTCTCACATAGAACATTAGTGAAACTCAATCCCAACTGTAAGACAGCCCAGTGTTTGTGCGTACACGTACTGCATTTGTGTGCATGTGTACATGTTCAGACAGCTCGAATCCAAAGTACCATAGTTCATATTAGCAAAGTGGCTGGGTGTTTATGGCTGTAATGGAACACAGTTGCTAATGTTTTCAGTGTGGAGAAAAGCTAGATTGTTTCTCAGGCAAAACTATCTATTAAGCTGTGAACTTTTGATCATCACACATCCTAATTTACTCTTTGTGTCCACATGACAATCAGTACATTCATTATTCTGAGCAATTTAATGAGATGAAATTATAACGAAATGGCTTCAGATGTTTTTGTAGTGATACAAATTACCTGCTTCCAGTCTACTTATCACCCAGTGGACATACAATTATCTTGCAGGTCCTCTGAGTGCAGTCTAACTCAGACTGACGGATATTCCACCTCTTAGAGGCTATGACTTCATTGCACAATGAATAATAGTATGTAAGAATAGTATGGTAGTGATATGGTGAAGAATGGCTTAATGTTTGTTTGAGCATTAATTTCTGCTGCAACAAAAATAATAGAATGAAAACATCTAATTTAAATGATTGTTACTTGATGTGGTGTCTGTAAATCAGTATACAAATTATTTTACTTCGATCTGATTTGGCAAATGATTAACAAGGACCATTTCAAAGTTTCGCAAAGATGATGTTTTAACTAGATACAAACAGTTCAAAAACAGAATCATTGTTCATCCATTCTACAATTAATATTCAAAGCTGTATTCAGTATTTATATGAATACAGCATATACATATAACAAAGCATCAAATGATTATGTGTAATGTAAAGGCTCATGGTTGATGAACTCAGTTATCACCTACTGTAACACAATTACTCTCAGCTCTACGGGGTGTTTTAGGATCTTTTCACTTATTGTTTTCCAGCCAGCAAACTTTCAAAAATTTTGTCCCATTGGATTCCTGTTGTGGTAGGCAGTTTTTTAATTTTGCATTTAATTTGCAAAGAGGTTTGTTTGACTTCATAAGGTGATAATAGCATTGTATTCTCAGGTTGTTCAATTGTGGGTAAGTTGTGATATGTTTGACAAGAGTTTGTGTTTATTTGTTTCTATGCAGTATTTGTACATATAGTAATAGGAAAAAAGGAATAGAAAAAAAACAATGCTGCATTATAAAAAATGTCATGTTCAGAATAATCAGAAGGATTTCCCCCTATTTCAGTGAAAAGTGTATTACATGCAAAATGCCACAATCGTCTTTCCTCAGCACGTACCCAGGTTCAAATCACACAAACCTGGTTTTGTGCGTCACAACAAGGAGGTTCTGGAAAGGAGAACCAAAGTAGGTATGTGCAAAGGGAAGAATGATACTATTGTATGCAGCTGGTTGCAGAGTGCAGAATCTTGTTAACCTTTGGAATCTGGCATCGTATCAAGCTGGCAGGAACACAAGGGTTGGCACCTGCCTTTGATAAGCCTGGACAAGGAGGAACGTGGACAACCTTGTCTCATGCACTTGTCTACGAACACACAGACAGACACACGTAAGTTAAGGGGGGAAAAAAATGTTTTGTAACATATATTTAAAACTTGCAAACATACGTTTATCATTCCAAGGCAGTGTAACTTTTTCTTCTGTAGGGACTAAAAGAAAAAAAAATGCTTGTAAGATGTATGCCAGCAGTATTTTGAAAATTTAATTAACAAATTAACCTAACCTATCAGTTCAATAAAAAACACAACATCAACAACTCTAAGCTATTATGTCAATGTAGACGTCAACCACCAGTCAGTGTGTGCATCACTACATTATTTTAAATATTTTTTAAGAGCCATTTTCAGTGGCACTCCAGTGTGACCAAAATCCACCTCTCTGTATCCTGTGATATATATTTTTCTTGTCTTGAGTAGCATTTCATGGTCTACTGAGTTAAAAGCACTACTAGAGCCCCAGGGTATCTGTTTTGTCTGTCAGCCGCAAGTGTTGAGGCTCGCTCATTTTATCATTTACTGACCTAAGACAACCCTTCGCTGTTATAATTGGTTACCAGCCTAAAAATGGGACCCATTCTCTACACCATGGTTGCTCCCTTGTACTCTTACTTTTGTTGCTTTCTCCTTGATATTGTGCCAGTTCCCCTAATAAAACTTCCTTTGGTTCCATGCCAAACTCAAAGTGCCCTCAAATGGCTCCTGGCAGTGTGCAGTACTGGCTCATCCGAGAACCGCAGGTGTTCCCACTGGTTACGGCCATGACCTCACCCCCTTCTGCCCCTAAATGGGCACTTGCCAGCGGATTCACACACCCAGGGGGTCTGCATCTGAATGGTTGTGCTTGGACCAGCAATTGGACTCTGGGGGAGGGGCTTTATTTTGAGGCCAAAGGCACAGCACTGTAGTATTGTGGCGATCATCTGCTAACAATGACACAGCAGAACTAATCGACTTCAGTAGGAAGTTCAGTAGACACAGCTGCAGCTACAAGCCCACAATGAAACAGCGTGATGTACGTGCTCAGAGGCTTTTCCTGAAGAACTTGGATATGTACTACAAGTACAAGTGTAGTTGTACTTGAACATTTTGTTGTCAAGTTTTTAAGACCTTTCATTTTTTTATGGCTTAAGAATAATTTCCTACAGATCATGACTCATTTTTATTGGTTAGAAAAGGAAAATAAAACAGTTTTATAGTGAAAATGTGGATCTATAAAGTCTGGCGTTACCATGACTGACTAGAACTGTTCAGTTGATTGACAGGACTTAAAACCCCCATGAACTCAAAATCAATGTTTAAGTGTTATCACATATGTTGTGTGCTTACATCACCTTTACACCAGCACCCAACCCAACAATGACAAAATGATGTACGTACTTTAGGTATTCTTAATGCTAATTTAGAATTTGTCATCCACAGGAAAATGGAAAAAAAATGGTGATGACTCATCCTGTACTCCAGGGCGTATAATAATTTTGCATCCAATGAAACTTCTTTTTTATGACACCGCCAGACGTTTCTGTTCTCGATGATTATACAAAAACACAACTTTAGAACATTATTCACTAGTTTTTGGAGAAACTCTCGAGAAACTAGCTGCTTCACCACAACTCTCTGTGATTCACATTGTTTCCTGATCAGATAACTCGCTAAAGTAGCTAATTGTTAAAGCTGTATTTGCCTTTAGTGGGCAATTAAACCATCCTGACCAAGACTGACAGGGAATTCTGTATAAAGTTAATTTACATAGTTTTCATGGAAAGGTACCTTATCTAGCTGAGCACATCTGGCTCCTAACCTAGTTGCTTGGTTAACCATGCAACTAGGTTAGTTCGCTGACTTGGTAAGTAAACCACAGCTGTACTGTATTCCCTGCCGTCTTGAATACTGTGTTCAGTCCGAGTCTGGGTTGACTGAAGCTCCCAGTCTGAAAAGAGGCTGTAAAGTTGCATTTCCACGACATAGTGTGGTTTGTAACTGTAGGACTGTCCTACAGTAAAAACTTTGCATGTTATTCACATTCAGTGCAAAATTGTGATTAGTCCGTCCATCACTGTTTTTACAGAAAAAATATACATTTAATAGATAAGATAGAGATATTATTTTTGGTCCCACCAATCTCCATATCCAATCTGTATGTGTGTTTTTTGTTCTGTAGCACATCAACCCCCCCCCCACCCCAACTTCAGCTGTATATTAGTGTGACAGTCTCAAAAACAGGCCTGTTCTCATCAGACAGGGAGGTTTCCAACAAACTGAAACTGTCAAACATTTTATAGCACAGGAGTTTATCAAGCCAACAAAAACAGTGGAGCATGTCATTGTTAACGCTGACATGGTGAAACACTTGACATGCTGTTAAACCCTATTGGTATCTGCCAGCCATGCTAAACGATGACTCTCAAAACTGACACTAATTTGATTAAGTAGAGAATGAAAAAGACTGTCTTGTGGTTGTTCTTTCACATTTCCCAGTCCATCAGATCCATCCCAACAGCCCTCCTGAAAGGAGCAAGTAAAATACTGATTGTCATTGGTCAGTGCAGTGCCAGTACCACAGTACCACAGAGTTTCATCATTTTATCAACTTGACAGAAATGTTTTTATTGTTTAGATAATATATATCCAATTACATTTTTTCAATTTATTTAAATATCACAACATCATAACAGAAGTTATCTGATGATACTTTCCATAGAGAACAGGTCTAGACTGTACTCTTTATATTATTTAGAGCCTCAACAATTCCCACCAGTGGGAGTGAGTGGCAGGGAAAAAAAACTTCCTTTTAAGAGGCATAAACTTTGAGCAGAACCCAGCTCATGGTGTGTGGCCATCTGTTGCAGCCAGATTTCCAAAAGTGAGATAGGCCATTAAATGTCCAATTGCAAGTCAAAACATCTGCTGTAAAACATTTAATAAAAAAAGTGAAGAAGCAGGGTCAGATCATTTCTTATTAATTATTGTTATTATTTATCAACATGCATTGACACTTAACTAAACTGCCATCCAAACCATCAAAAATCTGAATTTTACTGCATTATTAAAGATCCTAGTGAGATGGCGACTAACTCATGTTCTGATATTAGATCAGTGAATTTCCTTATATTTTAGAAAATAGTGCAAAACTAGTGTAAAAATGCATGCATGGATTGAGAGGACCCACTCTCAGTGAATACATCAGTCTGAAGTGAGTTTTAAAGTTGTCTCCTGATGAGTAGTTGTTTAAACTATTGGCAATTTGACAGCACGTTTAGAAGAGAATAGATTTCGTCCCTAATAGTTCAATTGTGAGTAGGCTAACATTATGAAAGGCTATATTCTAACATTAGCCTGCATGCGTTTCCCTAAGGAAATTATCCCATTCCATGAATACAGATGGGATTCTCATGTCCTGGATATAATTTCACTTAGATCTAACACTCTAACACAGCACTGTCGAATCTCATAATTAAGGACATCAAGCAAACCTCCTGTAAATGTAGAATATTACATGCAGTAATGGCAGTCACAGAAAATTGTGACTGTGATTAGAGAGCTCTTGTGTATGAAAACATATGTAAGTACAAACATGTGCATAATACTGACTGTAAGCTTTCAAGATATGTTCAGCATGCTAAGCGGCAGTTGGCAAAGACCTTGTTCTACAAATGTTGATGGACAATCTTGACTTAAAATGGAGCCCTCCCCCATCACCCTTCAACTACAAATAACCTCATCCATGTTCTGACTGGTAGGCACATGCTGGACCCTAGTGGGCCATTGATCATCATTATTTATTTCTGTTTTGTATCCAGTTTTTGTCTCCCACATAGAGCAATACACACTAAATAGGATACAGTGATGCAGAAGTGTTGTTTCAGTTTGACAGAATTATAGCCATGCATGACACAAAGTTCAAAGAGGAAAATTCAGCTGTTGTGGAATGGTTGTAATAGACAAATGACTGATGGTATATTCAGCATATTCAGCATATTATACAAGACAATCATGGAGATGAGTCAGGAAAGAGCTCCTATGACTCAGTACTTCCAGACAAAACTGGCTGTGCGCTATAGTACTCATGCCATTGCACATGGAACCTCTTCTGTGTTCTGTTCTCTTCAAGCTAAACAATTAAAACTTGAGATGAGTGTATTCTTGTCACCTTATGCTGGGTTCAAACTCAGACCAATAATGCAACTCATTTAATCAAGCTACTCTGTTTGTAGAATTTAGTGGTATTTAGCAGTGTAGTTACTGATTGTAACCACTCTCTCCATAGTGTGAAGCTGAAATTACAGTGGCTGCAAAATGTGCAAAAAATGCAAAGGCCACAATGTTTAGTTTGTCTGTCCTGGGCTACTGTAGAAACAGTGGTTTGGTCATGGCACCTGTCAGAGTGTGGAGTATATACAGTACACAGCAAGTGAACATTATGCCCACAAAGTTGATGTGTTAGAAGCAGGAAAAATAGGAAAGCGCAGATTTAAGCAACTTTGCCAAGGCCCAAATTATGATAGCTAGCATCACTGAGTTATGGGCGGCCAAAGCTCATTGATGATTACTTTGACATACTACCTAAACATTGTTGCAGACCATGTACACCCTTTCATGGAAATGGTATTCTATCTTTCCTTATTTTGCAGTCGCCTCTGTCAGCAGAATAATGTCCCATGCCAAAAAGCAAAAAACATTCAGGAATGGCCTGAGGAACACAACAACAAATTTCCCAGATGTCAATCGACTGGGCATCAAATCAAATCAAATCAAATTGTCTTTGTATAGCCCAAAGTCACAAAGTACATTTGCCTAGGAGGGCTTTACAATCTGTACAGGGAGTGATACCCTCTGTCCTTAGACCCTCGGTTCGAGTGAGGAAAAACTTGCCCACAAAAACCCTTTTAACAGGGAAAAAAGGTGGAAGAAACCTCTGGAAGAGCCACAGAGGGGGGATCCCTCTCCCAGGACAGACAAACGTGCAATAGATGTCACGTGTACAGGACAAATCAACACAAACATCCCCCGGCAGTCTAATCCTATGGCAGCATAACTAAGGGATGACCAGAGCCAGCCCTATCTATAAGCTTTATCAAAAAGGAAAGTCTTAAGTCTACTCTTAAAAGTGTTGACCCTGTCTGCCTCCCGAACCTAGAATAGTAGTTTGTTTCACAGAAGAGGAGCCTGATAGCTGAAAGCTCTGGCTCCCAATCTACTTTTGGAAACTATAGGAACCACAAGGAACCCAGTATCCTGGGAGCGCAGTGTTCTAGAGGGGTAGTAAGGTATTATGAGTTCTTTTAGATATGATGGTGCCTGACCATGAAAAACTTTGTAAGTAAGGAGAAGAATTTTTTCTAGATTTAATAGGTAGCCAATGCAAGGAAGCCAAAATGGGAGAGATGTGATCTCTGAACTTGGTTTCTGTCAGAACACGTGCAGCAGCATTCTGAATTAACTGCAAAGTCCTAAGAGACTTATTGGAGCAGCCTGATAACAAAGAGTTACAATAATCCAGCCTAGAAGTAACAAATGCATGGACTAGTTTTTCTGCATCCGCTTGAGACACGATGCGTTTGATTTTGGCGATGTTACGTAAGTGGAAGGTGTATGGTAAGCATGGAGGATTCATCATTGAAGTGAACAAACTGAGATCGATCTAAGAAATACGACTTAAACCAGCTTAGGGCAGTTCCTTTGATGCCAATTTGATGTTCCAGTCTCTGTAAAAGAATTTGATGGTCAATGGGGTCAAATGCGGCACTAAGATCTAACAGGACAAGAACAGAGATGAGTCCTTTGTCTGATGCCATTAGGAGGTCATTTGTAACTTTGACTAATGCAGTCTCTGTGCTATGATGCTCTCTAAATCCTGACTGAAAGTCCTCAAATAGACTATTGTTATGGAGAAAGTCACACAGCTGATTAGCTACAGCTTTCTCAAGTATCTTAGAGAGAAAGGGAAGGTTTGATATCGGTCTGTAGTTGGCTAAAACCTCTGAGTCTAGAGTGGGCTTTTTAAGAAGAGGTTTAATTACAGCTACTTTAAAGGACTGTGGTACATATCCTGATAACAAAGACAGATTAATTGTATCCAATAAAGAATGACTAACTAGAGGTAAAACATCCTTGAGCAGCCTGGTTGGGATGGGGTCTAAGAGACAGGTTGACGGCTTAGATGCAGAAAGTATTAAAGTTATTTGATGAAGGTTGACGTGAGAAAAAAAGTCTAAATACATATCAGGTTTTACAGCTGTTTCCAAACTTGCTGTATCAGAAAGCAGACCAGTGCCTGTTGAGGGCAAGAGGTTATGGATTTTGTCTCTAATAGTTATAATTTTATCAATAAAGAAGCTAATGAAGTCACTGCTATCAGTAGAGCTGTGATTCTCTGTTAGCCTGGCTACAGTGCTGAAGAGAAACCTGGGGTTGTTCTTATTCTCCTCTATTAATGAAGAGTAGGCTGCTCTAGCATTATGGAGAGCTTTCCTATATGTTTTGAGATTATCTTGCCAGACTAGACGAGATTCTTCCAGTTTAGTGGCACGCCATTTGCGTTCAGATTTACGCGTCTCTTGCTTTATTTACAAGTCTGCTGGCTATACCATGGTGCTAACCTCCTTTGTTTAATTGTCTTCTTTTTCAGAGGTGCAATAGAGTCGAGAGTTGTCCTTAATGAGCCTGTAGTACTATCAACAAGATGATCTATTTGTGAGGGGCTAAAGAAAGCAGACAAGTCCTCTGTTACATTGAGACATGGCACTGAATTCAATGCTGAAGGAATCACTTCCTTAAATTTGGCTATAGCACTATCAGATAAACATTTGCTGTAGGAATTTCTGCACAAAGGCTTATAGTCCAGTAGTATGAACTCAAAGGTTATTAAAAAATGGTCAGACAGAAGAGGATTCTGTGGAAAGACTATTAGATGATCAATTTCGATGCCATATGAGAGAACAAGATCAAGAGTGTGGTTCATACAATGAGTCGGTTTATTTACACTTTGACAGAAGCCGATTGAATCTAATAAAGAGATAAATGCAGTACTAAGACTGTCATTGTGGTTGTCCACATGAATGATAAAATCACCTATAATAATTACTTTATCTGTTTTAAGGATCAAGCCTGATGCAAATTCTGCAAATTCAGATAAAAATAATAAGAATAAGGACCAGGAGCTCGATATACCATAACAAATAAAATTGGCTGCAATGTTTTCAAGGTTGGGTGAGTGAGGCTAAGAACAAGACTTTCAAATGAATTATAATTTAGTTTAGGTTTAGGATTTATTAATAGACAAATATGGCTCCAACTCCACCACCTCGACCAGTACTTCGAGGAATATGAGTATTACATTGACTGGGAGGAGTGGATTCATTTAAGCTCACATATTCATCCTCCTGCAGCCAGGTTTCAGTGAGACAAAACATCAACATCATAATCATATATTAATTCAT
This sequence comes from Larimichthys crocea, assembly GCF_000972845.2. NCBI lineage: Eukaryota > Metazoa > Chordata > Actinopteri > Sciaenidae > Larimichthys > Larimichthys crocea. Next base: position 5,740,487 of record NC_040011.1, on the reverse strand, counting down.
TGACTAAGACAGCTTTAAAGACCTGATATTCAGGAGTCCACGTTTAATTCTCTTATTTTGGAGATGTTGATTTAATTTTTATTAAGTTATTATGATGAACTCCTCTTCTGTTTGTTTTATCTTTAAATAATGTAGGTGGACGGGGGACAGACACAGTCTCTATACTAAAGGACTGGGTGGGCAGTTGCTCTAATGGAGGCGCAGAGAAGCGTGTAAGACTGCAGCTCTGCTTCCTGGTCTCAACTCTGGGTTGTCGACATGGTTTTGGTCGACTAATAAACTTGGCTATATTTCTAGATATGAGAGCTGCTCCATCCAAAGTGGGATGGATGCCGTCTCTCCTAATCAGACCAGGTTTTCCCCAGAAAGGTGTCCAATTATCTATGGAGCCTACATCATTTGCTGGACACCAGCCCGACAGCCAGTGGTAGATGTCCTAGAAAAACAAGTCCGAGCCATGGAGGCCCCACATCACAACTAACAATTCTTATTTTCAGGCAATTACACATTAAAGAAAACATAGTTACACATATTATATACAATTTCTGCCATATTCTGTTAATCATTCCCCTAAATATGACACAACAAGCTAGGTGTCTGTTTCTTTCAAATGTGTAACCCAGACTTTCAGTATATGTGTGATGTGGTGCACTTTTAAATTATAAGATTTCTTATTTCTCTTTCAATTTAGATTTTTAAAAGGCTGTGTACAAGTTGCAGGATTCTTGAAGTAAACTTTGCAGTGTGAGCCATTGTCAGTACTGGATTTGTCAGAGAAAAAAGATGTGAGGACCATATGTGGAAATGCCCCTTTTTATGGTATGACATGTACTCACACTGTAAGTTAAGGTGATCTGGACAGTATTGATACACAGAATGACCCCAGTCACTCCTATGACTGTGATGTAAAACAGAGCTTACTGTCACATCACTGAGAGTTAAAGCATAAGACTGACCTCCCAATAACACAAGGAGGTAAATATGTGGCTGTTCCATTTGTTCGATTAGGGTCACAAAGACACACAAACACAGCAGATATGTAAAACCATAAATGACATATGAGTAAGTAAAATATTCCACCTTTTCATGTGATAAAATGGTACCTCATGTTACTGCAAAGAATCATAATTATCTGCTTCAGAGCTGAGAATAAGGAACAGCATATTATCCTGTTTGTGGCAGAGGGCTCCTGACTCACACCACTTAATATGAATTGCCGCAACCACACATTGGCAGTATATCCTCTACAAACAGGTGCATATGAATAGTCTCCTAGTAGAACTGCAGTCATAGAGTAAAACTGAACAGCTGCTGGAAAAAAATACTAATGAATGGAAAATGTATTACTTGCCTAACTGCTTAGTGGGACAGATGAAAGCTGAAACAATCTTATTCAAAATGAAGATCAAGATGCATAAAATCATAATAGATGGTGTTGTGGAGAACTGTATTCATTAATCAGTTCAGTTCAGTGGGCAGAAAGTGCACATGAGTCTAATATGTCTTATGCTGAGAAGTTGATTGAAGCTTGTCAAAAGTGAACGGTTTATCAACACACTTGTGCCCAAACTACTCTATGCCCTTAAATGGTCATACTCAATGAATTTGCTATTTGGTCATTGGACTATAAACAAGGAAATATGTTTACCCATTGGTATCTGACTGTGTAGAGGCTTCTACATTATATTCCTATCTATTGTGTCTAGGGAGTAAGACAGCCCTATCCTCTGACCTCAGTTATCATAGTAATCATCAGAATTGCGCCTGCTTTCCTAAATACAAACATACAGCTGCTCTGTATCTCAATGAGTGTCCTCTAACAATCTAAGATCTAACCCTATTCCTACAGTAACCTCAAGACATATGTTTGACCCTCTCTATGTTAAACAGGGTTCATGCTCCAATAGAAAAATCCCTCACAGAAGGTATGCACATGACGATGCTGTGGTCAAAGCTACAATGGCTGCCCCACTTATGTGACAAAATATGCCCATAGTTACAACACAAAAAAAAAAAAAAAAAAAAAAAAAAAAAAAAACACACAGGAGCAGATAAAGCACACTCTTTGGCTGTAAACATGAAGCCAATACGAAGTGATAAAAACTGCAGTTCCTTGATAGTCCACTTGAAGCTGGCTACAGACCAAGTCAGTCTCCATAAGCCCATATGTTAAAATGCCCAACTTCACAGCAGAAATTCCAAAGCTCCGTTCATGGCAAATGTAATGGAGAATGGATTCTGCAACTTTTTTTTTAATATGGGGGCTTATGGAAATTTGCTCACTTCTTGCACCATCCTCAAGTGGCCATTCCAGAACTGCAAACAGTGCCGCCAAGTGTGAAAGTATAAATTCAAAAAATTCAAAAGATATCGCTTGTAGATGACACTGGGCATTGTAAATCAAAGACGTATTAAAAATGTTTCAGCTTATCTAAAAGCTTTATGCACAAAAAAGAAACTTGAAACTGCAGTAAAATAACAGAAAGTCAGAATCCACATACAAACAGACATAGACATGAATCAGTGCCTGTACAGTCCAGAGAGCAGTAACTTTGAGTTTCTTCTTGGTGCCCATCCAAAGATTACGGATCTCTACTATAATCGTGCTTAAAAAATTTGAGTTGACTTGGCTACCTCATGAAACTCTGACTATAAACAATGTTTGATGTCTCTAAACATTACCACTGTATTGCTAAATTATTGTACTACTTCTGAAATAAATATAAAATATCCAAAACTTTATTATTTACTTTTTTATCACTGTAAAGGCCAGAGGCGCATACCAGTATTATTGTTTATGGTGAAACACACACACACAGGCCTTTGGTATGAACAAGTATTTGGTCATGTTGAGCTACTGATGCTTCAGTGACACAAAATTGGCTCCTCTGCCATTTCCTTGATGTGTCGTCAGCTCTTCTTACTTGTAATTTTTCATTTTTATTCTAAAAATAACTCCTCTAGGTCACGAGTGAGGAGACTAAAATAACAATTGGGTTCTGCCTTGTAGGTGATGACACTTGTGGCTTACAGTATGCCTTAAATTAGATTTCACAAGGGGAAAACTGAAAAAAGACAGTTTATTTGAAATACTAAGCTTGACCACCACTGTTCTGTCCGGTCAATGGATGAAAGAGTATCTGAATGGTAGTTTCAGGGTATTTGAAGAGAAACTTAAACAAAGTCTGCCTCAGTTGTATCATCATTGGAAGGCAGAGATGTAGGAATAAATGTAGAACATTAGATGAAACAGTTTCTGCGGTTTATCTGTTCATCACATACTGCTAAATGTGCCACAAGCTTTCATGATGATCTGGAAAAATGGTTGACTCACGCCATATTGTTAATGTACCCTGCTGTGCAGTTGCCTAATATAGAATGATGAGTGTGAGGAATTCTGCATTTCAGCTATGTTTTCCATTTCATGAGCACATCCACACTTTTCCTCTTGGACAAAGTTTTTCTTCTCTCTTTTTCTCACTAATTCATACAGATATTTCTAAAATATTACAAGGACCAATCAATAATAATGGATTATGGAATTGACATTTTTGTGAGAAAACAGTATTTAGAGGCAGATCTCTACTTAAATGTATATTTGTACAGCTAACAACATAAAAGACAAAGGAATTTACCAACTCAACCAAACAAAATCAACATTTCTTCAATTGCAAAACAAAATGTTTGGTCTACAATAGCACACACGGGGTGTGCTGAAAACTTGACATAGCAAGCCAGAGACACAGCATGTAAACAGTATGACAAGGTCCTGCACTCCCAAAGAAAGACTGTTGTTCCAGCGTGGACAGGTTCTTGGCTCACTCACTTTGAATGACTAATTGGATTCTAGTCAAAACTCTTTTCTGGCAAGGCTTGCAGGAAAATAGAACAATATTGGGCGCTGTCAATTTGTCGGGGTATTCCATTACGTTACAATGGTGCAGATCAGATGTAAATATGAGCTGAGTCATTTGAGCATGCCAAACAAATATTGTAGTTTCTTGGGCAAAGTCAAATGTGATGCGTACATAGGGGGAAGGTCATATGTTATGTAAAACACTGAGAGGATTGGCTTGTCAGCTGCCTCCAATATGTGGAAATATTAACAAAACTAGATTGCCCCAAGGCTGGATTATTAACTGATAAAACCAGCAACTGTCCTGGGGCCCAAGACATCCAGGGACCTCCAAAGCCTACATTATTACCTAAGGTTGTGGCAGGATTCTGTGTTGAAAATCTAATTATACCATCATTGTTATTTTAGTTCGTTGAGCACATTCCTAAATAATGTCATGCTTAATCAAACCTGGCCATGTTTAAGACTACTGCATATAATTGAAGGAAGTTTTTGATTGCACCCATTATGAGGGTTCTTTAGTCAATATTACTGATACTAAATTATAGCTGACCAAGAGACCAACCTGGGGATTTTCAATCTGTCAAAACTACAAATACTTGAAAACTGTTGATCCAAACCACTCGACAACAATGATGTTGCTAACCTGTCTGACAAAACACTTGGGGAAAACACCTATCAGAAACCATCACAACATCTATTGAAAGCTTTATTTCTATTGAGTCAGTTAAACTCGCCCACTCCAAAACTCACTCATCATCCTGTCACTCCCCACGTGCACACCCTCTCCAGTCCATACAGAGCGGTTAAAACTGGTTCTTTGGTTTTCCACATCTGAAACTGAACTCTGACATCAATGGCATATCAAGTTTCAGGCATTGGTCTCCAGTGTTAGGAAATGATGGAAATTTTGAAGCTGAATGGGAAAAAAAAAGTCACAGCATTTTCAGGTTAAAACCTTTTGACCTGGAAAGGAGAGAACAGAGGAGAGGTGAATGTCAGATAACATTATTATTATTATTGTTTTTTTTGTTTTTTTCGTGCATTAAGCCTTGATATTGTGGCCAGTCATTATTTTATTTTATTGTATGTGTTGTTTATGTTCATGTAAATATTTTTGCCTTTACTTGTGTGAAACCAGTTTGACGTGCAAGAAAAAGAATAAGATTTTCTGGGTTTAATTTAGTTTTTTAATGCATGCCATTGCTGCACAAACCTACATCTTTCTTCTTCAGAATGAGACACTTTCTTGTTACATCAAGTTCACCATTCAACTCACATTAGATCTCTTGTTTATTTCGCATTAGATCTCTTGTAAATATTTTTACATCATGAAAAAATTATGATGAATAATGATGGAATAAACTGTCTAACTGAAGTCTTCTGTCAGGTATCGCAGTAACAGAGCCAGGTTCAGGTACATTACCTGGGAACCAAGCTCTAGGAAAAAGTAATAAATTAATCAAGATGACACTGTTGGTCTGTTGTCATGTTTCCAACACTGATACATAATACTTGTAGTGTAGGTTAGTGAGTCCTGATTTTTAACCTTTAACAATAACACAGAAATTAGCACTTTCCATAGCCATGTGTGTGTTTATTCCAATAGACAGTTTTTATCCTCACACTTTCTCTCCATATATTATATTTTCATAGCCCATTATCTCATAAAGAATTCTGCATGATCGTCTCTCCAAGAACATCAGGGGACAGTTTGGGGCCATAAAATAAAAGGGATCTAATATAATCCACCCATTGTGAGCTTTGGCTGTTTATGACTTCCTTTCCATCCCACCATAACATTTCACAATCTATTCATCTGATCACACTTCTTAATTTTTTCTTTAAACTTTTATATTCATGAGCTGTTTTGCAAAAAGTCAACTTGTGAATCGGGAAACGTAAAAATCTCTTTAAAATAATTTGATTGGAAAAAAAGACAGATTTTGTTCTGTTACTGTTAGACTTGTCTATCTCGATATCTGTTGTATGATATTAGGGATGTCTATCTGACAACATTAAATATGTCATAGTGTCATAAGACAGGCTAAACATAGAAAACTACCCCCTGTCCCTCTTCTAACATTTCACCAAAAGAAAAGGATCATATCCCTCCATGAGCCTCACCTGTCACCTATTCTCCTCAACCTGACATTTACAGGTCCATCATGACTTTTATGGCCCCTTCCCATTCGCCATGAAAGCACCCATCTGGCCTTAATTTCTCAGCTGTCTGGATCCCTTTGTCTATGTAATGTGTACTTGCACATATCAGACATATATCAAACACATAAGGTGGATGGAGGCGATCCATTTAAAGGCTTCTAGAAAATGATGTTCTTAAGCAGAAGTCCAAAAGCAGAAGCAAAATGTCCAGACTGAGTTATGACAGACATACAGCAAAAAAATAGTCGACATAAATGTCCAGTCACATCCATGGCATAAACATAGAGACTAAGTGAGAGATGGAGAGAAGAAAAAATACAGTAAAGTAACACCCCACTCTGGGTAAACAGAGCAGCCAAGCTATTTTTATTAGTCAGCTCAATCTCTATGGAGACTTGGGGTGGGGATGGAACTTCCTTTATCGAAACCTGGCAAGTCCTGATGAGAAACCTGTGGGGATTTCTCTGTCTAAAAGAGAGAGCTCCCATAATGACGCCAGACATCTCTAAGTTATGAGGTCATCAGTAGAGAGAAAAATGTCCCATTGATTTCATTTCTTGCAGAAATGTTATTTGGGAGGAATTAAAGGTCAAAATGTCTTTCTTATGTTGTTAAGACATTAAAAAATTACCCCATCTGTAGTAGCCAAATGCTAAATGTTGTACATGCTTCGGATGTGTGTGGTTGAGTTCATTTTCATTGCTGTAAGGTACCTGAAACTCAAGGCAGGGCCCTCCCATTTATACCTTAAGCCTTAGAAGAACAATAGTACAGCTGAGTAAAGCCAGGACTGCCTTCCATCACTGGTGGGTCTCAAACTTCATAACAGGGCATGACAAAAAAAAGCAAAACAAACATGTTTCAGCACAAAGAGATAGCAACAGCAGGCCAGGAAGATTATGAGTCAAAAGTTTACTTAGAATATGCAGGAATGATTGATGAGAAAGCTGTCACAAGAGGGGCCCCGGGATCATGGTCCCTCTGCATCTAGCTCAAAAAATCTGACATTCAGCATGAACTGACTCTCAAACTTCACCACACAGGAATTTCAGAGTGCATCCTCCTCTGTTAAAACTTATTCCACTGTGTTCCAAACATGAGAGGAGTGTAATGCATTTATAGTGCATATAAGGTTAAGCATACAGTAATGTAGGCCTGAACATTGAAATGGGAGGACCCAGTAGAACTTTGCAGAACTGTACATTCAGCATGTTCTCATATGTCTATTTAGACATGCATGTTTTGTTTTGTTTCTTTCTGTGCAGACCACGTTTTTTTAATGACACAACCTAAGTACACAAATATGGATTTGCTAAAATACACACGTTAATCTAGCTCTCTGTGCTTATTGTCATACAGTCTGAGAGACTCAAGACACTGCTTTAAATAGACACTAAGAGAAAAAAAAACCCAGAGGGCATAATGGACTCCATTATCTCAAAACAAACATAGTTGTGAAGAACTTTTATTATTCAACCAATGACTATCAAGCTTTTCCCCTAAGTATCTTTGGTGTATCTTTGTAAATTTTTAGGTTTTTGCTCCATCTGTGTCAGTGCACAACATAATCAGACAAAACACCACATAAGCTTAGATTAGAAAACACATTGCTATTAAGCTGCACTCACATGCATTTCATTTTTTATATGAAAATATATATATATATCTATATATCTATATCTATCTTATCTATATATATATATTATATATATATATATATATACACACACACACAGTCACTGTTTTACCAGGGGTTATGCATGAGACATGCCAGGCAACTGGAGAGACTAGAAAGTTACTGCTAAGACATACTGCTGTTTTGTCACCTTTGGACAAAAGCCAGGCTGACAGTTTTCTGCTTTTTTCAGTCTTCATGTTAAGCTAAGTTGTGCTGGTTGAGGCCTTGTATTTACTATACAGACATGAGGGTGGTAGTGTTTCTAAATATTTTTTTTTTTGGCCTTTTTGCCTTTATTGATAGTACAGCTGGAGATTGACAGGAAATGTGGGGAGAGGGAGAGAGATGGGGAGTGACATGTGGGAAAGGGCCACACAGGTCGGGAGTCGAATGCATACACAAACTTATGGATAAAAAACTAAACAAACAAAAAAAAAAACAAGTTGCAATTTCACGGGGGTTATGTACAAGACAATTTCTTGGCTGGGTGTAGTGACTTGAGGTGACCATGCGGTGCCAAGCAGCCAGAAGAGGCTCCAAAGGCACCATATTTATCAGCGGATATGAAAGTGGTATCAATCTCTTTATCTAAGTTCTGGCAAGAAAGTAAATAGGCACATTTCAATATTGGTTTTACAAAACTCAAATATAAAAGACCTCCATTGTGTACTCTTTGGGTGAACTTAAAAAAATATCACAATCTGTCAATTATCTTTACCACAACTGCCTCAGTGACGCTCCAAAGAAATATATGTAGGCCCATGTCTGGCAGCAGCATGCCTGGAAATAAATGTTTACCAGCTCTAGTTGCACCTCCACAGGCATTCCCTCGTGTCGTGTTACCTTTCCATGTCAGTAGAATGCTAATATGCTCGTACAGCTTCATCGGACATGCAGGGAATGCCGGGGACACCAGCCTGAGCATGAGCAGGGTCCCCTCATGGAATGTTTTCCTAGGTGTCATTTTCTCATTCCTTCCAATGTCTTTGAGTGCAGGAGTTTAGGGGAGCTCAAGTACACTGGAATAGTATTACACAGTATACAGTATGGTACCCATGGCCTGAATCCAGTTGAGATGCAGTAGTAAAATCTTCACTGAGCTTCAGTTATAAATAAACAAGATGTAAACTAAGAGTTGTTTGCTTTTGGCCATGTTTATGTATTTTTATAGATCAAATTAGAGATTAAATTAGACTAATCTATTAGACATATACTTGAAAAGTCATTACCATCTGTCGGGGGACAATATTCCAACATTCTCTGTACATCACTGTTGTTAAATCTTGACAAATACATAGTGAATTTCTTTACGACAACTGAATCACGAGTTGCCATTTGCTTTTGGAAATGCGGTTGAAAGAATCAAGAGGCCCGTCATCTCTAATTTGTAGCATTGGAAGGAAGGTTGGGACCATCAGCAATTTCATTGTGCGTTTACAAGGTTCTGGCACAGGCATATGAACAAATGACCATTACAGATGATGTTACTTTCCATGTCATGTCAAAATATGTATTCCAAATGTCTGACGGTGCTGTAAAAACAGGATGACAGCATGATCCTAGATTCATACTCCTGCCTTAAGGGTAAACACTGTACATGAAGTTGAGATGTAAAGTTCATTTTTGGACTTGGAAATGGTAGCTGACAAGACAATCTCACCATGTCTGTTTAGTGAGTTGAGCTTTCTATCAGCAGATGGAGTTTGTCCAGTTGCTGTGGGATTCTAGAGTTGTTGTAAATGTCTATTATTCTAAGCACTTGAAGGACGTTTTGACTATGTTGGTTTAAAACCCTCTGGGGGATGGATTGGGCGGATCCTCCTAAAAGTCTAATCATAAATTGTTTCTGAGATATTCACAGAAATGTAAAACTTTAGAGAGATGTGTTGTTTTCCTGAGATTCTACTGAAGTGTGCTTTGTGTCTGTCTGACACTTCCTTGTTGTTCTATCCAGCGTGTAAAAGACCAATCGGAAAATAGATGTTCGGCAGACTCCATACGCAGTCCACCAATGAAACCAAATGTCCTGTGTTTCATCAGCACACTACAGAAAATGTAAGTGATATAAGTACAGAACATTATTCTTTAAACTTAAAGCTCAAGCGTGTAGGATTCAGTGGCATCTGGCGGTGAAGTTGCAGATTGCAACCTACTGAATACCACTCCCCTCACCCGCCCCTTCCCAGTGTGTAAAAGAGAACTGGGAGTTTACAGATCCTCCTAAATCCTACACACTAGTTAAACTAATTATTTTACTCAAAAAGTTAAGTTTTTTATTTAGAGTACATAAGCAAATCGAGATAAAACTTGTTTATGGCACTTGTTTATTATAGAAATTCACTTTTAGGCTCAATAGGTCTTGAAATTATACATTTAAACATATTGTACAGGTAACAGTATATCAAAATGAGCTATTTACTTAAGTATATTTAAAGTTCATATTTTGCAATAATTATAATGCTTTCCAAGAGAAAGACACACCACTCTTTGTCTTTTTATTTGGCAAAAACACACAGTGGTTTTTATCCTTGAATACTGAAAACATGGTGTGTGTCTATTTGGATACTGACACTGCAGAACACATTTACCACAATTACTTTATTAACTACAGCTGATAAAATCTTTCAGGGATGGGTTTAGTGTCAGCCAGGGAAACTGAAGATGGCCAACTAAAAATGAAAAAACCTAATGTTTATTATTCCCTGTATTTTCATTCCTTATACAGTTTTATTCCCATGACCAAGGCCATTTCAGACTTGTATCTCCTTAAGCCTCCTGTGGTCTCATATATTCTGATGCTAACCTGAAACACAAAGCCTAGAGTTAAAATTATATTCATATTTCATGGCAGCGCCAAAATATTTATATTTATTCTGGGGTTAACATATCAGCAGATTAGCAAAGACTCAAGCAGATGCCACGGGTTAGATGAGGGTAACAGTATGAAGTTTCTGTGCATGTGTGCGTGCACAGTGTCCAATGTGTTTGTGCACATTGTTTAAATTATTTTTAATTTATGATTCAGAATAATTTTAAAGCATTTCTCCTTCTAATAAGTTCAACTCATCTATCAATGCCAGACACAGTATATCTTGGAAGTTGTAACTGAACTCCACCATTGTCTAAAAAAAACTGCTGACCAAACTGGTCAGCATTACTCAGCATGACAGTGAACACAGACATTGTTCTTTGTCCTGACACAACATAATCAAGCAAAGCAACTTTTTCAATCTCTTGAAAGTAGGTCAATTATAGATAAGTTTAAGTGTAAACAAGGAAAGTGCATGCTTGGGGATTTCCAAACTGTTCTGTTCCCTTCACTATTATGCAAGAGAGTAATTTCCATTGAAGATGAGGGGACATGCTGCCTCCCCATCTTTTAAAGTCCCATTTTTGTACCCATCACTTTTAATATTTCCTATTGATTTTCATACCATAATCTCTCTCAACATAGTTTTCTTACAATACTCCTTCTTACAATACACTACTCAAAAAGATGTTGATTAACCTTGATTAACCAGTTATTATTGTGGGCTCAAAGCAAGCCAGCAAGTTGATGTGAGTGCATATGACTTTTTTGTCTTGGGTCAGCACTCACAGACGTCCCAAGAACGTGCCCACAAAGTATGAATCTTTGGATTGAGTCTTGGTTTGGAGGTTTTTGGAATTGTATGCAACCTGAGAGGAGGACCTGCAGACACTACAGGGGAGGAAAAAAGGTACTGCAAAATCATTTATCTGGCAAAATTTCTTAATTATACTTGCACAGCACACTAAGGAAATCGAACCTACGGACTTGTTACTATATGCTGATGTACATATGACAAATGCTGTTTGTTTGTGTTGTTTACAATTCGTCAGTTATGGTGATTAAAATGACATTGGCAGCATTATTGTAGAGGATAGTGAGAGAGAGAGAGAGAGAGAGAGAAAGAGAGAGAGAGAGAGAACATCCTTTAAATAAAAAGCCTTTTTGTCCAGAGAGAGAGAGAACATCCTTTAAATAAAAAGCCTTTTTGTCCACAGAATGAATGAAATTTAAAGTGTTTTAGAATATTTAACATATAATATTAAAGACATATCTGCTGTAAAATAACAATAATAATAATAATTATTGAAAATCTGCAGCAATGAGCAAGATTGAAATGTAAAGTAGAAAGGAAGCCATCTGATAAGTAGGGCACAGTGTTTTTTCTCTGGCCTGTAGAGAAGAACCTTAATAGCTAAATTTTTAATATCAACAACTCAGCTATCTAGTGCAGAGCAGGGAGAGAAACCACAACATCTGGAAACTGTAATCAAAACAAACACACGAACCATGTCAGTGAATACTTGCATGCTGTCTGCCAAGATACATTTTTTATCCACTGTATATCATTTTGTCAATTACCACAAATAATTACCAATGTTTATGTTGCTATATGTTTTTTTTAAATAGTAAATGCATCAAATGGTATGCCAAAGGAATATGAAAAAAATATATGTACTTGTACGACCTCTTTTTCAGGCAAAAAACTTTTTTTCTTCTGTGGTTTGGAAAGGAAAGTCTCATCGGCTATAGAGACTAAGCCAGACCCCGTAAAATGTTTTCATCCAGGCCGCATGGCATCTTGCCAAACCTGTCAAACCTGTATGTTTGGGGAAAGACCCTGTCTGCCAGGGTATCTAAACTTAATTTATAAAGGTCTTTAATATTTTCTCTTGCCTGCTGCAGACAGTAACATTTGTTGTAACAGGCTGTTGAGAGATGTTATACATCTATAAACTACAAGTGAAAGTGGTGCGACAGTGGATTGCGCATCCAGGAGGCTGTTAGATCCTTTTTTTGTGGCCCATCAGACCTGTAGCAAACACTGTTATTACTGCTAGCCACAGTAGCTACAAGTTCATCTACTCAAATTTAGCAAAAAAATAAATATATTTTTTTAAGCTAAATGCATACATTGATTTTCTTCACCTACTGTATGATGGTTAGGGTTACATTAGATTAATTACATTTTCTCGTTCAAACCTTGGCTGGGGGCTTCCTTTGTGGAGTTTACATGTTCTCTTTCTGTGTCTCCAGGTACTCCATCTTTTTTTACACAGTCCAAAGACATGCAGGTTAATAGGTTAACTGGCAATTCTAACTTGTCCATAGGCATTAATGGTTGTTTGTCTCCGTGTGACAAACATAGATGGATGGATGGTTGTAGGTGACTGGCAACTTGTCCACCGCCTCTCACCCACATGTCACATGTCAGCTGCAGTCCCCTGTGACCTTGATAAGCAGTTGTGGAAAATTTATGGATAGATTGTTGAAGACCTTTTTGTCTCAACAGGTTTTTCGTTATTCTTTTAATATGATGTGAAAAGTGTTAAGTGTTATTTAAAGGGTCTTCAAAAGACAGCCATTGTTATATGGCTTCTATCAAGCAGTTCAACACTGCAAGGATACTAAAAATGCACACCAGTTCACTGTCTGATCATAGCCTACGCACACAGTATCTGCAATCTGAGGCAATACTAGCATCATCTTAAACAACTATGACAATTCTGGAAAGCAGTTAAAACTCCCTCAGCACATCTTTGAGTCCAGCCTGAGACCAGATGTTGTTCTCTGTGAAAATAACACAAAGCATGTCATCCTGCTGGAATCCCAAGGGAGGATCACCTGTAATAGACCATCAAAGAGCATTTACCAAGTATGACAAGCAGATCTGTGCCAAAGGCCTGGCTGGATGGCACCAATGTGGACACACCCAGATGATCAGCCTTTGCTTAGTTAAGTGGGGTAAAACATGGATTTTACTCATCACTGATGATGTATCGAGAAGCATCTGTAATGCCTTGATGTGTGTCACAAATTATTTATTTGTGTGAATTAACTGGTTTCCTGTAACGTGGTAGAACTGATCGTACTGCCAGAGGATGCACTTGTACCTGACGATGAGCCAACACAGGCTCAAAACATTGTACTCTAAATGGATTAAAGAAAGTCTTTTGCAAGTTTTTGTGGAACACATACAATCAATTTTTCTGGATGCAGTGCCTGGACAGAGAAGATGTGCATGTGTTTTACACATTGATTGCTAGAACTGCCCGTGCTGCCAATCCAACAGGCAATAAATCAACACCAGGTCTGCAGCTCTATAGCTTTCAACCGCATCCAGCACAATGACATTCCCCCACCACTCCATCCCACATATGCTTGCACACAAGCTCAATAAAGCTGATAATATCAGACAAAGTAAACAAGTGGCTAGTGAAGACAGATATTTCTCTCAGGAGTTAGCAAACTAAAGCACCGTTATTATATTTGACAGACGGTGAAAATGGGGGCTGCTCACATTGCTTCCTGTCTCTTTTTTTCAAAAAGTTGCCTTATATTCTTTTAGTAATTATTCAAGTCAATCAAATGATCACTAAATGCAACTTACGGCGACTTAATTTAATTAAATATGTATATTGTCCCATCAGTTTGTGTAATGTATTGTTGGCAACATTAACCATCTAAAAATTGCATAATATATTCTGAAATTTACTCTAATGTAGATTTCTGACTGTGTCTTACTCACAGATGAGTGGCTATAAAACCAGTTTCTATTGCCACCTTCTTTAATGCCCATAATAAAGAGGCTTCCAGTGTGGAGGGGATGGGCCTTCCCAGAGAGGCTGGAGAGGCACAGTGAATTAAAGTGAAAAAGTATTTTAGTAGTACTAGCTATCAAAAGGAGATCACAGATAAATTACATCACTTGAGACTACACAATATATAAATGTATAACTTGGCTTAAATGTGGAGTCTATCCAGGAATTGAGTGAAACTAAGCAAATAAACTAAAGGTAGGCGAGAGAGTCTTTTTCTAAGCTTTGTCTGAGGGAAGGCCCATGGTCGTACCCCCAAATTCCACTGGGCACGGATGCACTGCGTTGCGTGTGCGCTGCCAAGCTAGAAGTGGCCGGAGTTAGACTTCGAGAACCCCTGCCATAACGCATGCACATTACTATCTTCCTCTAGCTCTATTATCGCTGACTGCTGGAGCATAGGGATTACATGAACATAGTATCTTGATATAACTCTGGAAGAAAAAGTCCTCTAAATTCACTCGCAAACATCTAAGAGGGGGAGTTACGGGACCTTACAGACAGTATTATCACAGTCACAATGATAAACACTTAGTTCGGGGATGATGGTCACGCGAAGAAAAGAGGACTGACCAATGGTTGGAAACAGGAAACTAACATTCTCACATGTTAAAGTTTGATATTGTGTTGACCCGTCCATCCCAACCTTCTTCCAGTGTGGACTTGACTGACCTGACGCTCTCCCTTTGCTCATGTCATAATTACAGAACTGAGAGGGCTTATTAACTTAAATGTATGCATTGTTTTGAAGCAGAAAGGTCTGATGATGTCATTCATCTAGACTTCTGAAAATACGTAGAAACCAGGGCATGAATTAAATAAATTAAATTTGTCCATTTATAAAATTTGGGTAAAAATTAAATCTAGTGGCTAAGACCAACTTAGTAGATTTTGTGGGTTCTGAGTCATTGAGATGTTTATTTTAATGAAATAATTATGTTTAATTTGCACACATATGTAATGAGAATGAGATAGTATCTAAATAAACCTACTGTGTGCTGAAAGGGTACTAAAGAACATGCTAAAGGAAATGGGTGAACTTGAATATGGTGTGGTGATTAATCATTTACAGCCAGTCACATTAATAATTTTGTACTTAATAACAGCTGTGCCAAACAGAGTTGTGCTGAAAGAGAAGAAGAGAGACTAAACCAGCCTCATTGTTGTTGCCCTGGAAGTTAACAGATAGCAAAGTACCACAAATATGCCATGTCAGAATCACTTTTATTGGCCAGGTATGTGTGATCAGCAAAGTAGTTTCAATTTTGCTGCTTAATAAATAGGGTATTGGTCTCGTTTGTTTTTTTCCTGCAGAAGGACTCCATTTTACTAGACCAAAAAAATAGAAATGTCTATTATAGCTATTGTTGGTGTGTCCTTGGTGCTGCCTAACTTTGTGATCTTTAGTGCTTTCAGGTAGTTTTTACACACATACTTAATTGGACCAGATACAGCCATACAAAGAGAAAAAGAAAGCATGGAGCAGCAACTAAACCTCAGCTGAAGCTCAGCTTGACCTGCTTTAATTTTATCATTTCTCCATATTGCTATTGCTACCTTCCTTCCACTGTGAATTTCCCTCCCACCCACTTACCTCCCTTCCTTCCTTCCTCCCTCCCTTCCCCTCCCAATTAGACGTATTTACTTCCCAAATCCTAATCTCTAAAACATCGGCAGAGGCTTTAGCCCTGGCTCCCTCGAGGCAGCTCTGCTCCTCCCAGGCCCTCTCTATCTCCTGCTTCCCTCTGTCTTTTGTTCTGCCTTGATGAGGTCATGTTCGAACCATTTCTCTTTGGGACTTCGTGTGATACAAGCCCAAACAGAGGGGAGCCAAACCTCTGTTCACACATGAGATCAAGATAGTCGGGGGCATGTTTCCACAGATTGCCCCTGGGACTACGTCTGTGTAGGTGTGTCTGCGTATGTGAGAGTCAGAGGTACACTCACGAGACCTGATCATTAGCTTGTTATTATAATGATGATAATGATAATGGAAATGTAATAACTCTTTCATTAAATACTCTTTTGAAAACTGAATTGTATCATGAGAAAGGAATCCTAAACATACTGTTAAGGCCTTAATTAAAGAAATACAGTACATGGTTATGTGGGATTCCACATGGGGAATGCAAAACACCACGTACAACATCTACATAATTGCTGTTTGTTCATTTGTTTCCGTTGATTGTTTTATTTTTCTCACAATGTTGCGAGATGTTGCAAATTCTTAGTCATTGCTCCAGAGGTTTGCTAAGTGGGAGTTGCTTCAGGCACCCCTGGTTCTGTACATGTATTTCTCCCGGTTAAATCATCAGTACAACAGATTGGGGATTTTATTACAATATGTCCAACAAAATATGAAAAAATATGATCCTTATTTTGTCTTTTCCAACACAATAAAAATCAAATGTGGATTACTTTTAGTAGCATGATAATGCAAATTAAAGGTATTTTGATGTTGTGTTGTGTAAGGTATACAATGTCAATGTATTGCCTTGGGTAGGAGGTGTTCAGCAGATGCCAGGGTTCCAGAGCTGCATTACTGTAGACAGTGTCAGTAGAAAAACTCATTATATCCACATAGAAAAAGGCCCACCTCAAAAAATATTGTTTAAGTATAAATCATATTGAGAATATGTTCACTGCTCTTCAGTCTTCATCTGACAGCCTTTTGCTTTGGCACTAATTGTAAAACTTCCATCTGAGAAAGTTGTGAGATCAAATTGAAATCGAACTTCAAGTTTCTAAAGAATCCAAAGATGGCGAGCTTTGTGTTTTTTCTGTCCTCGCCACTGTAATTCTGATTCAAACACCTGATCTGCTGTGTGATACAGTATGTGGTGCAGTTGGGCTTATGTGTAGGAATATCTAAGAACACAACTCAAAATATACAACTTAGGTATACTATTGTTTTTTAGACAATGCAGAAATGTTACATATTATACCTTAAACATAATACAACAGCATTTTCTGTAAAGTCAGTTAACCTTTATAACCTCTACGTGTTAAGATGCAATGCAAGGTTGGACAGTCAAACTGATGTTTGAATGTAACTGTTTATCCAGAGTCAAACAGTGGATTTTCAACTTTGTGCAAGTTCAGAAAATGACCACTGGACCATGAAAAACGAACCTCACTGGCAGAGTGGAATATTATCAGACATGTTAATGATTTATGAGATGACTTTGAATTAATATTAACCTTTACGTTCATCAGTGAAGACATCAGTGAAGAAATATCTCATTTATAAGCTACCACAGACTAAAGATTAGACATATCATACATGAGGTCCTTGTTTTGTCCAAATATTAAATTTGCTGTCACAGAGGACTAAAGAAACCAGAAAATATTCACATTGGAGAAGCTGAAACCAGAAAAAAATATTTTTCTTTAAAAGAAATCATTTAAAATGATTAACCAAGACTTTTATATGTGCACCATGCTGAACTGCTATGTTCCTTAAGTAGGACAAACTAAACTCTGGCTCTATGGCCTTTCGTAGCCATTGTAGTTTCTCCTTCACGGTAGGAAGAAGAGGGTGAGGCGAGTAGGGTTGCAAACAGCAAATACACTGTTAGATGTTACTAAATCCTTACCCTGTTCCTTCAACTCTGCAGGTAGAAAAGTAATCAGAACATCTTCATTTAATGCACACAGTAATAACTGGTCTGTTTTTTCAATGTGACACACTTAGTCTTAGTCTCGTAACTTGTCCGTCTATCCCGGCACACACCTATTAAAGCAGACTGCTCCCTTTTGTTGTGCCCTTGTCCTCCACTCCCACGTCCCACAAGGCCACTCATTGGGACTCATAAACACTTGGTAACACATGTAGTTCTTGAATGAAGTGCAAAGTAACTGCCTCTGATTAATAGGTGTTTTTTTTCTTTTTTTTTTTTTTTTTTTTTTTTTTTTTTTTTTTACTTTCTGTGGCTGCCTATAACATTTCGTCAAGTCTTTACTGTGGTTTATTTGCTGTGACTTTTTTCTCCCAACAGACAGTGGCGCCCCCAGAATTTTTTCATAGGGGTAGCCAGATGGGGCCACTGAATATCTTGGGCTGGCACGCTGCAGAGGGGGAGTCGGAGTGGGATAGACGATCAAAGCATCTGGTTGGCTATACATTTGTTACTTTCAAATACTTACTTTATACTACTGATGTATACTTTAACAGTATACATCATTCATGTATATTAAATGTGCATTATTAATGATTGATTTAAATAAATATTACCCAATCTAAAATAACAGATATTGTCAATACTCCTCTTGGATGCACCCCTGCCAGCAGAAGGAATTAGGTGAAAGGGTTTGTCTTATACTTTGCCTTTCTCTGAGACACATGCATGAGTTGCTCTGGTTGTATTAAATTAATAGCAATTTCGCTTTGACATTTGTAGCAAGTTGTAGCATGTAATGAAGCTGTACCATACTGTAGGCGTACAATATTTTTATCTATGCAACCATCCATCTCTGAGCTGCTTATCTTATGGTTGCGGGGGCAACATGGTGACAGGGCAACAGTAAATATTTAGGTATATGCTATTAATAGAGTAATGCCAGCAGCAACAACCTCTGATTTGTATTGTTTTATACATGTAACCGTGGAAACTTAGGTTTTGTGCATCAGCCTCAACACGTGATGCCTTGTTTTGTTTTGGTTTCCACTCTGTGCAAATGAAACACATTTTATCCGCTGAAGTCCTCTGCTGCAGAAAAAATGAAAAAGTGAGGTTGAGTGAATAATGTGCCTAAATGAGACACTCTGACCTCTGCTCACCTTGGGCTGAAGATTTTGACAGATTAAAAAAATAAGTTGTGCTGTCTGCACGCTGACACCATCTTATATTAAGCTAGAGGCCTATTGTGCGGCCCCTGCTTGTTCTGGTTTATTTTTTTGGAAGTGACTTTGGAGTCTTGGAAGCTGCGAAGATTAAAAATGCATGTCTACGCCTGTCTCGTCTAAGAGCAAATGCATGTTAGCTGTGCAACTTCATTCCACTTTAGGCGATCACCATTTTCATATCACTGACACTTAACACATTAATGAGATGTTGGAAGCAATCGGGAGATCTGGATGACTGCATGGGTGTTACACCTCCCCTCAAATCCCTGATGTGGTGCTTGGCAGAGGGTTGAGACAGCGCCTGTCACGTCATTTTGTAATCCTCTCTGTTGGCGGGTGGTCCGCCAGTGTGTATGGGTCAACTGACAAGTGGACTGTCATCTCTCTGCTCACACTGACTGACTCTTGAACACACTGGGACGTCACCGAGGTTTTTTTTTTATGTCTTTGCTGTTTTACAGATTGTTCAGACAAGTTAAATATTCATGAGACAGACATAAACTCATATTTTATTTACCTACGTAATCAGGAAATGCTAAGATCACCAGATTACTTTATGTACAGTACAGAAAGAGACAGACAGAGAAAAGTGACATAATCATTTTCTGAGTTTTGGGTGGATTAGATAACTTTCTATTCTCTGAGGTCTGAACCAGCTCCGGAGATAGATTCTAGCCAGATGTTCGAAAGGTGTAAATGCATCTGGCATGCCATGTGTAATATTTACTCCTCCCAACTGTAACCATGTCAGTAAACAGTGTGAAAATAGACACTCACAGGGTCTTTCCCCTGTGATAACGGCAACTAAATTTACACACATATGATCATACAGGAGCTCTTGTAGCTCCCTGATCAACGCAACCACTAAATGATTAGCTTGGGTGACAGAAAAACTCTTGCTCTTGTCTCGCTTGTAGTTCATAAATATGATTAATCTATGGTAATGTTAGCAAGCTAAACTGTCATTGTTTTAACTGAACTGATAAAGTGCAGAAGATTATCTTATGATGTGATTGGCAGTTACCAAACAGCTTCATGTGCATCACCACCACAGGCTGGACTGGAGGATGGAAGGGTTGATTATGATTTGCATGTCTGGAAAAACCAAGAGAGACTGCAATACAGCCAACAGAGTGGTATATATACTGTATGGTTAAGTGTAAATTGAAATATCTCAAATCTCATCTGAATTGGATACGAGACACTTGAAAACCAAGGGGCCAGAGAGACAGGACTGAAAAGGGCTGGGTGAAGGATTGTTTTATAATATGATGTTAAGAAGTGCAATAAAAACTACATTTAGACATAAGGACCAAACTATGCATTAAGCCGAGAAAGAAACTTAAGCTTGGTATTTTAAAGTAGAGGATTGTTTGTCAGGTTGGCACTTCAGTGCAGACAGCACATATCTCCATGTCAGCAGTGGCAGTGTTTGTTTTGGATACTATCCCTATTAAATAGGCATGTCCAGCAGCCAGATTTTCTTGACAATTAGTGACATGTAAGAATTTTCTTTGGCACCAAGTCAGCTAGTTTGTTTTCGTAGCCTTGAACGAAAACAGCAGACAGATTTTTTTTTTTTCTCTTTTCAATCCCCCAAAAAAGATGGGATGGTGTGATAACAGTGTGCAAAGCAGAACAAAGTTTTATCCTTTGTGTGAGCTAATCCCTACACCAGCACAGTTGTTCTGTCTCACTGCTACATCAGTCGTAATTCAACACACCCAATAAAAAAAAGGGCTCTGCTAATGTTTAAAGGCGCTGTCTGGAGACAATGGTAATATAATACCAGCAGTAACATGGACACTGGCATTGCTGGCAGTGGTGCCAGCACGGATAAACTCCCTCATAACCACTGGGAAAAGTCATTCAATTCAAGGACTGGCATAAGGATGTTGCTTTTGACCATAGGGCGGAGGATGGAAACCATGCAAGAATTTAAGTCAGTAAACTGGCAAGATGGACAGCGGTATACTATTTAATGGCAGTGCCCCTGAGGAATCCAAGGGTGATGGTCAAGAAAAGAATGCAGAGGTTGTGCCAAGGAGCCTCAGTGGCGGCGAGGTTTCCACACCGCAAAGCTCGCCCGGCATGTACACAGATATGCCTCTTGGGGGTTAGCGTGACCTTTTATCCCTTTGCTTGATCATATATTAAATAGCTCTCAGAAGTCAAAGACTGACATGTGCTGTAAACATTAATGACTCTGTCAGTGTCTGGGATTATGATTACACCAGCAGTATCACAATAGTATCATGATGTGCATCTAAGACATAATCATAATCTTGCATGCACAGACAGACAGACACACATGCACACACACGCACGCACACACACACACACACACACACACACACACACACACACACACACACACACTCTCACACACACACACACACACAGGCTTTTGTGTTTTCAGGTTTTTTTCAGTGTGAGGGGAATGACTCCAAGGTTACTCTGAAATTATACAGTTAAACGTCAGCAGAGAAACTCTTTCCCTCTTAAAGTGCCTAGAACCAAAAATGTTTTCCAATAACAATTCATCATATGAAAATGTGAAAGGGTTAGTTCATAGTGATGAACCAACAGAGAATTATCTCTTGTATCTGCCCCAGTATACTGACATAAATTCCTAACCTCTGCCTTACAGAGCTTTATACTACTTGGACGCTGGTACGCAACTTACTTGGCAGTCAACAGACAATAGCTGGTGACCATAATGGTACATTTTTTGTTTGATTATTATTTGATTGGCGTTGGGGTGGTGAGAGAGTAACGTTAACGTGATGGCTAAACATGATGCCAACTATACAGAAGAGTCTGATCATCTGTTTCTCATATCTGTTTCTCATATCTGTTTCTCATATCTTCTGATGATTTTTACTGTGTTTTGTTGTAGCTTAGTAGAAGTGAATGAAGTCCTGTCTGGTGTTGATTCATTTGTGCCTACTGAATATCTACAAACTAAACTGACTTGAATGAATCATCATCACATTTTCAACTCCCCTCACAGGTGACTGAGTTCATAGGTGTCAGCTTAGCAGTGACGCACAATATTTTACTTTTTGGTTAAATGCTAACTAAAAGACCATGAAAGCCACAGAAATTACCATAACGTGTTGTGGGCTATTAACTGTATAAACAGAGTGTGGTTAGGCCCAGTTTCACCACCTAAACATCACAGCATTAAGAAAAGTGATACACTCAATTACTAATGAACTTACTAATGTTCCTTTAAATTGAAGTGTAATTGCTTAGTTTAGGGAAAATGAACCAACAACACAGCCAGTGAGTTCTAAATAACGAAAGTAATGATTTGAAGTGATTCATAATTTCCACTTCTTGTGTATTGCTTAGGCAGCAAAAGAAAATCCATCATCATCACGCAGCCCTGTTCAGCCCTGTGGCCTTTGGAGGAACTGCAGTGTTTGGCATTTCCTCATTGGCTTCGCTTCACAGCTACGGAGTTTGCCTCTTGGTTTCCACATAATTGTGCTGCTTGATTTTCAGTTGAAGATTTTACATTAATAAATATTTTGTCACACAGCTTAAGTGAAAGCTGCCAATTCAGTATTTGCTATAATTTAAATAACGGCAATAACAGTATCTCAAAGTTGGACTTGCAGTATTTGAGCTGGCAGTTCTTTAGTTGAGGTTTGGAGACGCTCTTTCACAAGAACATGCATGCTCATGATCCTGAATCCCAGATTCCCACAACTGTTTTTCTAAGGAAAACGCAGTGGATCATGTTGAAATTTCCTGGAAAAAACTGGGATCTCATTTCCCAGTATTCAACTCTAAGCATCACCCAGCGGATGATTGTGTCATGTAACGAAATTCCCCTTGCCAATATGCATTCAGGGTTGATATCTGTAGCAGCACATCCGTGACTTTTTATTATTTTTTTATTTTTATTTTCCTGGCATCTTGTGAGATTATGTGCTGTAAGTCACATAACATAGCAGATCTGATCAAGCTTTGAGCTGGACCTGAGTCATACAGAACAGGAGTAATATAGTTTTTCTGTCATCCTGTCTCCACAGAGACCTACAGTATTTAGAAAAGACGTCACAGGATGGGCTGAGTGAGTGTATCCAAACACACCTCCACTAACACAGGACGTCTCTGGTTGACCTTTGAGTCTTGTCAAAATAAGACAAATGATGAGTTGTTCTATCACGAAACAACGTAATTGCTGGATGATATCATTGTTTCTAACAATCCAATCTGAGCATTTGAGGACCATCAGGTTTTCCTTTTTTAACCCCAACAGCCTCTATAAATGTCTACAGTAGAAGCTTCACTTCAGGATGCATTCAGGTACAGTATTGAGCGTAGGTCAGCCATGCTTTGGCAGCAGTCACAGTCCAAAACAAAGTTACAATAGTCACGTGTAAAACGGAAGAAAGTAGACTTTAAGCTCAACATATGTGTTTAGCCCTGTATAGAAAGGTATATTTACTAAAAAAATGCAGCTTAACTGGATGACAGACATCTAAGAGCAAGTGTTTCCAGGACAAGTGTTGTCAGCCTCTGTTATAAAGTGTTTTATTAGCTATCAACCATTAGAAATTTGAAATGTCTTCACCTTTCACAACATTTAAATTTTGGCTCTTATCATGGTGTTAAAGTCCAGCTGAATCTCCAAGTGTTTGCTCATGGTGGGAATTGTTGAGTCTCTGTAAATAATATTATAAAGTGAATGGTCTAAATCTGCTCTATGTGGAAAGTGTCATGAGATAACTTTTGTTATCTTCTGTAGCAGATTTCAGGAAAGTAGCACCTAGTTAGCCTAACTAGCCCACATTAACCCTGATTCCCGCTGTGCATACTCTTTGTTTTTTGGGTGTTTTTTTTCCCCCCATTTCAACACCATCTATGTCATCAGCAGCTTGTTCACACTCAGTATTATGTTTTCCTGCATTATAAATAGAGTCTGGAGAGTGTTAAATGTCTTTCTTTCATGCGGTCAGATGTGGCGATAAATGACCAGACTGTCAAAACTTGCACAGCGGGTAGTCCTGTGATCTCGTCAATTGAAACAAGACATGTAGTCACGCAGAAACACAGATGTGGATAAGCAGTGGCTAACAACACTGGCTGACCCGGCATATAGCTGTACTGTAATACACAAATTAAGACAACTTACTTACAATTTCATATTCTTTTTTCAACCACCATGTATATAATGCATATACTTATTCCTTTGCAAAAATGAATTGTATTGTTTTAACCCAGTTCCTAGCTTTACCCAGTTTAGCAAGGGTCAATTCACTCTCCATTGGCTGTAATGTCAGCAGCAGAGAAGCAGATTACATCTCAAAGTTACCATTTTGTTTTGGCACATATAGCTCCCTCTAACACTGTAGCCTTAACTTGCAGTCGCAAAATGGCATATTGCATTACTAAACATCCTCAAAAGGTATAATTACAAGATAATTATATTGCATTACATACAAGACCAACCCTGTGTGTAATTGAAGTCGAACCAGAATACGAACAGCTAAACAAGCTTTCCAATCCTTATCACAACAGTAATCCTCTAATTAGATTTACTGTAACCCAATACTCTGAGGTATTTTTTTTTTCATCTGTTACCGTGGTGCACAACCTTTGCGTGCCCCTCACCCTTCCACCCCTGCACACATACACACACCTATTCTGCTCACGTGGGACTCCTGCACCTCAATTCACAAGGTTAGAGCAACAAACTTTTAGTAATGTAAACATCCTGTCTACACAATCACTTCCTGCTCCTGTCCTATGACTATATTAACTGGAGATTTGTCTTTGTGATTTCAGCAGTTTCTCAGTGTGGGGAGCAAAAGGACATCCCTATCAACATATGCTCAGTTTTCTACACTAAAGAAAGCTCGTGATACTAGACCAAACGTGCTGTATCTGGTTTTGCTTTTTGAATAAAAAAAAAAAAATTGGAAACAGGACAAGAAAATAATTGAATCAACTAGGACTCCTTCTGTGGATAGGTCTACTTATGCAATAAACTGAGGAACTGAGCATCTGTATCGTTCATGAAAATACACAATGAAACCCTATCCTCTTTTGATACATGCAACTAACCACAGAAATCAGAGCAGTGGGGTCCACTACCAAATGTTTTCATCCAAACAAGATGTTTTTAATTATTAGTGGGGGGCAAAATCCTCTATATATTGTGTTGAACCCTTGTTAATCAAGCCTACTTCTGTTTTTACTATTGAATGGACCCTTTTAAACTTTCCATGCAACTGATTACCCTCAAATTAAATATGCTGAATTGCAAATATTTTACAGATGCACTGACGTGAATCCTGTAAAATTTCAAGTCAGTTTCAAGTTACGTAGCCAAAAGTCACAAAAATTTGCCTCAAAAATTTGTATAGTAATCAGAAGCCCAGATATGATGTGT
Organism: Larimichthys crocea; assembly: GCF_000972845.2. Lineage (NCBI taxonomy): Eukaryota > Metazoa > Chordata > Actinopteri > Sciaenidae > Larimichthys > Larimichthys crocea. Next base: position 5,714,905 of record NC_040011.1, on the reverse strand, counting down.
GTTACAGGCCCATTTTGATATATTAACACAAAACAGGCATACGATATATATAAAGACATAGATAAGGCAGATAAGTTAAAAGTGGCTGCAGTATAAATAAAATTTAAAATCTAAGAGAAGGAAAAAATGCACAATAGAAAAATATACATAGACTCTGTACAGTAACTGCTTTCTTAATTGGAGAAAGAGTCAGTACAAGTTGTTTATTATGGTCATATCCAAATAAATAACCTTCAGAGAACTATCACAGAATGAGTCTTCTGATCCTGCACAGTGGGCAGTCATTATAGAGTATAATGGCAGTGGACAGGAATGACTTCCTGTAGCGGTCCTTAAAGTTCCATTTATGTCAAGCTACAAGCATGCATAGCTCAGCATTTTTCTCTGTACAGAACAAGTATTATCAAAAGCACCCGTTTACCTGAAGAATACAACCACCCAGTACTCATCACACAATGCTGGATGAATTATTGTTTTTCTGAATGACACAAAAGTGACACAAAAATCGAGGCCTGTGACAGTTGTTTTTGCATAAAGACAATGTGTAAGAAAAAATCAGTACGATCTAATCCTGTGTCCATGCATCATTTGTTCAGTTATATCTTCAAGTCCACCATGTTGAACCACCATGTTTTACAATAGTCCAGAGCAGAGAAAATAAATGTTAAATGTATTAAGGTCCTTTTTGTGTTTTTCATGCATTTTGCAGCCACCATAGTTTCTTCTTCATGCTAAGAAGGAGAGCGTGAAACGAGATGGTTGCAATCTGTAATCGCTATCCTAAACCTACACACCGCTCCTTTAAACCCATCTTATAACTAAATCCTAAAATGTTTAAGTATATAATAAGATATATACATTACACTGATTTGTGTTTGTGATTATTTCATCTGCCTCAAATGCTGTTAGCTATAAGTCAAACTTTATTTCTGAATAACTCAAGCAAACATGTTACAGTGAAGCATTATTGTCCTGGACCTTGGCCCTGCATCCTCTTTTTTTGTGAAGCTTAAATGAAAGCACAGCATGTACAATGAGATGCATGACCACGCATGCTGATATGAGACTAATGACATTACCTTTTGGTGTGTGCACCTTAAACTTCTTGGATGTCGTGTCAAGCAAAACTGAGGCAATAAGAAGAGAGAACAGAATTAACCACATCCAAATCACACAACTCAACATAATGGATACAAATCTAACTCACAGAGATTTGTTGCATCTATGTTCACGCTTTGCCATATCGATGCTTCTGACGTACTGTGTGAGAAACTGCTGTTATTGACAGATGAGAGGGATGTGGTAAAGAGTTTGACCTGCAAGGAGGTACAATTCAAACAGAGGGACAGAGTATTGGACAGGCTGAGACAGTACAAGAGATGATAGGTGAATAGGGATGGTAGAAGAGGAAAGGTTTTGGCCAGGAAACACCAGCTTCCCTTCGGACCCCGGGTTTGGCTGCTTTGCTCGAGATGACTTCACATAACGCACCTGAATACACAGATTTACACACAAGCTTGGCCGGAGCTTCTGAGCCGGAATATTCGACACACTGCCTACTGACATCACTACAGCTGGTGTGAATTTAGCAGAACTCAGCCTAGGGCCCCCTCTCAGTAATCCACCCCCCTACATCTACACACACACACACACAAACACCTACACACATCAACTCCCAGTAAGGGTTCCACTTCTCTCTCACACTCTCTTTCGCTTTTTTTTTTCTCTTTTCTTTTTTGACCCTCGAAAACTGAGCTGATTAGAACGGCTTCCAGCAGCTTAGTGTGCAGGCTGATGGACTGTGATCTATTTGATGTGCGAAAAGACATGATTTCAACGGGAGATCGTTCATCCTGATAATGTCAGCAACATCTTTACTGCCTGAAGACAAAAGGTTTAACTGTTTGTCTCTCTCATGCAATTCAAGGAGTTTTTAACAGGTTATGAGACTGTCACAATTTAGGACTGATGCTGCTGCAATGCCAAGACAATCAGTGAGCAGATTGGCTGTTTCTACTTAATTATTTTAATGCCTGTCCCTAGGTAAAATTCAGTCAGATTATTTTGAAATCAAAAATGAGGTGGTGGAAACACTACTTCAAATGTCCACAGGGGCCGCCAGAATCAACACAAAATCAAAGTTCCTTGCAGCTGTATTAACCCTCTAGACCCCAGGAGAATGCATGAATGTTGCTGTAGTTCACTGAGACCTAAATTAGCACTTTTTCATTCTCAACAAACAGCTTTATCTTAAAAACAGAAAGACGAAGTACGAGTGATTTTAATTTTTAAAATCAAACCAATCTCAGGACTTTATTTATTTATTTTCATACACTGAGAATGATTTTAAATGACCAGTGCTCCCAGATACTATAGTAATATATAGAACAGGCACTATGGCTCTAATTTGTTAACTAACTAGTTGAATGGCGCTTCTTCTTTTTTTCTGTTATGATGTTTCCTGTGTTTTTAAAGTTGGTTTCACTACATGTATATTTACTGTTGCTCATCACCATTAAAACTTCAATTGTCCTGTTGTGTTATACAGAATCTTGCACTTATCACTACTTGGGCATGTAAAATACTGAAATCACTCACTAGAAAATATTGGCAGAGCACATGAGCCTCGTTTATAAACAAACTTTATTTTCCCTCCCCCTGTCAGACGTTTTCCACTGCAGGGATGGATGGTTATAATGAGAGTTCCAGCGTCCAGCTATTTTTAAGGTTGGAGACAGGCTGTTATTGCGCTGGAGGTAGCAAGGCCTTTGGGGTGGTGGATTATTCCACAGACCTGCACTCCAGACTTTATGGGTCTGAAAATAACTGTCCTACCTAGCCCTCCCAATACTCCCCCCAGTAATCACAAAGTGCAGCCATCCATAAATGAATGTGGTATCTGCTTAAACTGTCATCTCACCAATATTAGATGAACCCAAGTTCAAGTATCTACGTCAAGAACTTGGAAAACACATCAGATGTCTAATAGCATGAACCATTGCTAAGAATCTCTGAATTGGATTTGTTCATTCATGCCTCACTGATATGTGCTTCCAACAGAAACAAGGTGTCAAGCATCAATTTTCCAAGTACATGCAGTGTGGTACTTGACCATGCAGGCAGGGAGTTTACTAAGAAGCCTTTGTGTTATTCTTCTTCTACCAGGAACTTCACTTTTTTATAGCATGAAGTACAGGTGACAACATGAGCAGCTAGGTTGTACGGGGGTCTTAGTGACAGCAGTGATGGTGAAGACAGGGATAAAGGATGAACTTTTTCTCACCTTCTAGCTACTCAATCATAGAGGCCCTGGAAGACAAAATATGTGAAAGATGAAGATGATAGGCAAAAGCCTTAAACTATAAGACCTGCCTGTGTACCTATGAGCAGATATTTGTTTGGTACTTAATAGCTCTTGACAAAGTGTCTGCCATCATGTATAATGCACATGTTCACCATACACATGTTCATTCGTACTCCACATAGATCTCTCTGTGCTACAATACTGTACAAGTGCTGTAAGTATTACAGACATAAAAACACAGCTGCATCCTGGACGAAAACCAGGAAAGGCATTAGATAAGTAAAAAGAAATCAGTTAAGTCATACAGTTGAAAAAAATGAATACTTAAAGGGGCACTTCATTTCACATATAGTTATCAGTTCCTGTGTTTATCAGTTACGATTCAAACTGTAAAATGTTTTATGTGACTCTAGATGATGTTCTTAGGTTATCTCTGGTTGGACTTGGATATTATTATTTTATTATGTGGAGCTTCAAAGATGTGATGTAACAAAAATATGGTATTGGAATGTCTTATGGGAGTTGTAGGATCCATCATTTCTACCATAGTAGGATCTAAAGATGTATTTCTAGTTGATGCAAGGGGTTGACAGGAGTCCTGGCAGGGATACTTACAGCATAGATTTTGAATCTTGACGCTTGAACCTCTTATCTTGACTCACCACTTTCTCTGGAAGATATTATGAACAGTAAAGTCGACACCGGCCATGTAATAACTTCTGTTATGGTTTGGCCCTATATGAAAACAATTAAATTGAAGTGACTTGTCCATAGAAACCCTGTATGACAGACCAGTCGTCCATAATCTGGGATGATTATGGTTGCCTACTCTTTGTAATTTGACTGGTAATCCCTTTTACATGTAATCCATTACTTCTTTTTTTATGTAAGACTGCAAAACAGCCAAAGTAATATAGATGTTTCATACTGCAACAGTGAGGTACATATTTTAGAAATATGCAGTAGACAGAAATAAACATCCATTGGATTTTGTAAGGCCAACAAAGGCCTAAAATCAGTGAAGTTGTGTCATCAAGAGCTTCAAAAGCTTAATACAAGGAGAAAAACAACCAATGAAATTGTTATTTTGTCAGTGGTCAGTTAAAAATGTAATATACTACGCCAGGTAATCTAGATAAACTATTTAATTAAACCATATGACTTAATGTGCATTACTTTCAATCGAGATACTGAAGACTCAATATAATAGCACATATACAGTATCAGAAAGGCAGCTACAGTACAGCCTGAATAGTCTCTCCATCAGACGTTCACAAAGAATCATGGGAGAACATGAAACCAGCAGGGGTCTGATACAGTCCCTTTGAAATCATTCCAGCTGCCTTGTTGTGCCTGTGGCCATCAGACAGCCTTTGCAACAAAGGCCTTGCTTCTGTGTTCCCTTGCAGGAAATGGCACCTGCTGTTTCTCATTTCAAATGTCATTCAGTTGCTAGATTGAGAACCGAACCCACCCCATTACTTTAGTTCATTTTGGGAATGCCTTAGGAGTTTGACCCCAAGTCAAAGTTAAGTTAGGTTGTGATTATTTGGTTCTGCTTAGAATTATTCAAGAAGCTTTAAAAGGTTGTTATTGTAAACGTGTGTGTAAATGTGCTGCAGCTGTAAAATGCCAGTTTTCTCCTCTAATCATTTTAGCAACATTTGTCAATTGCCTTCCAAAAAAGTGTACAAGCTGATAATGGAAATGAATGGAAACTGTAATTGAGTAATAAAGAAAGATAAAATGTTAAAAGTGAAGAGTGGCAGACTGAATTAGGAACCCCTTCTCCCTGTGGTTAATCACATGAAGTCTACCTTAAGTTTGTTTAAATCATCATATAAACAACATTATAGTACAATTACATGTCTGATTTATTACCTCCACAACTAATCAACGGACTGGATTTTCATCCACCCATGATGGGGAGGAGATTCTCCTAGTTTGTACCTATATGGAAGTGGTAATTCAAACAAACAATGATTGACCAAAGACCCTCTGCCCTTGAGATGTGTTTAGCATTTAGCAAACACTTCCACCTGCAAATGAATGCATCTACAGTTGACATTGTACATGTACACTGGGTCAGGTGGACAGTGTTGTACTATAGATACTCTCACAAAATTAAGTTTTTTTTTTTTTCAATACGATTGAGTGATTGACATGATTTTCAAAGAAGACCATCTATACCAAGGTCAACCAGCTGGCTGGCATTATCAACTTTCAGACCTCAATGACCTGCTCAACAACCAGTCGCACAAACTCTGTCAATGTCTGTGGTCAACAAGACCACGATTCTCATTGCCAAGGGAGAGATGATCCACAACCTGCAGTGAAACAAGAACATATTAAATTATTATGTGTTTTGGATCATATTTGTCTTGTTAATCACAAGTTACAAAACAGTGTTTTCTACATGATGGTAATAACAGAGAGATTGTACTTGAATATTTGGAAAGTGCCTTGTTCAAGTGCACCCCGGCATTGAACTGGCATTTCTCCAGATATCAATCCATACTGTGGCCTTTGCAAGACTTCAAACCCTCCAGTTCTCAAGCCAAGTACGTAGGGTCTGAACTAATTTTAAATTATATTATGGGTAGGTTGAAAATACAAGTATATTTATATAATTGTTGTCTGTTTATTGACATTCCTTTTAACCTCATTCATGGCATGAAAGTAAGATGAAAAACAAAGAAAAAGATATGATCTAGAAAAGTTCCATAATGATAATGAATGTGTTTGTCAAAATAGTAAATCTCTTAGAACTAACATTACTGTCTACAGCAAGCAATAAAATACTTTTTTGTGACCTCTTAGGCCTTTTTGGATTCAACAAAATTCATTGCTTTTCAAGATACCCAAACAAACACATACCAATTTATATATGCAACCAAAACCAGAAAGAAAACAGACAAAATGTAAGACGTAAAACATTAAAACTGTCATCTTAATGTCTAAAAAAACAGTGATGCTGGGCCTGAAAGTGCTGTACTGAGAATCTGCTTTCAATATCTTTCAGGGAGTACATAGTACGTGACATGAAATGTATTTTCCACCCTCTGCACAGTTATTGGTACTCTTTTAGTTGAAGTTCCAAGCTTCATGATAAAATGTCTCCAAAAACAATAATAATGGTAGAGTACATACCACCATATATTACGTCTCAGTCCTTACCACAGTGGCCCTGGTTTGATTCCAGGGACCTTCGCTGCATGTCATCTCCTCTGTCTCTCCCCCCTGCTTTTCCTCTCTCTCTCTCCAGCTGTCGCATCTAAATACAGCAAAAAGGCCACAAAAAAAAGGGAGTCTACAGTCATGCAGCTTTGTGAGGCACAGTGTTGCTTTGAGTTAAAAGATTACATGCTCACAACAACAATGCTGACATACTGATGTTTAGAAATTTTGCTTAGCATGTTAAACACTGAAGGCAAGTGAGGCTGGCTTGGATGGAATCTTTGCAACTTTTTGGTCATAAACCAAATGATGGGACAAATTAAAATGTTAACCACTTTAATGATCCCCTGACTTTTTATCTAGTGGGTTGTTTAATCTTTAATTCTCCTACATGTCTGTATCAACTGACAGTCACACAATAGCTGAGACATTTTGCACAAAACCAAAAAAAAAAAATCAATCTACAGGAAAAGTCAAGTGGATTACTGAGGTCTTTAGGGTGCTTCCTCTGGAAACCATGAATGTCTATAATAAATGTGCTAATTCATGCCAGGGGTTAAAGCTTGTACCACATAACTGCAACATTCCCAGTTGATTAAGGCTTGGGACCTTTGTTATAGTCCTATGCCAAGCCACTACAAACTGTAATATAAAAAAGAAATATCATCCAATAGTAATATTTTACAAAGGTCAGGCATTCACCAAAGTCAGTAGGATTCATTCTCTGGGCACCATGAATGTCTGTATAAAAGTTAATGACAAACGATTCAACAGTTGCTAAAATATTTTAGTCAGGAAGAATGTGACACATCCACTGCCGTCCAACCGTTATTATCATTCCTACAGCACTACTGTGACAAAAAAATACACTTCTTGCCTAAGAATCCATGCCTTTTTCTCCTCTCAGCGGTTGAAATTCTGTATTCTTGCTGAAGTGAAGAAGTTGTAGCTCAACGCATCCAAATTTCCACAGCAAGATTACCAAGACTTCACAGCGATAGCATCCTACTCCTGTCCTGGCTTCACTGCACTGGCTTCTAATCAAATTTAGCAGTGAATTTCTCATCCCTTACGCAGCTTGGCTCCACCTTATATCACTTAATTTCAGATCATTTATAAGTCCATTAGGTCCCTGAGGATCTCAGAGCAAGTTTTTCCTCTGGAGTCAGGACATGCAGTGTTATAAATCTCAATTTAGGACTGAGATCTGCTAAGAAATGTATTGATTCATATTTATTTATTTTCATTACAACCATTGGAGTTTATTTATTCTCCACTTGTATATGAACAAAATGTGATTCAAATGATGTGGTTTCCAAACCTAATGTAGGCCCTCTATGACGTTTGACACCTTAAAATAAACACTCATTTACTAAGAAGAATTTATTTCCTTGCTAATTGTCAACATAAGTTGCTTAGAGCTTACATATGTGCAACAGATCTGCTCTTTTCCTGCTTGGGCAGGAAGCTGGAGGTAGACTTGATGAGCAGAGAAGAGAGAGATGCTTACATGACTGGAAAATGAGGAGTGTGAAACTGTTTAACAATTTCATAATTTCATAAACAGACAAGATAATCCTTTACAGCACAAGGTAATCAGGTCACAAACCAAGTGCACGGTGGATCGCTGAGCAAAAGGAATGTCAGATAAACACAGGTGGTTTCCATTCCAACTTTCCAGCTGAGCAGAGGAGCAGAATTATTACTACCCTTTCAGCAGTGAAACAGCTAAAAACACAAGAGCATTTGAGATCACATGATTAAAATAAAGAAGGAATTAAAGAGGTTTGATCCATTTTTTAAATGCATATGATGATATTTGTAGTCTACTGTTGTTCAATTTTTGAATTAGTAGTGGCTTCACAACTGCCTGGCATTGAAAGTGTTATTTTAAAATATATTAAGCAGGGCACACAAGGTCTCTCGATTAAAATGGGAAACAAAACAATGGAGCTCTGAAACAAGAGATAGCTTTGCTTACTGGTTGCTATAGAAGCAAAGGAAGCAGCCTCCGTTAAGCAGGAGGCCCTGGTGGCACGAACAAACGTGAAGGAGTCACTCAGACTGTTTGTGCTGATAATTGGGTAGCTAATCATAACAAGCTATTAACCTGGTGTTTCAATATGTATTTCCTTTCGCACAATGTATTTTCAAGGGTTGCTGGGGATATCTTGCCTGTGAATTACTTTTGCAGAAGCTGAAATATCCTGACAACAAACTGGTTCCTTCCCGTTAAAACATAAAATGAACAAATCTCTGAAGAGTCACATAGCAATTGGTTTGACTTTTCTCTGGCAGATGAACATATCGGATAGAGAAGTGGAACATTGGTTGATTAAAGCCATATCCAGTCTTCTTGTAGTGATGAAGCAAGCAGCTGGGTGATAATATAATGGAAACTCACTGTATATATAAGCAATTCCTTAAATATGCATCTGTTGGCAATTTCAGTGACACTAAAAATTAACCTAAGGGTATTGAAATCACTAATATGTCCCTAATGTACTATTTAGTAAAGCACTGATGAATGAAATGTATGTTTCATTGTGTAGATGTTGTTTTTTGCACTACACGTTATTCCCACTCTAACATTGTACAGCCACACAAACATGCAAGGATAAATAATGCTGTAGCTGTATACATCTACTAAAAGAATAGTTATAGATAATTAGAATTTTTATATCACTCAAATTATTCTATATATCAGCAGGATATATGGGCTTTATGAGACTTTATGAGCATTGAAGGACAGATATAACATAGTATAGATAGAGTATAATACAAATAGTAGGCCTTTAATATTACTTCCTGCACTTACTGCACAAAAGTGTGTTTCTATTCACTTTTTAGGCACATTTCAATTTGTTCATACAACAACTGTAAAATAACTTGGAAACACAATAAAAAGAGAACAAAAAGCTGAAATATCACAAAAAAAGTTTAGGTGTAAAGATTGTTGTATCGATAAAGCAATAAAGTGCATAAAAGCAGCAAGTAAATTGGCTCCTTATGAAAAAACATTACTGTTTTAATACTGTTTTAAACATAATTCATGTTCATTTCACATTCATGTGCTCTTTTAATAGCCATTTGTTGCAGTGGTTTAAAAGCACCTGACTGTAGAATTAGTACCACCGGCTAAGTAACTCCTAATATTCACTTTTGGCAATGTTCTGCATTAAATTATGATGAAAACTTAGCCACTGCCTCCCTTTTCTGAACAAGGGGTTAGGGTTAGTGCACGAGAAATGTATGCCAGGTGAACAAGAAGACTATTTTCACACTAATTGATAAAGAAAGTGCTAAGAACTTGGCTTGTGATTTCTGGTTACAGTACACACATGAGCATATGTAAGCTGAGTTATTGGTCACTGTAAATATTCTTCCATAATGGCTCTGAAGCAATCCCTTCCTAACTTCCTTCCTCCCTTTTGTGCAGAAATTCATTCAACAGTTCAGCTGAAGCTATTATGAGGCTTTATTGCCAGTCTCATGTTGAAGCCAGTTTCCCCTTGGAATAATGTGCTCTTGGGTTATGTTAAGGTTAGGCATAGCAAAGGTAATTGGTTGGGGTTACAGCTAAGGTAAGTGAAATCACAATCAATGGGGAAACAGATTTCAACACAACACAGATGTTTCTTCCTGGCAACAAACTTACATGTGACGACTAGTATTATCACTCAGCCACAACTCCGCTCAACTGTCCAGGGAAATGCAAAGAGGGAACTTCATAAAGTTAAAGGGATGTTGGGTAAGATGTTGTGTTTTTCATAGTGATGTTTGAGGTGGCTGTTATATTTTGTTGTATATTTAGTCACAGCACACCATTCACTTGGATTCACACAAGCGCAAAGGTTTTTGCTATAGACACTGGTGGTACAACTGACCTATCTCGCAAGGTTAATGAAAATGAAAAATAAATTGAGGAACCACTACATGGGTTCTCCCTTGACCCATGTTACATTCTTCCACTAAGTTTCCATGCCGAAGTGAAGAGAAGGAAACAGGGATACAGAGCTGAATCTAAGCACCAGGATCTGAAAAGACAGTACAACTATGCATCCCGTCTGTTATCATGGGGAACATAAGATCTCTCCCTAATAATATGAAGACGTTAATGGCACTAACAAGGATGCAGAGGGAGTATCGAGAGTGTAGTATCACAGAAATGTAGCTGAACGACAGAGGGGAGGGAACCCCCGGCAAAAGAAATGTCCGTAGATCACATTCTGGAGTTAGAACTGGGTTGCTACAGGAAGGACTCAGCTTTACATACATGGAGCGCCCACTCCGATTAATGAGTAGTTTTCTTGTCCACCTTGTATATTGTCAGCTGCTGTAACAAGTGACAACCTCCTCGGTGGAGAATCTAAGACTGCTGAAACCTCATGTTACCAGTTGAGCTTTGGAATGCATATTTAGATGGACTGGAGGCTTTATGGATTTTGTTCCTCACTTCATAATGGGTGAAAATGGTCCAAAAATGGACTGCCTGCATACAGAGAAATGATCCAACACTTGTCTGTGAATACAGTGTCCACATGAACAGACATAACGAGGTGCATACGGACCCCCGTGAACACATGCAGATGGCAAATTTTTTTAACAAGGACCCTCATGGTTACTTGGAGACAGAACATAAATATCTGCACTTACAGCGTAGTCACTTTAAGGGAGATTGCTTCACGGACGGAATGGACAGTAGTAATGAGTACTTCAAAGATACACTTTTAGATATTAAAACTTATACTTTCCACTGACATCTTTTTAATTTGTTTGCTAACTAGTATTTGTCATAACAGAAAAGAGTGGAATTCATAATCACAATACCAGCAAATCTGCTTTCAATAAAAAAAATAAGTGTCCTTTCATGGGCTTTTGAGTGAGTTGGGACTTAGGTATAAGTATCAAAGTTTCACAAATAGACTTAATTAGGAGCTTCTCTTACTAAAACGATAAGATCTCTTGTAATACTCCCCAGCTTGATTAATGCAACTGGCAGTGTTTCACGGCAGGTTAGTTACACAAATCTCTGTTCATGCTCCAACTTAATTAGAGTGAGTCAGAATTTTCTGATTAAAACAAAGCCTTTGCCAGGATTTGCCAGTATTACATCATCAAAGTATTATGCAGCAGGGAAGTCTCTGGAGGGATTCAGATGGATTTAAAAGTATGAAATCTCTGTTTCACATAGTTGGCAAGACATGGATAATTAGTATGTATTTCTTTATCTTGGGTTACTGTCTGCAGTGAATACAGTGATCTGTTTCCATTCCAATCAAGTGGCATCAACAACCATAAACTGAATATATAAAATATAGCTTTACCATAGTGTGCCAGGATGTTTTCTTAACAATATTAAATATGCTAAGCAGATTCAACTGCATTGACCTAAATAAAGACACACAGACACAGTACACAAAGTACATTTAATTTGCATACTATATTTGCATACTATAGTCACATTACATTTGTAAGTTAAATGCACATCTGCTACCACATTAGCATTTCCCATCAAGCTACACTCAAGCATTCTTTCAGCAACAATGACAACAAGAAATATCTCAAACTGAATGCAGCCAAGTGAGACTAATACAAGAACACAATAGCGCCGTCCACATTAACAACTTTATAAAAGGAAGCACTGTGATTGGATGCAGAAAATAGTAAACTGTGTTCTCCTATTTCATCATCAGATGAATCCCCTGCTGAGCATGGCAACAACATGCTCCACCAAGAAAATCAAAACAAATCAGAATTAAAACAGACAAAAAACAAAGCTGTCACAATAAGTAATTTTTTGGATACGTTCCCAAAAACTGTTATCAGGCTCCCAGTTTTCACACACTTAAGCCCCAGCCAGCCAGGCCCCGTCACTCGCCATGTTGTCCTGAGTGCTGAGAGCCCCGTGCTTCTGGTTTCCAAAATAAGTCATCAACAGGAGACTCTCTGTGGGACGAGACAAAAGGAGGCTGATAGGAGCCCAGAGCTCTCACATTATGGCCCCCAAACAGCTGAAGACAACCGCAACAAGCTGAAACTCTGCTGGACTATAGCATTTGAATGGGGATATTGGACTCTTCTAACCATGGAGAAGCCTTTAAATGCTTAGCATCAGGCCAAAACAAGTACAGTACATTTTGTTCTCAAATATTTCCCCATCCCCCGACAACATGTGCGCACCATCCTCCTCCCACTCATGCTACTGGATGTAAATAAACTGGCATTACTGGTCACTCATTTAACTATTAAAAGCTTTCTTTTTCCTAAAGACCTGATATTAAAAATAAAGCTCTGCAATGGTAGCAGTAAATTCTATCATACATTTAACTTGATTATGCTGTCAATAGGTCAGAAAGATTACAGCGTACAGTTATATGTTGCAAACCTCACGGGTGTTCATCACTGTCACGTCTGTTCATCACTGTCATGAACCATGCAACGTTACTACATGACTCATCTGATATCTAATATTCACTGAAGATGAGTAGGCGTTCTATATATGTTTTTTTCTGTTATGGCAAGGTTACAGGAACAAATCCTTCTTTTCATAGTAGATCCCATATCAAAGTCCCAGTGATGACTGTAATTCAACCCACACAGTTACACAATAAAAACTAATCATATTTCACACACTGTGTGATTCTCTATTAGATACCACATCACACACCAAATCATATTCTCTAGTTAACCATTTTTAGAAAATCATACTCTTGTTTGTAATTACACCAAACCTGGAAAGTATCAACACTGACACAACTGTTTCTTTTATTCCAGTTCATATTAAAGCATGGCTCCAATCACTGTCATATTGTTTGAGTAAGAACAGAAATCAGCCCTGAAGAAATTTAATATTTTTGTTCTTACTTCATATAATTACAAAAAATATTAACTGATGCTGGGGCATTAAGACATTTTGACTACTGTTGACAGACAAAATGCAGCATTCGTATGCCATGCTGAAGGGAAAGACTTTTTAAACTTTGTATGAAATTATCTTTGAACATTTGTAATTTTACTATATCACTGCCTTTTGTGAAGCTATAGTTGAGAGCTCAGCCCTTCATTTTGTAAATACTGTAGACGCAAGTGATGACGCAAGCATGACTGGATGGTTGCCATAGAAAAGCTTGGTGAAGATGCTGTGCGAGGTGGGGTGGTTAACCAGACATACATCTGCCAAACCAACCAGCTAGCATCCTTGAAGTCATTTCTTGTAAAACACAAAATTATTGCTTAAAAACCCCTCAGATAAAGCACAAATCTCATCTTTGGGTCACTTGTTAAAGTTTGTTTTTGAGTGGGGAATGGGCTCATTGTTGCCCCTTAATTCATTATAACTGAGGTTCTCACCAAGTAACAGTGGGTGTCGTCTGCCCTCCAGCCTCAGGAGGCAGAGAAGTCTCATTATGGCTTGGTGCACCACAATGAGGGAAGAAGACAGCACAGGAGATTTATGCTTTACTGGAAGTGTTTTCATATTTTCACATATTTTTTTTTTTTTTTTACAAAAGAACAGACTACCTCCCTTACCTCTGGGCATAGCCGCTTCCCTGACCTTTCTATGGAAACCATCTTTAACCACCCCACGCAGTGGATTAGACTGTCCCAAACTTGCCTAGCGTAACTGGTGATTAAGATGGAAGTACAGTATGGCCAAACCTCCCATTCAGAAAAGTTAAACTTGAAAAATATGTTCTAATAATATTTGCCCTGCAATTCAGAGCACATGAAAAAGTTGATGAGCCTTTTTGAAAAAAGAAAACAAATTTCTTCCACTGTCAGTACATTTAGTTTGGCAGCCAAAAGGAAAGACTCTTGGAGACAAACAAAGAGGAAGAAGCAGTCAAGAAAAGCAGAGTAAAGGCACCTCAGAGAGGAAGCCAGATGCAGCCAGATAGAAAGGGAAGAAGGGGATAGATGTGCAGAGTGAAGAAAGAGACGAGAAGGAATGGCAGACGCTGAAGAAATCTCAGGACTAAAATCAACTCCTCTCACCAAGCGCCTATTTGCTCTGGTACAAATCACTGCTAGGCCCGGCAGGCCCAGAGGGGAAAGCACTTTTCTTCACCTCATCGTCAGGTCTTGGAATCCCGTTCCATTTTTCCAGATGGCTTCAGCAGCAGCAGACTGAGCTGGTCCTGCTTCCGTTGACCCGCCCAGTTATCCCATCTGTCCAACCCAAGCAACCCAGTCACTACTGGCTGCAACTGTTTCGGACCGGGAACTTAATCCCAGTCCCTCGCTGGAGACTAATTTGTGAGGTGGTTTGATGGAAATCCCTACCCCCATCTCTTGCCCCAGCTCTCCTACCCAGCAAATAGCCTAATTGATTTATGGTTAACCAAAGAGGGGGGACATTCTGTTAGCCTGAATTTCGATATACAATGTAATATAACCACTCTCCTGCAGTAAAAGTAAAACTACTGTATACTTGTTAGGATAATCCTCATGTAGGGTGCACCTCTGACACATTTATTCCTGGCAGACAGACAGAGTAGCCACGACTAAAAACAACGCAAACTTTACAGGAAATTGATTGCCACTGAAAGACACAAATGGACCCTAACAAAAACACATACGCAGGCCCACTGTTTGTACACATGGTTGTACACTCAACTTTCTAACTCTGTACAGTTGGAACATTGGCCATTTATAGCAAATACAAATGGGCTGCATATACTTTGTCCGGAAATTTTATTCAAAGTTATATCTGAACAAGCCTTTACCGCTCTCAGACAGGGAATGGAAGTAGGCTGATTCCTAGTCCCATTTGCTACTTTTTGACTGGGTCACATAGTGTTAGGGGGAAATGTTTTACCTATTATCCTGCAGATTTTATCTTCAGGATTATTTTTGTTATCTCACAGACGCAAATGTTGGCGTGAAATTAAACTGCACTGCTCTGCTCTGCTACAATGAATCCAGTGCACAAGCCAGTGGCTGGTGCTGTCTGAAGAAATATTGGATTTAAATGCTGGTTTTGCAAAACTTTTATCCTTCTAGACAGAACGATATGATAACACAAAAATCAACATTCTGAATTTTTAATTAAGGCTTGTGTAGTAAAGGCTATGCTATTCCTTGAAAACTGTTTTCGTTCGTATTAAAGGTGTATAGGCATCTTGTAGAGTAGTGGCCATAAAACGTATCTAGGGATAGTGTTTGGTTTGTCCATTCTGGGCTACTGTAGAAACATGGTGGTTCAACATGGTGGTGAAAGAGGACCTGTGGTGTCTGTAAATATAAAAGGCTCATTCTAAGGTAACAAAAATACAACCATTCCAAAACAATGCAACATAGTTATTACATTTCATGTGTGCCATATTCTGAAAAAGGAGCTCCCTAAATCTTAGAAATTCTTTAAGGGGGTTTGAAGCACAATAGAAAATTCTTACATTACTTTGTAAGAGCGATATCCTCTTTTATTTGTGACAAAAGTAATAACTATATGAGTGACACACTGTACTGTATAAAGTAACTAGTGTGTCACAAATGCTTAATTGAGACATCCCCCACTCTGCCTGCAAGGACATTTGAGACTATTTATTGAGGCTTGTGGGGCTCTAGGACCCCTCTCAGTTTCCACCAGCTGAAAAGGACTTTCCAGCAAGATAGGAGCAGACTGGAAAGCACAGCCAAGTCAGAGCCAGGTTTTGGACTCCGGGCCAAAAATTTCCCCAGCTGCTTCCACCAAGCAATATGCAGACCCAGGTGTTCAGACAAGATTTGAAACCCAAGCCCAGCAGTTTAAATGTTCCACAACCCCCAGTCCCATATCTTCACTCTGATTACCCCTCTACAATCACTCCATTTCTTTTTTTTTTCTGGCTGATGAAGACACAGTATTCATTGAATTGCATGGATTACATTTTACATTACATTACATTGCATTTAGCAGACGCTTTTATCCAAAGCGACTTACAGAGGAGGACATAAGCTGAGAATTAGTTGCATTTATCAATTCAGTCTGCACTCTTTATTTCTTCTCTATTTGATCATAATTACTTTTTGTTGCTTCTGTCTTTGTGAAGAGGTGGCATTTATGTGTGTTAAGGGACTATGTAACTGGAAGACCAATAGTACAGTCTTCCTCTTACAAATTATTGGTCAGGCACGACCTGTATGATGGCAAATGTCTACTAACTTTAGATATTCAGTTCACTGCCTTTATGAGTCTCATTTCATTGAGTTAGTGTTACACTATATTTAGTTTATCATAGGCAAATATTTAAATTGTTTAAATCACAAAACAAGACAAAAAACACCTCAACAGAGAAAGATTGTTTCTTACTCGAGGATCCATTTCCGTCATTCTCAGTCAACTGTTTTATCAATGATATTTTGACATGTCACAGTAAAGCACAGTGTAAACATTCAAATTAATGACGGCTGACTTCCATTCAGTTCTTCAGTTCCAGGGCTCTGGTTTTGTGCATGTTGGCTTACTTTAACACTGTCGTGGCTTACTGGGACATTGTTAATGTCATTAGTAACACCTGCACTTTTCCTATTATGACAAGTCAAAATATCACCTGTGAAAAAAAAGTGCTGTCTCAAGAAAATCTAGGGAAAATGTCAATGGCCCATTATCCTGTAATTGCCACCTTTCAGATCTATTAAACAGACAGTGTTCCATGCCTGCCATAATTCATAAAAAATTTCAGCCCACTGTGTATGCCAAAAGGTCTTCTGGTTTTGCATTAAGGAGAACTTCTGAGTGTGTGAAATGTTAGATTTGCTTCTGTGTGTAAAGGATGCATGTGACAAAAAGTGTGCAGTACGTCAGAGAACCGCACTGACCCCCAGTTGAGATACGACTAATGTCTGGTGTTTAGGCATCGTCCTCACCCATAGGTTTGGCTCCATTCATTGTTTTAACAGTATATGACAGTATATGAAATGATACTGTAAACTTTTATAGCGATATAGTAATGCCAAAGCATTCATGTTTCTCAATCTAACAAGAAGGAGTATTGTGCTGTGCTCATTATAGCATCTACCATGTGTATCCCTATGTCAAGACAACAGAAACATGTGACACTTGAAGGATTAATGATATTCATTAGGGAATTCATTTATTAATTTGGACCCATCTCTAAAATAACACAGCTGCCAGCTAGCACTGTGTCACCTCCAAACTGATTAATGCAAAGGGATAAATTAACTAATTCATGCAGACAAATGAATTTCAGAGAATGAATTTATATATAATACATTCCAGTCATGTGTTGGATACGGGAGGTAGCAAAATGTATGTGTGTGTATGTATTAAGGGGGGATTTGGGTTAATGAGAAAAGTTCACACAAAGTCCAACCTCCCTGATTCCATCTTCAGCTTGCAACACAAAGACAGGCATCAGAGTCCACATGCAGTTGCAGGGAAGAAAGACGAGGTGACAGGTTCAAAAGTTCAGGCACTGCTTTAGACTTACTTCGCATGCCACTACCATTCGGCACACCCTGATACTTTGGAAATGTCAGGGGGAACCTCATTTAATGTTCTGTATCAAGCTCTGGGTGGTAAGAATCTCTACAGGGGAATACCAAAATGAGAATAAAAGGAGAGAAGCCTGTTGCGAAAAAAAGATCCCTGTCCGTCCTCGTACTCCTTGATGAATTTGTAAAACAGATCCACGATGTCTCACTGAAGACAAGTTGTAGCATGGCCCCCTTTTCAGATGCACTAATCTCTGAATGGTTGTTATCATCACATGAGATACCATGAAATCAATTCCTTCACCTGTAAGCTCTAAATGCTATGCGATGTCACAACTGGAAAATAAAATGAAATATTAAATTCTCAGAACAGAGCTCATTCCCTCTACACAATACTGTACATATATTGTATAATTCCAAAATTGTCACTCTTGACTGATGAATAAATAGAATCTTAAACAAGAAAAAAAAAAAGACAGTTCATTCATCTTCCTAAAAACTTATCCAGCAGCTGTTATGTTCCCATCAGGCCAATGGTGCTTTTGCAGACAATTGTTCAAGAGTACTTGAACAATGTAGTATGGAACAGAACATAATATTAAAAATAAGTGCAGAAGAGGACAAGATATCGTTACTTTTAGTCCTTAGTATATACTGTAAGAGATGGGATCCTACATTTCCCATAATTCAAATCACATCTTTTGTTTCCTCGACGGATAACGATTCAACATGGCGGACTTCATGGAAGAAGACCTGCTGCCTCCGTAGATATGAAAGGTTCATTCTAAGGTAACAAAAACATAACAATTCCTATTTTCAGGTGATTATACACTCATGAAAACATAGTTATGTATTATTATTATTAGATTTTATTACCATATTCTGTAACTAGAGAACCCTAAATCATACACACTGGACCTCTAAAGATAAAAGTAAGATCCCAAAAGAGACACATAATGAATATAATACATATAATACATATTTTACTGTTTTCACTGGCTTATAGTCTCTATATGGGAATTAATAAATTGACTTTGACATGTAGGTCAAATTTTAAAACTTTTCAACACTTAATCCTTCTTCAGTATCCAGTCTGCGTGCCTTAATTCAGTGCAGTCACACATGAGGGGAGATTTAATCCAGCCATGGACACGTGTGTGTGTGTGTGTGTTGTGTGTGTGTGTGTGTGTGTGTGTGTGTGTGTCTCAGTGTGAGTCTACATGTGGTAGGGAATTAGATAGAGAGATAGAGCGAGGAAGGGAAGGGAGAGAGACCAGCCAAGTTTCCATTCCTCTGCACTATGAGGGTTAGCGCTATCTGTGACTGGTAAATTGACTTTGACATATAATTGAAATGTCCATCTTGAGTTAAAAACAAAATATACACGCTCAGCTTTTTTTTACATTCAATAATTTGTCCAAAACAACATACAAATGAGGTGCATTTGAAGCCACACTACATCAAAAAGCACCACATCAATACTTTCATTTTCGGTTGCTCATATCTGTTAAAAATAAAGGTTAAGGAAAGAGTTTTCTTTCAGTTTTACTAATGTGTCAAAAAGTCAAAGCAGTATCAGTATGCGTTAGAATTGGTGAGAAGCATCAGAATCTGAATCCTAGACTTAGGTTAACTTTATATTCCTAAAGGTTTTTCTATTTTGTATTTTTATAACTTTTCAACACTTAATCCTTCCTCGGTATCCCGACTGCATGCCTCGAGTCAGTGCAGTCACACTTGATGGAAGATGTGTGATTTAATCCAGGTGTGGACGTGTGCGAACATCTACATTTGTCTTAATGTAACTTTGTGTGAGTCTACATTTGGTAGAGACTTAGATAGTGAGATGGAGTGGGGAAGGAAATGGATGAGTCCAGCCTGAGGTTTCCATTTCTGTGCACCTCTCAGCATGGAGGGGCCTTGCCACGTCATGGAGCTGTTGCCGTGTGGCGGGTCAGGATGCTTGGCTGGGCCCCCTGACAGCCTGTCTCCATGCCTGCAGTGGCTCCCTGCCCACCAGTTCACTTTTAATTATCTCTTAAGTCAAATGTACTCTGAAGAAGTCCAGGAGCACAGTATCAAAACCTTCTGGAGGTTTTATCCCATAACTGTCTTCTTTGGTCACCTTGAATGAATTGTACAAAGTCGTCTTCATGACATCCTGATCTGCTTAAAGTTCAGGATTATGAGACCAGTTTGTCCTCATTTTAAAAGGTTCTTCTTTTCTAAAGTTTCCATTTTTCTGATTGCAATACAAGACTGTCTCAGCTCCTTCAGGTTGGATAGACATTATGTAGCTCTTAAAGAAGAATGCTGGAGTTAAACCTATTTTGATTTATGATGTGATATGTAACTTGACATTTTTACCACAGAGCTACTGTCAGGGCGCCATGGTCATTAGGCAACAAATTCAACTCAGTCAGTCAGGCTTGTGACACTGCTCTATATCTGTCTACTATCAAACCACGTCAAACGGACAACTCCATCTGTTGTGTTTTATGTACACGAGCAAGTTCCAACTTTGTAGAATCTGTAGGTGATTAAAAACATCTTGTATAAGGGCAAAGAAGCCTGATTCGGGGCAAAGTTATGCAGATGCAGCTGCGCAGGAGCAAATCTAAGTGATCTTTATGTGTTTTTGTGCGTCTATGGCTTCAATCTAAATGACAAAATAAATTCCTGGATACAGGATGAATCTCACGAAGAGAGATGCCTCTTATGCAGTTTTGACGTAGGTGGAGAGGCAGTGTTTTGGCAAATCTGCTGAATACTGACAGCATGAAAGTAAGAGAAATGAATGGGCGTAAATCCACAAGACCTTCTGTTGACTCAGGATTAAGGCCTATTGCTTACTGAGTCATCGATACTCTGTCATGCCATTAGAAAATATTCCTTTCCACTAGCTCCTAGACACACAAACACATCCAGACACTCTTTAGCCCATCTCGAAAATGATAAGATTAAAAGCAAGTCTTAACATGCAACTGGGAAAGAAATATTTGAAAAGACACAACAGGATATAAAAAAAAGCCACCAAAAAAAAACAGCCCCCAGAGCAGAGATTTAGTACATGCTACCAACTGAGATGAAAACACATTATAAATAACTCCCCATATTGTTTTGTTGACAGCAAAAAGCCCTGAGAAACGAACACTATTTTAAGTGCCTTGGTATGCGGTCGGAAGGCCAATTGGACTGCATGTGTCATATGCTGAAATCAAGCAGCTGCAAAATTACAGTAGCGTGCCTTCACCGCAACCGACTGGAGCTGTGCAATTAATCAGAGGTTAACCCCACAACCCCACAAAACCTGTGCATAATCTCTAATTTGCGTACCTTCTCTCTCTCCATGCACAAACACATACACACACACACACAAACAGATTGAGACACTGCAGCCTCAAATGTAGACACAGACTCCCCGCAACAGAATGCGGGTAATCATGTCCTATAAGTAGATGTCATATGTTCTATGATTAGAAGTCAGTACATAAAGATATCTAATAAAAAGTTTAGGAATATGTCATGCAGAAAATGATAAGTCTGTTGTTTTTGTGCAAACATGCCTCGGATTTACAGAAGAATTGTCATCAAAGCGGTTTTGGCCCATCAACACTGTCAAAAATGAGATGCAGAATTTTGAAATGTCTTATCACTGTTTTGAGCTTGTGCATGTGGATTTTCTGCTCAGCCTCCTCACAATCGCATCCCACCATTAATCATTCTTAATAGGTTTGTTATCTTAGTCTCACCTTCCTGTATTCTTAACCCTCTCACACTAAGGCAGGAAATCGCAGGACAATACCCCATCTCTGCATACAAAGCATCTGAAATTAACATTAACATGTGTCAAGTGTGCTATGACGACAGTCAAGCAACTGGATTGTGTTCCTGTTCAGGTCAGGGTCAAAAGCTGTTCTGGGTGTGAATAAGATAAGGTGATTTAATGATTCACGCAAGGGAAATCAGTCATATTAGAATGCAGATGTCTGTAAAAGCCAGGTACCACCAGTTGTGATGGAACACTCAGTATATCTTGTTATAAAACATTAGTATACAAGCTTTCAGACCACAGCAACTAAAAAAAAAACTCAATATCCTCAAGAACAACATCCACACTGGACGGATACAAGGCAGGAAGTAGTGTCCTGATCAGGCCTGATCTTACTTTCTTCAAAGGTTTTAGTTGCCTAGGCATACCTTTACCATTTGTTTTGGTTTGTTTTGTATGGTAAATGGACTGTACTTATAGAGCGCCTTTCTAGTCTTCTGACCACTCAAAGCCCTTTTACACTACATATCTCATTCACACACATTCATACACTGATGGCAGTGCATTAGCTGCCATGCAAGGTGCCAACTGCTCATCAGTTTTAGTTTCATACGTTTTAGTTAGCATTCCAAATTTGGGGTTCAGTATCTTGCCCAAGGACGCTTCGACATGCAGGAGCCGGGGATCAAACCACCGATCATCTGAAAAGGGGACGACCAGCTCTATCTCTGAGCCACAGCAGCTGCATGGAATGCAGTTCTTGTCCCTGGAAGTGCCTTTCTTTGAATCATTCTCAAAGCAGTTCATTTCAGTTCATCCTTTTCAGAAGAAAATCTAATCTCTTTTTTTTCTTCAAGTTGGTTTGGGTGATGGCCCTTGTTCGTTTTATTCTATTGCCTTCTATTGCCTATCCTTCAACATCCTGGTCATGGATCAGGGTCTTAGCAGATGACATCATTTTCTGGGGCTTTGCCCGCTATGTAGCATTGTGATGCCCTTGGATAAGGGGGAGTGCTGGCAAGGATATGCATAGTTCACAAACAATATCAGTCTGGAACAGCAAATGCCACCTCTCAAATTTTCCTTCGGACCCACAGCAGAGGGAGGACTGGCCAACTGGTTGTAAAAGCACACTATTTATTTCCCCCAAATGAATTTTCATCTGAAACCAAAGGAGTTTCATGTTGTTTTCATAATGAATATCATTATTCATGCTAGTGACAATTTGGATGTACCTGGACTTCTCGTTTTCCAGAGGACTAGTTCTATCATTAAAATTGCATTCAAGGACTTTTAAAATGATACTCAAAGCTGACAATAGTGAATTGATGGTTTTAAAAAAGAGAGAAAAAAAAAACAGTTTTGTTTGGACAACCGCTGCTTTAATAAAGAGGTAAAAATTACAGGAATTTTTGTGAAGACGTGGGATTTGGGCATTGTTAAAATGCCATATAATGTAATGTCCTATTTTTACATTTACACTTATGAGCTGTCCTGTACAAATACATAATTTTTCTGTTCACTACATAAGAGGCAACAGATGCAGACATCTACTGACTCTGGTTTCCTAATTTAGGGAGCTCATGGATATTACCAGAGGAAGAGCAAAATCAGGCTGCAATTGCAGGATTAGTTTTAAGCTGTTAGTGAAATCCAGTTGTGCAAAGCTTTGTGTGTTTCACTGTTAGTAGCTAATGATATAATGCTCCCTTGTGAAATGAACTTCCAACCTGCAGATGGTACTAAGTCAAGAGTTTGACTCAAGTTTTAGCTGAATGACATCACTTAAGTGTTTAATTATTATAGCCTTGTGCCAACTCTAAGATGTGGAAAGGTATTTTATTGTGATCGAAGAAAACTCAACTTATTCTTAATGACATGTAACAGTGCATCTTAAATTAGAGGACTTGCCTTTTACCGATGACCTAAAAACTGTAATAGATGTCAGGATGGCAGATTATTTCCTGAATGAGAGAATTTCAAGTTTTTTTCAGGATTTTCTTGAATGCTTTTGACATTTGATACTTTAGGTCTTTTTGTATGTACAATACATACACCTTTACTGTTTTATTGAAACAAATACAGTATTTGGTACAGCCATAGAGCTATGGAATGAATATTAAATTGAGGAATGAACAGAAAAGAATTGTCAGTATTCATCCTCCACATTTAATTTGATTTATTTTGATTGTTGAGTATTTTTGACTTTTTAAACAAAGTCAGCAGTGTCTTTGATTGAGACACAAAAGCAGCCAGAATGTTAAGATAATATCAGTATCCAAGCCTACACTTCACTCTTCAGTTACCAAAAGGTTTTACTTCAACAATACAGGTCTTTTTTTTTCTAAAGCAAATCCTTTTGTGTTTTGTGGTTATTATACACCATGGGGAACAATAGAAAGAAAACAGATAACTGTTGTAGTCACTTGTTGAGATTATTAGTAAGGCACCATAACATGTTTTTTTTATTTATTTAAGAGTAAAAAACTTCAAAGTGACATGCCTAGAGAAAAATATACAATATATAACATAATAATGTTTTGCTAGCTCTAAGTGTCTTGGTAAATAATGTAGCTACAAATAAGTAGCAATGTCGTGAGCTGCAAATGAAACTAATAGAGACGGCAAGTAAAAAGCCTCTAACTACATCATGGTACATTTCACATTACATTTAAGAGGCTCAGTGAAAACTAAAACTATTCTAAGAAAGTGTTATATGCCCCCATGTGGCTAAAGATAGATTAAACAAAATGTTTTATATTAATAATAATTGAGATGACCCGCAGTTAATGGCAAATAGCTGCTATTGCCACTCCTATACCTCTGTCTGCAGCTCTGGCCAAGTAGTGGTGTAGGAATTTGAAAATACCCCGAGCAGAGAAGGTAAATTTTTAGAACTTAGCTGCCAAACAAGGTGGTAAAATGTCTTTAAAACTTGGCCTTACATTTGATGCAGTGGGTAAGGTTGGGGAAATGTAAGATACTGTATGCCTAGGCTTGAATAAGATAAGGGAAAGTGTTGAGCAAGAAGGTGCCCGTGTTCTGTTTCTGCAGTATAAACAGAAAAACTAAATATTTTTTAAGCGGACATTTGTTTGCTAGCATATTACCAATAATAAGCTAAAGGCTCTTTGCTATATGTTTCTTTTCTCCAAGGGTTATAGGGATGGGAGTTAATAAGATTTTTACATTTCCGATTCCATTATCGATTCTGCTTAACGATTCGATTCTTTATGATTCTCTTATCGATTCTCATTTGGGAAAAAAAGGAGAACAAACAGTTTGATCAGCATCATCTAGAGGAGGTAGTGAACTGAAACGAGTACAGCTGCCAGCCTCTGAGCCAGCCAGACTCTCTCTCTCGTCATGGTCATCTTCTAAATGTAATGCAGAAGGCATTGTTATGTTTAACTGTTTATAGCATGTTTTACAAAGAGCACATCGTAACAGCTAACATGGTAGGCAGTGTGTTACTTAACCAGAGTTACCTTCCGTAGTAACCACAGAGGTGGTCATAGCCTGCTGCTGCTGCCAGGTTGAGATTCATCTCCAGTCTGAAGCGTGCCAAAAACATGACATTCATTTAAAAATATTGCATGTTTTGTGCGCAAATGTTTCTGCATGTTCGTCGTGTTCCCTCCTGACGCTGTTATCTCCACTTTGCAATGATTGCAAGTCGCCCTGTTGCCATATTTCTTGGTAAAATGCAGCCAAACTTTGGAGCGTTTGAACCGAACTTCTTGGGGAAGTTACACAACGTAATTCATGCTTTCTGGAATTGATAAGAGAATCGTTAGATAAACTGCCAAAAGATTCCATGGAATTGAAACATAAGGAACCAGTTCTCAACAAGAACCGGTTCTCGATTGCCATCCCTAAAGGGTTAAAGCTTTTTTTCCCTTTCCATGCAATAAATTAGTGATATTTCTCTGTCTAACCTTATGTCATAATTAGTTCTCTAATTTCATTGCTTTACCCCAAGTGCACATTGTGTGTGTGGAAATGAACCAGGTCCCCTGACTAGCATATTCCAGAAATACAGTCACACGACAGCTTGGCTAAGTTGACTGGGGGTGTTTTCAGCAAGGTTGGGACAATGCAAAACCTGAGTGGTGATTTACATGGCTTGGCAATGGAAGAAGCACAGGTGATAGAAGTTGTTGACAGAAGACTTGGGGAATAGACTGCCCATTTCCCCGCAGGAGATCACAGACATAGCAAGGTGCATTTGTCCTGTGGTGCTGAAGGCCCCAGTTGTTGTCAGATGTCATGGCTGAACAACTTATTTGATACTAAACGAGTGTCCATTGTGTGTCCATGTGTTAATCTTGTTGAAGCTTGATGACTGTGATGAAAGTGATGTTTTCTCACCCATTCTGTATGGACATATTTTTAAGGCCATAATAACTGTGGTTCAAACATTGCATACCTGTAGCTTGAAGTCTTACAAGATGGATTCTTGCATGATGGTCCAGCTGCCTAACAAGCTTGGGCCTAACCAGCATTTTCTGCCAGGAATCCTTACTACTTGGTTACATTTAGGCACCAAAAGGTTTAGGTTTAGGGAACAGTAAGGTGCAAAGCCTTTCTCTCAGAAAGCCCTGAAGGCAAATTTGTCCCACATGCCCAGGTTGAAAAAGTTCACTGCAGGCTGCTCTGTAGCTGTTCATGAGAAGCAGTTGAGTCACATGATTTCTGATTAGAATTTTTTTGCTTATCTGTCACTTTTTGGTTTTGATTATCTTCTGTAGATGATTGGAGATCAGCTTGATGTCCAAAAAAAACAAATATAATGATAATTAAATGCAGTAGCATACAGAGCCTAATGAAGACAGAATTCCTTGCAATTCCTAGTACTTGTAATTATTCACGAATACTGCATATGTCAAAAGAATGAGGATATAAAGCAATGTTAATCAGAACTCAATTTTGCATCAAAATTCAGAAGGAGCAGTAGGAAATGAAGGTTTAATGTTGGATATATAATTAAAGTGGAACTTTAGAGAAGTGCAATAGTACAAAATTCAAAGGATCCAAGTCAAACCTCAATACTTGTGGTCAAAACATCTGCATTTGTTTGCATACGGCTGCTATTTATAACAATTTATTTGATATGCTCCAGTATATTTAAGGATTTATATTTGGTCAATTCTGGATTAATCTCTGTTGTGGAAAACACATTGTGGCTATGAACCTCTTCCAAACATGGGAGGGGAATTCTGGAATTGTAATTGCATGTATGCTGTGCCTGACCAAATGCATAAGAACTCACATAAATTGAAAATTAAAGCCTAACACATGGCAGATGATGAACTTCACTTCCAGATCTAACTTCATTAACAAATAAGCGTCATGTTTAATTCCAGGCAGGAACAGGACGGCCTGACTTCCAGCCTGTTGCTGCTGAATTTGGAAAATGGCTCTTGAGCTGAAACGTAGCCCTCGAGACTCATATGTAACAGGTTCAAGTTGGAACCACAGAGTGGTAGAGTGGGGGAGGGGAAGACAAAGTTTTGAGGTTGAGGAGGGAAGCGTGCATGTGCATATGTGTGTGTGAGCAACACAGACGGCAGAGAGAAGTGTGTGTCTGCATATTTGTGTTTGAGTGCCTGTGTGTGTGTGTGATTTTGAGATGGAGATAGACAGAGCAGACCCAATTCATGAAGGCACAAGAGGTCACAGATGTGAAGAGAGAAAGTGCACATTCAGCTTTTCCCAGGAAGGGGGATAAGCAGTTTGCAGTCAGAGAGTTAGGAGATGCAGGTGCTGCTGCTGAACGTGCTAGTAAGCAGCAAACCTGACAAGTCTAATCAGGTCTTATCTGGCTCTGCTACAATTTCATGGCTGTTTGAACCAAGTGGGCCATGTTCCTCAGATCTTTGGTGGAGGATTTTATCTAGGCATCTTGATGCTATGTGGAAGAAAAAAAGGAGTGTTGTGTGCAAGAGATATCCTTTCTACAATGATGACTCAAGCGCAAGAACATTATTTTAAATAACGCCTGCACATCAGAGACAAGGTGACGACCTGGGAACGCTGTGTGATAAATAAAGATATAACACAAGCATGTGACATGATATGACAGTCTGAGCACATTTTTAGAAGTAATTTTACTTCTTAGTTTGAATGAATGAAAGAATGGGAAGAACAGCATTTTCAGTTCAAACACTCTGTAGTTTAATCATACATACATTATCTGTGACCGCTTATCCTCTTCAGGGTCATGGTGAGGCTGGAGTCTATCGTAGCTGACTTTGGGTGAGATGACTAGTTGCCAAAGACCATTGGACAAGCATTCACACTAACATTCACACCTACGGCCAATTTAGAGTCACCAATTAACCTCTTAAGTGCATGTCTTTGGACTGTGGGAGGAAGCCAGAGTACCCAGAGAAAACCCACACAGGCACAGTGAGTACATGCAAACTCAACACAGAAAGGCCCAGCCGAGGTTCGAACAGGGACCCTCTTGCTGTGAGGCAACAGTGCTAATCATTGTCAGTTATTATTTATTTTTGATTACTGTCACTGACTCTGGCACGTAATCAACAGTTCATATTTGCTTTTTCAACATGTTTGGCTTTACTTACATTAGAACCACAGGACCACCAGAGGACATTGTCTACTGCTGATTGCCATCTACAGTGTTTTTGTAGTAGGAATCAGGACAACTTTTTGGAATGAATGGGTAACAAACAGATCTGCTAAATCTTAGCAGTCTGAGGCTTTTTAACATTTCCATCCTGTGGTTAAAATTGGAAGTTCATTGGAAGTTACCTACCAGGCCACAAGATAATTTTGTAAAACATGTGTGTTTGTTTTAATGATGAACAAGGCCAACCACCTGCATGTTGCACTGCTATTACAAGCACAAAATTCACACTCAGATTAAAGCAGCTTTTATTAGATGTTTGTTTTGTACACTTGGGGAGAATTTACACTAATCAAGGAGGCAAAATCAATATTTTCAGTGAAAGCAGTGCCAAATCTTTATTTTGTACCAACTCACAGTGACAAAGCACAAAATAGTCAACAGGGCAGAACGGAGCTCAGGGATCAGGATCAAGACAATATTCCAAATGTTCTATTTTCTGGAAAAGACCAGTGTGACCATAAACCACGACATAATCGACAGCTATGTCTGATATAAATCATAAACAAGTGTGAACTTATCCATTACCTCCAACTCTGTAAAACCAGTAGAAATCCCCTTAAAGTCCACTGATGAAATAACAGTCTGGGCTGTTTCTATGTTTTTGACCACTGAAAGGCGAACTGCACGTAGCACAATATGTAATTCTGTTGTATTTGTTTTTTCAAACCAATTTGAACCTCCAAATGACAATTTCTTGGAACAATGTCTGTCCACATGTAGTGAAGGCTGATTCCTGGTATAGTACAGTCACCAAAGGGTCATAGCAAAACAAGCAACCATCTGCATTGTGTGTTTAACTGAGTACTCAAAAGACGTGAGTGATGTGTTCTGCATGCTTGTTTTTTTTTTTACTTCATTTGACCACTTTGGATTATTGTTGAGGTTTGCCTGGTCATTTCTCAAGTAGAGCAAGCACATAAACTGACCCAAATAACATGAACCGGTTGACTTCAACTGTTCAAGGGCCTTTTGTTTTGTCTGACAAACCACATTTATATCTGGAGGTCAACTCAATAAATATTACACACATTCAGATACTCCCCGAATTTCAACAAACCAGACAGGGAATTAATTGTCTGCTTGTGCAACACCAGCCTGGCAATAAAGTATTCTGTGTCTCTGATGAGTGCATAAGTGAGTGCATAAGTCCTCTCCTCATGTGTTTGCACTAAAATTTCATGACCTTGCCTCCCCCATGTAATCTTCCAACAACCTTCTGACATCCTCGATAAAATGTTCACATGGGAATTCATGCATGTGAACTCCAAGGCCTATTTTCATTGCTGCCTGCTCCAAGTGGGACCCATAACTACACCCAGATCTATAATGCTGTAAATACTACGTTCCTGGAAACCAAGTCGAATAGAGGTAGAAGTAACAGGTTCTTAAGCACAGCACTGGACTCCTTTGGAAAATATTTGAGCAATCTAGCGATATTTCATGACATGTCAAATAATGATGTGCATATAATGTTGCTAAGAGCTCCCAAGAGGATAATACAGAAGGTGCTGCCAGTTCTTGACAAAATTCTGATTTCGAAAAACAAATACCTTTCTCTGTGTGCATATTCTGCCAAAGTAAGGTTGACTCTAATATCACAAATCAGGCTTTGAAACACAACACTCAAAATGCTAGAACTAGCAGTCACAAAGATCTTGGTCTTGATTTAACACTGAAACACACAAATTCATAATGAAAACCAGAGTTTGTTGACGTTAAAGCATAAGTGAGATACCAAAGACTGTAGTACTTTGGGGTTTGAACTTGTGTTTGAAATATGAAATTGGAAAAATCGAAGTATTCTTAGAGATTTCTTAGAATCTCAACACACCATGGTTGCTCATACCAATTCCTGATGATCAGTGCCTGGCTCTGAGGCAATTCTGGTATAGTGGCCTCAGTCATAATTGCAGGTTATGTGACGCCCACTAGCCCAAAGGGACATTTTACCAAACACCATTACAAAAAGGATTCTGCCCTGCAGATTTGTTTCTTTTTTAAAGAGTAAGCAGGGCAAGTCTTTTAGCTTGGCCAAAAAAAAAGGCACAAAATATTGTTTTCTGAGAATCAAAATGAAAAGTATTTAACAGAAAAATGCTATGGCAGTGTACTTAATATTTTATTATTTTTATTCTTTAAAAGGCACCAGAACACAGAAAACAGTCTCTGCAGCTCACTCAAAATTCTCTTTATTTTTGAGGTCTTATGGTTGCTAAGCATGACCACAAAAATGTTGGCCTATGTGGATGAGATTATCACAGTACAGGTTGTTGTGAGACCATTTACAGAAATAACAACTGTCATATTTCTTCCCTAATCATAAAACAAAGTATTAAATACTTCTTGCAACCGCTAGCTTCTGTGTATAGTGAAAATGAAATGAATATGTTGTTTACCACTGTTTGGTCAAGGTAAACGCTCACCTCCCAAACATAAAAAGCTAATGCCTACCATCCATTGGAAAATTTTAAGAAAAATATGTCTGACACCCTTTCATATAAAGACAGTGTGTCAAATAGTTTTTATGGTTTTCTTTCCTCATTTTCTACAGTCCAAGAGAACCCAGACTTGATGTTCTTGTCCCTCCCCAGAGTGAGCAGGCAACTGGCTACTCAGCAGTCAACATTCTTGCTTTCTTATGGTGCTAGAGAGAGCCTCTATTGAATGTTGACAATGTTCATGTGATTGAACATTACTATCTGCATGAGCCAAGACTAAAAAAGTTTGATTCTATCAGAACCTGACGTTAAGAAAAAGCTCTGACTAATTTTTACATCAAATGATTGATGCGCCACAACTCAAGTACAGCTTACAGGTTTTTATTTCGAAATTGGAAATTTGTAACAGTGAAATGGTCTGGTGTAAGGGCAGCTTAACATGAAAATGATGTCTGATTGTATGAATAAAGTGAAATAAAATGGGATTTCAGTTTGATAGCTGATTCATGTTGTGGTTCAAGTTCACATACTGCTGCTTAACAGTGCTGCTGTACGTCATGGCTGCTTTTCCTTTCCTTTGTTTACATGGCTGTTTTATTAAATCTTTTTCTAAATACCTAATTCTGAATAATTTGATGTTATATTCAAAGAGAGAGCTACATTTCCTTAGTCTGAGCTCATGACTCTGAACTAATTAGCCAACAAATCATATTTGTTATGAGAGAGGAACAATATATAAAACATTGTGTTGAAGGTCTCCTTTAAATAAAAGTTTGTGTGATCTCTACTTTCTCATGCCTCCAACAATCAACAATGTTTATGATGGTGACATCATTATATAACAAGCTAATGGAAGTAATTCATTAATAACTCATGATATTCCGAATGGGATAGGACATGGTTTACAAGGCAGTGAAGGGAGGGCTGAAAAGCCTCTTAAAATATGACTCGTCCAGATAAGTAATTGTTGCCGATTTTGCCAAAGACATAACATCATAAAAACAGCATCCATTTAAAACAGACTTGGCGCACACACACACTACCTCCCTAATGTGAACAATATGAGAATGTCATATCTAAGGTTTCAGCACTTTAATACATATTTACACCAGGTGGTCTTTTAAAAAAGAGGAATAAATCAATGTTTGCAGTGTGTTTCTCACACAAATGCAGCATTAATGACACTGCACAGGTGATTACAGACCACCATTGCATTGACTAATTGTATCATGAAAATGTTACACGTATTGGCGGTTTTTGATTAGGTTTGATTGATTGTTTCATTCTTTCCTACATGTTTAAAACTGTTAGATACACTCTGGACCTTTGCTCATTCCCTGGTGAATACTTGCAATACAATACATGTTTCTACTCACAAAAAAAAAAAATGTAATTGTCAGTTCAGCAATTTATGCTTCTTGGTTCGTCAGTCCTTCTAATCTTTATATTTTTCTACTCACTGTGTTTAAAACCTGTTTTCGATTCTGAGAGGATTGATATCACTCTGACGTTTGTCCATTAGTGTTGAAGCTAAAGCTAGTTTACATTAAGCCTGGAAACAAGGCAAAATATACTATATACTTAGTGCCCCAGTTAGGTTTACTTACTTTGCATTACTTTGATTCACCGTAATATACGATTCCTACGTAATATGTAGGCCTACTAACTAATTAACTGAAATGATAACAGTCTTCAGGTGGCTGTTTTATTGCATGATCCTGTAATAAAACAAGGACCCACCAGCTCATTATTACCCCAGGGGAGTTTAGCATGTTAATCCAGCCATGCTTAAGTCATCACAAAATGGGACTCACTCTTTCTACCTTTGCCAAATCACTCCACTCTCACATATTTTGCTCCTGCCAACCTGAATTGCTAGATGAAGAATATCAGTTCTTACATGTGCAAGTTTTAGGTTTTAAATAACATTGTAACATAGCAATTAAAGTAAATACAAATAGATGCATCAAGTAACTTGGATCATTAAGGACCTCAAACTGTGGGCTGAAAAGTGTCATATACTTGGCCTGAAGAACAGATTATATAATTTGATTCTATTTGTATCTTTGGAAACCGCTCCTCTTCCTGCACTTAACAAGATGGATGAAATTTAGTTTTAGGAGTTTAAATTTGTTCTGTGACTCCTAACAAACATTTCCTCATAATTAATCTAGCTTGCAGCTTCTCACAGGGGTGTTTTATCCATGATTCTCTACCAAACTTCAGTAGGGACACATGAAGAGGAGTCTTTGTTTGGTTCGGGAGAGATTAGAAAAAATAGATCAACTGTATATGTACATTTACTTTGACTTACTCTCATTTCTCACTTGGGACATACATTTTACTGACCAAAAGTCAGTTGTTGCCAATAATATGTCAGTAGCTTTCTTTGTGTCCTGTCACATTCAGCAGGCCTTTCTATCCAATAATGGATGGGAGCAAATAGCAGAAATGGACAAAAAGCCTCATGCTGCAGTCTGTTTCTAGTAAAAGTTTTACGAGCGTGTCCTCTCCCTCGTTGATGTTATGTCAAGTGACTCAACACACAAACACCAGCAATCAATCATGTGACACCTGTGGAAGGAAGTGCCTGCTCGCCAAAGCTGACAGGTTGACACATATGCAAAAAAATGGGAAAAATTGCAGTGTAGATTGATGCTACACAGATTACATTTTATGAGTGGTCTGGGAAATATCATTTGGGTTCTTCAGTCTTAGAGAAAAAACAACAAAAAAAGACAAACTGAGCCACATCTGTATTTTTTTGTTATGACAGAGTTGTGTTACATGAACATCTGGGAGAAAAATGAAAACAAACCAGCAACTGAAGAAATGAAAATACAATGTTTTTTTAAAAAACTGTTCAGTTTTCAAAAAATCACACTTTTAACATTATCTGCAATTGTGTGGAAACACGTCTTCAATATAGGATTTTTGAATAACGTGGAACACAGATTATAAAGTAGTGATAGCAATGACTGTTTTGTCATTAGTTTGTGCCAGACAGGGATGTGTCATTGGAGGAATTGAAGGACCTTTTTCCTGCTTTACTTGAGCTGACAATGTTCAAAAGCTTCCCTTGTGTGTTTAAGTCTTATTCCAAATGAGTGGGAAGCTTTATATTAGCACAGAAGGGTGGATCAGAAGGCCTACATAGCCATGTTCTCACCACACAGCAATTCAGACTTTAAGTGTAACAACACATCAATGCTTCAATGAAGTCTAATGGGGAAAAAGCCTTAAGAGTCCAGAGGGTCTTAACATGGTCCCTAGTTAACAGTGGTTGATGACATGCAGAATATTTGACTTTGTTGCTCCCCTGCTGTCCCTGAGCTTTGTGTCCTCCAGCTCCTCCCTCAGTGAGAGCTTGTTAATTCCTGCAGGCTGGTTCCACATTGCCACACCATCAGTCTAACACAAAAACAGTAAGCCATTGTTCAATCTAAGGGACATTTTGGATGTCTGTGTGTGGGCCAGCCAGCTAGCTCAGCCTGGTCTCTTTTTAACAACATTTACAATTTTCAACAACTTCTTACAACCATTGTGTCCATAAGTCTTTTGTATTGTAGTTTCTAAAGAAAAGCAACGCTATGACGTTGCCTTAATGGCCAAACTGTAGCTATAGCATTTGCCAGGTGCTTTTTCAGGCCACATTGTGGTGGGCATAAACGTCAAACAATAGCCCTTTTTGAGTCACATCACCAGAACTGTAAACCTATGAATCACTGTGGGTTTTTCTTTTTCTTCGAGGCGTTGTTTGGGTACATGGAATTTAGACCTTGGCAGCTCATTTTTTAACAAAAGCTGACACTTCAAATTAGGTCCGCATTACCATTTGTGCTCATCACAACGCTACCCACCCTACGCACGCCCCAAGCCTCGTCATTGCTTGATAATAGGAATCTTGTCTCCACCTGTTTATCTTTGCTCCATCACTTGATTTGCTCTCAGTCTGGTATGCACATTGCATCGTTTGTGCGCACAGCAAGCCAGGCAATCAGGACACATCTTCTATCCAGCGAATGCCAAGACTAATTCAAACTCTAAGATGTCAGCTCTAAATCTTATTTGCTGCTTGTTATTCTAATAACATGTGGCCATGCCCTTTTGGCTTCTTTTCAAAGACTTGCATTATGTTCAGGCTCTCCATTCTAAATGATGGAATGAGTTGGTCATACTTATTAGCATGCAGCCTAAAGATAAATTATCCAAACTAATATTACAGTTATGTCAAATGTTCATGTGTGTTCCACCTGAAGTTGCATCTTACCAAAAGTACACTGATACCATTACATATAAATTCACAGAAGCAAATAAAAAGTATTGCCTGTGTAGTCAAAGCCTGATGTAACTCATTCCTTTGTACCACAGAGCTCCACTATTGTCCAAAAAGTGTTAAAATAAACCACACTGTGAGACGTACCCACAAGAGCACCAAATTTGTATTTGTCCACAGCTAAAATTAGTCCCAAACAAATACACTACTTTTTCTTGTCTGAGTAAATTTTGATTAAAGTTACAGTGTCCATTTTCTT
This sequence comes from Larimichthys crocea, assembly GCF_000972845.2. Taxonomy (NCBI): domain Eukaryota; kingdom Metazoa; phylum Chordata; class Actinopteri; family Sciaenidae; genus Larimichthys; species Larimichthys crocea. The sequence goes on along the minus strand of NC_040011.1, from coordinate 5,679,585 downwards.
TCTTTGTTAGCCTGTTTTTAAAGATGTACATCTGGATGGACACTTATTAGCATGTGGCCAACATATACATTTTCTAAGTAATACAAGATTAATGTCAAATATGCATGTGTGTTTCACATGTTTGGCTCAACTCGAGTTTAATCTTACAGAGAATACACTGACACCATTTCAGATAACTGCACAGAAGCTACCCTTCAGACTAAACGGAATAGTGGTAAACCTAAATGTCTGCAAAATAGGCTTGCGACCAGATGTTTGCCGCAGCAAATATCCCAGAACCTTGATCAAAGTGAGCTGGAGCAAGGCTGCAGCAGGAGACTGTGGCAGAAATGTTGGCACTTGTGGCCCATGTTGTGGCTTGGAATCACAATAAACAAAATGTAGGAAGCTTCTTTTTATGTGCAACCCCTTGTTTACATATTTTTAAAATATCGATTCAACTGAACACACTGCGATTCTCATCAGATCCACTCACACATTTTCATATTTATGCTTGGGTGCAGCCTGCTTTGCATGAGTTCAAATACAGACCTACGCGGACAATATAACTATTTCAAGTGCCTGCCAGCATTTGAGAAGTAATGGTTAAAATGACATGGTATGACAGGTCTTTACTTCTTCACTGCCAGGATTTATTCATCTTTGAATACAGTTGTTTTTTTGTTTTTGTTTTTTTCTTTTGTGATTGCTGCAGAAAGAACTGAAACACATTTGATAAATGCCCAAGGAGAAATGATGGGCTTTGGCTGTATTTCTTTGAGGCAGCTTCCCCATGGGAGGAGATGTGAGAATGTCCAACTTGACTTCAAGGAAAGACAACATGGTTTCTCGGCCCGCTTCGGCGGGATGCAGACGCATGTTCTCCTAAAACAATACTGAGGAGCAGTCAGCTTCGTTTACCATGATAAAGAAAAACACAGCTTTTTCTCTTAGGCTCTGGTGGGTGAGTACTCTTCAGAGAATGTTGTAGTACATATTTCCACTCAGTTTTTCCATTACGACTTCTGATGACTAACAGTGGTTCAAGGGTGTCGGTGTTGTCATTGGCTTGGCAAGACTGGGCCTTATCACCACGCTACTTTGTCTCTATGTTGTCCAAATATCCATTCCTGACTGCCTACATCTTTTAGTTTTTCATTATCATGATGTTTTCGTGTTCTTCATCTCCTCTACAATGTTTGTGCTCGTCATCGTACCCACAGGGAATATCAGGCTTCTAACTTCATTGAGGTGTAGCCTCGCCCTGAACCAAGAGGATCCTGCTTCCGTCTGTAGGAAACAGAAGTGTTAGATTCATAAACAAAAGAACCATTAGGAGAACTGCTGTTTTAAAGTGAGTAAGCCCTTAGATCATAGTAGAATTAGTTGACAGCACTGTTTTCTCTACATTCCTATGAGCTGTAGCCAAGAAATCGTAACCATCCTCAGAGTTTTTAAATTCTATTTGATTTAGAAACCACTCATCTGTCACTTACGCATCACAGTTTCATCATTCATGTCTGCTTTGTTAACTAACTCTCTAACCTCATTGCTGAAGCAGCCAATGTGAACGCAATGCTTTGAAAACTTTGAAAGCAGTAAGTAAGACCTTGCGATAGTAGCAGGCTTGTAGTGAACATGTTTAAACAAATGGTTTAAACAAATCTGGTCTATTCATTTGAACATTTAGTTTTTCTGTTGCAATTGCAAACCTTGTTTAATGATAAGTCTTGCAAAACTCTATATAAACTACATAGAAATCTCTATAAACCACCAATTAATTGATTCTACGAACAAATACTATTTGATTAAAAGAAACACTAATGTGACATTGGTCTTTGTTTTGATGAACATGGACCTTGTTGTTTGTAATCCTACACACATCAGAATATTTTTTAAAAAGCTTTAAAATGTAGGTTTTCAGTAGGAACCAGTCATCTTTGGGCCTTTGGGTGTCTCAGGGAAGTTGAAAAACATTAAGAGACAGATTTTGACGTGTTATGTTTTGAGTTGTCGGAACTGGTTTTGGTCTTTCTATGAGATTTGTTGACAATACCATATCAAGAATAGCGCCAGTCTTATCATTTAAGGTTAGTGGAGCAGCAAGGTCAGGGACCATGATGCATCTCTGCTGTGTCACATGTGTGTGGTCTGTCACAGTCCAAGATGTCCCTGAACAGTCTGTTGGCAAAGCTTATATGAAAGTTATAAAAAACATTTTAGGCTACGGTAAAGGTAGAAAATTTTGAATGTTGTTTGAGTACTGAATATGGTTTGTTAATTATTTATTTTATTTGTTTTGTATGTCTGAGAGGTTTTCACAGATTATTTGTCTTTGGAACAACCTGAAAAACCAGTCCTATTCAATGTCTGTCTGAAACCAGATACATATACAGATACATTATACACCATACACTTCTTTAAGTTTTCAATGCAGTAATTTAGATATGGTTGTAGGCGAAATGAGTTTGATGGGTCAGAAAGTTGTGAGATTAGATTGAAATCATCCTTTATGATTCTAATTTTGTAAATGGTGAGTGCTTCAGTTTTTCTAGCCGTTTTTCTGATCCAATAATTCAGAAGTTCTATGCTTAGCACCAAAAAAAAAGGCTGTCTGATGGCACAGTAAGGCTGTGAAAATATTCACACTTAAACACATATTTTTTTAGGCTGGCCTTTCAGTTTTATAGCTCTGCTTATATGCCAGGATCCCTGTTTGCGTCTCTAAACTGGGGTTGCGCTGATCACGGTCTATTGTAGACAATACACTACTATGCATATATATACCCCATACAACCCAACTATCCCTTTAATACATAGGTGTTATGATGGAATACAAGAATAGATCATCCATACCTTTTTGGTCATTACTTTTAAATCACAATACAAAGTGCCAACTATGTTGCACTGAATCAGCGTTCATAAATCTGCCAATGTGTCTGACACATATCAAAAGCAAAATTGTAATGAGGGAAAAAAAAACAGAAAGAAAAAGAAAACCTTTGTTTTGTATTTTGCAATGTTATGTTCCCACTATCTGAATACAATGTGGATCATGTTCACTCCTTTTGTGGCGTGATTGTGACATTTAGCTCCACACAATGAAAGGCTGGTTTGCACAGACACATTCGCCCTCAGACGCAGAAACACAATCCTGGAATGTCTGACCTGGTGTATTGTATTCGACTGAAAGGTCTGCTATTAATAAAACAAGCTTTTTTCCCTGCAAACCTGCAGCACAAAGATCTTCACTGGGCTTGTCTGTTTCAAAAAATAAATATGTCAATAAAAAAGATTTTCTGTTCTGGGTGTGTTCATGGATAACTGTGTTCTGCATCTCAGTGAAGCATACAGTGCGAGGGAAGACAATGAAACCCAGATATGGAAAAAGGGAGTGGGGTCTGTGGCGTCATGTTTTACCTTTTCTCAGTAAAACGGTACATGAGCATTATCAGATTGAGATTACCATCCATTCCCAGCTGTTCCCTTTCACACTGGCCCCCACATCCCCCCTACTATCAACTTTACTGCCCTCAACCATCCCATTCCTTTCTGTTCTCTCCCTTAACTGAGAAGCAGAGAGGTAGAAAGGGCTAATGTTTTCACTAATGTTTTGGCTTATCGTCATGGCTCAATCGCTCTAACATCATGGTGAAAAGATTGTATCTAGAGCATGTTTTACCTTGTTCTTTACATTTTCCTAGAAATGAGAGTGCATGTTAAATATCCAGCCATTTATTACAACTGTTCTTCAAAGTATGATTTGTGGTTATTTTATATCTTTTTATCTGTTCGTGAATCTCTGTTGCCAAGCATAGACAACACCAAGGTCAGTTTTCCAAGATGTCAGACCTCATTTCTCCTTAAATAACTTCTGTGTACTGTATGATATAGTTTGTTGTCAAAACTGAGAAATAGAGATTGTCCAGTTTGTTGACCTCTGAACTGCATCTCTGCAGATGTAGTGCTGCTAGCCAACATAAAGTGGACTAAGTATAAAGTACTAAAAGTATCAGGCTCCCTCTTTCTTCTCACAAGCATGAAGGCTGCATGCATGTTTAGTATTAATCGAGTAATCTATATGCCAAGGTCTGATTGGAAACTTTTTCCTGTTGCCGCTGTACTGGCACACAACTAAGTAATTAATTCATCATAGCTATGTATTCTCATGCATTGTTATTCTTACTCATGTTAGCTTGTTATAGTTCTTTCATATCAAATGGGAAAGCTGTTGAGTTTGGCAATTAGCTTTCCCTCCATTTTCTTTGCTGTTACATAGTTGAGTTGGGCGAGAAAACAGTTGAGGGTCTTGGGGAGTGCCAGGATGTTATTTAGAGATTCAATTCATAATGAATAGCAACCTGACACGCATGTAGTGTTTGAGACCATATGTGGGATCAGGTGGTTTTCCAGGCAAGCACGAAGGGCAGTGGAATTAGGGCTGGTGTTTATAATTTGAAGGATTGCCTCCTATAGATTGGGAGCAAGTTACTTACTTAAAGTGAAGAAGTTCTCAAGGTCTTTGTGGACCCAAGTATGAAGAAGAAGCTCTTGATTAATCATTTGATGTACGGGATGCTCCTTCTCTCACCTACTGTATGGAGGAGCTTTGGGTTATGAATAAAGAGGGTATGCAGGGTGTTGCCCCCCAGAGACAGAAGAAGAACTTGGACATGCAGAGGGACCTCACAGTAAAACTGCTGTTCTTTGGTAGTGGATTAGGAGGCCCCTGTGATGCTTCTCTGTGGAAATGTTTCTGGCATGTCCAACTCTAAGGAGACCTTTGGGTAAACCTAAAATGTGCTAGAGGGATTACCCATCTGGCCTGGGAACACTTTGGGATCCCCACAGTAGGAGCTTGAGGAAGTAGCAAGGGCGAGGATCACTGGCACTACCAGATCAGCAGCAGAAAGTAGATGGTTGGGTGAATGGATGGATGGACGGATGGACGGGTGGATGGTACAATAAAATTCAAGGACACCAAAACTTGTCAGCTCAGTATATAAACGACGTAACATACATGTCAAACAAATAAAATCTTGAGACTCCTATTTGGATCTGATTTGGCGACATTGGTAAATGCCCTTGTCCCAAAGTACTTCTGCGTCCTGTGTCTAGATTTTAACAGCCTATCAACCACAGTTAAAGAGAGAGAAGGCTAAAAGGAAATGACCATTGAGTTAACTGAGAAATTTGGGGTCTACCCTCATAAATCCTCATTAAAAATTTAACTGCATGAGTTTCCATCAGATGGCAATCCTTTATTTGTAGTTTAACCTGCTTTGAGGTGAATAATACAATACAGGGAACAATACAGCAGTTAATTAAATGGATAATACACACCCCTCTTTAATATCCTCTGGTGAGGTTTGTTTAAAGGCCTTTAACCTCCAGATGCAGCATGCAACTGCTCAGTGTTAAGTGTTTGTGCACTGCAGATTTACAGTGTGACACCCAGGTGTGAATGCATATAATTGTATCAGTGTGAATAAAGCAGGATGCTGTTGGAAAGCGCTATGCATACTCAGCAAGCCCTCTGTGAATACATTTTAAAAAAAACAAAACAAATTAAATCAGGAGAATTTGGATCAGCCTTGTAAAACTTTTACTGCGTGCATAACATCATCCAAAAACGACTCAGTAAGAATGTGGAGCAGATCCAGAAAACCATGAAGGTTTTGGTTACTGTGAAAAGGGAAAGAGAAATAAACTACACACCCCTCCCTCCATACGCATTTTAGAATTATTGTTGATCAAAACTCGATCCCAGCCAGAGGGAAAACCAATCAGATTATTCATGAGGCAATCTCTGCAAGTATCATTAGCACGTCATCACGATACATCTCTCCTCTTGGTGCTATCATTATGGCTAATCAGATTAGCATCATTATGTCATTACCTCAGAGTACCTGTGCATCATTTCACGCAATGAAATACTCTATTAAACTCCCAACACATGGAACACTTTACCATACAGACACCCATAACAAAGACAGTGGAATATGCTTATACTTAGGCATGCAATACTGGTGTTATGTCATGCTGGCTTTCTCACACACAAAGAAAACCACATGTTACAAATGTTGATGCAGATTTCAACTCTTATTAATTGATCCAGCATTGCAATATGCAATGTCTTTTTTTGTTGTTAATTTCAGTTAATGAAACTGATAAACACGAACATACAGGACAGTTATTCAATTTGACGAGAAACTCCATGCTTAAAATTACCAAATGATCATTTGTGACATTTGATTAGGCGCCATGTGTCTTGATTTGCCATGGTCCTGAATATATGAAAAGAAAAAGCAAAACTGGTTATTTCTTGCTATTCTGTACTGTACATCTACTCCTAGTTTTCATGCTCTTTGCATTAAAACTGCCAACTCCATACTACATCTATTACTAGATCAAATTAAAAAGAAAAAATCTCCCCAAAAGAAACCCAGCACCCACAAAAATACAACTAAGGAATACTAAAAACACAACAAAGTAACTTTGTAGTAAAAGGCTCTTTTCTCTTGACTGACGAAGGCTGAGAGAAGTAAGCGTGTCAGCACTTTTTGTTAGAGTGGTTCATCACATCTTGTTGTGGCTTGCCAACATTGCAGTGCCTGAGGTGCTATGAGCCTGTCACGAGAGGAGCAGATAGTGGTGCACATGTGTAACTGGATCTGCATGGCACAGCAGTGTTTAAGTACTGCTGCTTCTGGGTAAAAGCATACATCTGCAGCAGCACGTTTGTTCAGAGGTTCAACAGGTCAACTCAAAGCCTAAAATATCATGAAAATTATTACATTTTCCAGCATACACCTTTTAATTATGATTAGTTTTAGTCTGAGTATGTGTTTGCAAATGGGAATCATGTATACAGGGGGAAAGCAAGTGTTTTATGTTTTATAACTAATGTTTTTCGTTTGTTTTTTTGAGTTTTTTGATTTCTTTCATAGATATCATCCACCATGTCAATGCAAATATGACAGTTGAGAAGTTAAGCGTAGTGCATAAAAAACATCTGGTTCATATAAAAACAAAACCGTAAAGCATCATTTGTTCATTTTCAGGACTGGTTTAAGATTTGAATCCCTACCTAAATAAATGCACAGCTCGACCATGAATTGCACCAACTTTGGCAAATTTGCAGGACATAGCTGCCGTATATCTTTTGGTCGACCATTTCCTAAAATTATAGTTTAACAGTGCGTTAAACCGGCAGTCCTCACCGACTCATAAAGTTAAGAAAACATCACATGACAACATCTAGGTGGTCATTGGTCACTGGTAAATACATCACATTAACTGGTCCAATGAAACTGCCACTGCAAGAGATAAATAATGTACGACAGACATGTATCAGCAGCATGGATATGCTGTAAAATGAATAGATGTTATAGACATTATCCTGAAACATTGACAGTTGTCTGTCAAACTCTGATATTACAAAACTTGTCTTAAGTCATCACTGGTATTTAACAATTTTACAAGCTGTTTTGAGCCACCTCTGAGTAAGCTGGAATCAAATTTTGACTTGTTTTTGGCTCAGGATGACACACTTGCAAATCCTTTAATTAATAGGTGCCCTGTGGAGTTTTGAGGTCTAAAATAAGGTGTTGAATGCATTTCCTGCCTCGTAAAACATGTAGAAAGTCAATAGTTTAAGTATTTTAAATTAATGATTACTTGTTTGTATTTCTGCATAACTTTGCATGCTGATGCCTCCTGTTTACATGAATGTATATCTTATGCACAGGTTGACAAAATAGGAACTCCTTCTGTTACAAATTCCCTTTGAGAGTGGTCATGTGCACTATCAGAGTCCTATCAGAGTCAGCGTTGTGGACGTATGTATGTATTGATCGCCCACTGAAAAAGTTTGTATTAAAAAGTTACCAAAGTCAACGGTGTCCTTCTTACTCTCTAACCGGAGTACGCTCACGGGTGAAGAATCCCCAGCACAACAGTTTCCCCTTATTATTCTGCAATACCTTCAAAGAAAAACAGCTCCATAGTGCTACTAGTGGTCAAAAACTCCATTTGGACCCTTTAAATTCAGACACAGTAGTGTATCCCACAATCCTTCATTCCTTTGGGAATAGATAAACCTCTGTATGTCTCATCTTTCAGAATCTGCAGAATGAGCTAAATTTATAAACAATACAATGGTTAATAGTGCCTTCTGTATAAGACAAAGGAGAGGTCACAACCACATTTACTGGAGAAGAATGAGTAAAAAACAAGATCCTTTTGTGAACACAAAGGGGCACACTTACCACAAATCCATAAATATGCCAAAGAATTACCATTAATCTTTGGTCACATTCAAAACACAACAAATGAAACTGTGTGAAGATGCTAATAAAGATCCACTCTGTGCATTTGGATCTCATATGACATACATGAGTAACATACATGTATGTTACATTGTAATGGTCTTTTGGCCTCTATGTGTGTGTTGTCTTTCAGTGTTACAGGTTTGGAGCTTGAGGCCATCAAGGAACTGGAAGCTAGCGGCCACTATCTCCAGGTTATGTATGACCCCAGCCTGGTAGTTTAGAGGGTCCCTCTACCCTGGTATTTCCTTGTGTTATGGCAGCATTTTAATGTCCCCCTACCCTACAAGAAATTTCCTATGAAGATTATGTACAAATACAAATGTCACTTTAAAACCTTTCCTATGTCAGTTTATATTTATCAATAACTTAAATTCTGGGGCAGTTGGCTACTTGCCTGGTTGGTAATCCAGCCTTTCATGGTGCTGCACAAGATTTTAAAATGAATATTTAAAATGAGAATGTGTTTCTTACCTGGTCTGCTCTGTGTTTTCTGTTACAGTATGCAACAGAGGCTTCATTGTGTCCGTGATGAATATTTGATCAAGATTGATGCTCCTCACATTTCATTTAAAAGGCAGTGTATTGCTGCCACCATGAGAAAAAAAAAACTTCAGCTTTTCATTATAATTTTCATGTCATGACTAAATCTTTTTCTCATTATCACAAGATACTTGCATGTGAGTATGACATGTTTTTCTTGTCATTATTACATACCAACTTATCTCATAATAAAAACAAATGTTTCTCCTCATAATGAGATGAGTCTGTACAGTATGTCCTTGTAACAAAAAACATTTATGTGCTGCCATCATGAAATATATTGACAATGACAAGTTGTTTACACGATTTGATTTGGTTTTCCATGCTTGGGATGAGACGTGATGGTATTCTTCTCTTACTGAGCATCGATGGAATTGTCTTTGTATTTTGTAGGACATTTTACAGAACATTTGTGTACGACATGGTCACCTTAAGAGAAACACTGAGGTCCTTGGTCCTCTAAAGAAGAGGCTGGGAATGTTCTATATCCTAACAATTTTTTAAATCGAACATTACTCAATCAGGATTAAATAGCACATTTGTTAGGGACTATTTTCAGCTGCGGATTAATAAACATTTAGTGCTTCATTTAGTGCTTCAGTGTGTAGTTACAGCAGCAGGATTGCGTATGTGGGATAAATCAAAACAGACTACAATGTGTGTTCATGGTAATGAAGACCAGTCTTACTGTATCTTCATTCTTATTGACAATCCTTGAAGAACATATCAAGGGTGTTGATTTATTCATTTTATTATTTTATGCTAATTGTTTATGTATATGTGATATAAACACTAATTGCCTTCCCATACCCTTTAAAATACAATATCAAATAGTATTCTGCATAAAAAGGGAAAAGGAACTTCCTTATTTTCATTATGCAACAACTAACATGTGATGCATCACTCGTTCAAGAAAACTGATTAGCTGGCACCTCCCAACCACACACACTTACACATGCTTTCTGTTGTTACTCAACAGGTAAAAGCTACGGTGGCCGGGAACCCTCAATGCTGCAAATAAAAGAAACGCTGCGAACAAAAAGAAACAGCGCTGCAAATAAAAGAAACACTGCAAACAAAAAGAAACAGCGCTGCAAATAAAAGAAAGAAACGCCGCTGCAAATAAAAAAAACTCCACAACGGAAGTGAATTACCGGGGACTATTTTTGCCGGTGCACCTGTAGTTTTTTATGTGAGCGAAGAAGAAGAAGAAGAAGAAGAAGAAGAAGAAGAAGAAGAAGAAGAAGAAGTACAGAAGTGTATTGCATTCACTTGAAAAAAATAAATTAGGCACCTGATCTCATAATTACGAGATAAGGAAAGGTGCCTTATTGGCCATTGCACTTTGGTAAAGTTAGAAAGATATTGGTACTTCCGGGATCAATAACTCTTAATTGAAACGTTGTTAAAACACAAAACGCATACTTTGAACCGTAGTAAGACAGACAACAAGCTACAACCTAATGTTCATCACAACGAGCCATCCTCGGAGCCACACCAACAACATTAGTGTTTACTAGGACTTTTCATAATTTCTGGGAATTTTTATTAGGAATATTAATCAATAACTTTAATATGATACAGTACTGCGGTAACGCTATCTACACTTTAAAATCTAACGCCCGACTACATCAGTTTGTACGGTAAAGCGTCTTCATAGTGCCTTCAAGTGCACCTCGGAAACTCGGAATCAAATAATAATCTCTTTTCTAAGATACATATGCAGATTTAGAAAAGTCATTAAATAAACAAATCAAATTGTTTTCTGACAACTCCACCTGATTCTTGTTTTACATGTTCCCAGCTACTTCTAGGGGGATTTTCAAATTCTTTTACTGTACCGTACCGGTTTGTACTTTACCGTACAAACTGATGTAGTCTGGCGCTAGAATTTAATGTGTACAGTAGGTAGCGTTACCACAGTACTGTATCATATTAAAGTTATTGATTAATATTCCTAATAGAAAATTCCCAGAAATTATGAAAAGTCCTAGTAAACACTAATGTTGTTAGTGTGGCTCCGAGGCTGGCTCGTTTTGATGAACATTAGGTTGTAGCTCGTTGTGATGAACATTAGGTTGTAGCTCGTTGTCTGTCTTACTACGGTTGAAAGTATGCGTTTTGTGTTTTAACAACAATTTAAGAGTTATTGATCTCGGAAGTGCCAATATCTTTCTAACTTTACCGAAGTGCAATGGCCAATAAGGCACCTTTCCTTATCTCGTAATTACGAGATCAGGTGAATGCAATACGCTTCTGTACTTCTTCTTCTTCTTCTTCTTCTTCTTCTTCTTCTTCTTCTTCTTCTTCTTCTTCTTCTTCGCTCACATAAAAAACTACAGGTGCACCGGCAAAAATAGTCTCCGGTAATTCACTTCCGTTGTGGAGTTTTTTTTGTTTGCAGCATTTCTTTTTATTTGCAGCGCTGTTTCTTTTATTTGCAGTGCTGTTTCTTTCTTTTATTTGCAGCGCTGTTTCTTTTTGTTTGCAGCGTTTCTTTTATTTGCAGCACTGTTTCTTTTTGTTTGCAGTGTTTCTTTTATTTGCAGCGCTGTTTCTTTTATCTGCAGTGCTGTTTCTTTTTGTTTGCAGTGTTTCTTTTATTTGCAGCGCTGTTTCTTTTTGTTTGCAGCGTTTCGTTTATTTGCAGCATTGAGGGTTACCGGCCCCCGTAAAAAGCTCTAACAATCCTAACAAATGTTATTGAAAATAAATAAATTGCTGTGAAAAATTCTTCAATCCATAATTACCATGCACCTCCATGTGGCATACATACACAAGTACTATGGGCTCCAGCATCTTTTGTTAATTAGGCTTGTGCTGGGCATAAAAATGCTTTTTTACATCAGCACAATTTAGTATTTCATAATCATAAGAATCAGTCAGAAAGTTTTCAGTTTGGATTTTGTATAAATCTAATTTTTAACAAATTTCAAAATATTCTGCATGCCAAACTCATAATCTATTTTCCATCAGCCCTTAATGCAAAAGCTAAATGTTTCTAACAAAAAAGCACCTTTATTCAACTCCTTCCTCTATTGCTGATCTATGGTCTAGTCCAGACCACAAAAACAGATGTTCTACAGGTTGCCCTGCTCTGAATGGGCCCTATTGTCTGGGATTAAAACGGAGCAAGTGTCCACACCGGGTCAAGCTTCGGGTTAGGCAAAAGGCACCAGCTTCCATGAGTCTTGACCTTTTGAATGAGTGCAATGTGATACAATGCATGGGTCAGCAGTCACATGCTGAAAGCAGGCCCACATGTTGACATAAACCCTCTGACCCCCATCACCTCATCACAGCCCCTTCCCCAGCTATGACGTGTGGCGACTGAGACTCTGCTGGGATAACAACCCCCTGAGGCTTCTGGGTAATTAGGGGACCCAATCATGCAAGCTCCAAGTCAGACCTAGAATGAGGATCGTAAGGAGACTAGTTTTGACCGGGGACTTCTTGTCCGTCTTTGATTTTGATTTACAATGGCAGTACAAATGCTTTAGTTTTACTTTTAAGTAAATAATGGAGGATAAATACTTTACCAGCTCCAAGCAGCATTCCATATCTCATTTCAGTGCTGTAATTTGACAACCAATTAGTACAAGGAGCAATTGAGCTCCACAACCACAATTGTGCAAACAAAGAAATGTGGATTTATGGATAATTTCTTACAGGACCTGGTCTGGTTTATGATCATATGTATTTTTTTTTTCTTTAGAGACATCTATTTGGCTTCCATCATATTAAAATTGCTGTAATGTAAACTATGAATTACACATTATTTGAGAATTGGCCAATATGGTTGTTGGTTAAGAGCACAAAACTTTCATTCTCATATACATTAATTGAAGTGGAATGATATTTACCACTAATAGGGGATTCCAAGATGACGTATGATAAATGTTTGGTGTCTTATGACAAATCTATTGCGTTGGTTTAAAGCTGAAGAAGAGCAGATGCACTGCAGAGAGTCCAAAATAGCCCCACCTCACTGGAGGATTTTCTGACTTAATAATGTCAACACAAGAGCCCTCGCGAAAAACCAGATGGAGTCACTTTATTTGTTGGACTGATTGCACCTACTCAAGTTTATCTACAGCCACTCACATGGTGGACAGAGCAAGAAGGGGAGAGATGTCTGGTCCAGTTGATGTTGTAATTTATGAAGTGATTTTAAAAGCGTGGCAACTGTGGTTCTCTGTTGTAACAAAGCACATAAATGCATGATAACAACATCAGAGAGGACTGCATAAAGCTTAACACATGAGGCCACTTCACTCTTGCTTTTTCTCTGAATGGAAACATGTGAAACAGTGACTGAAAAAGGTAACAGGGAGGGACTGTCATGTTTCACCAAGAATGCAAGTTGTGTGGCATATATATATATATATATAATTCTTTTTCTAATTTCTCAAAACCAGTGGTGAAAAGTAACAAAGTACATTCAGTCAAATTTTTTCTGGAGTAAAATATTGAGGTATTTTGAGGTTATACCCTCTTTGCACATTAAACTTGTCCATTAAAAGACAGACAAGCTTATAAAATACGAAACAAAACTCCTTACAGCCATCTGAAACATTTCATACATTTATTGGCTGTTATCATGTCCTCCAAAAAGACATTTCCCATTTACACCCTTCCCATTAATCACCTCACAACCCCTCAGATTTATCTTATGACCCTTTCGAAGGACTGTCTCGTAGGATGGAAACTACTGGACTAGCTAACATTATATCAAGTAGTTAAGACCAGCTCCACCTGGACCAGTGTCAGCAACTGATCCATTAATGTTAACAGTCTGATAATGTAATATATTTTACTTTTGATAGGTACATTTTACTGATAATGATTCTGTACTTTTACTTAAGCAATGGTTTTGAATAGTTCTTCCACCAAACCAGAAGCAGGTGTGTATCTCTCATACTGTACATTTGGACAGACCTAAGAGATGTGACCTATTTTTTTTTATCATCACAATTTTCTGACTAATTGAAGATGACATAGATAAAGACCAGAGAAATACTGAGGTCAATCATAAAGAGAGTGTGATATCATGCATTGCTAAGGGAGTGAGACTCACAAAAGAAATGTAGTGTCGTATGAGCAGCAAACTACAGAAGCATCTATGCACAGGGAATTTTATTTCTTTTTTTATTATTATTTTATTATCAAATACTGTTTATGTTTCCTATCATTCTTTTGGAAACTTGGAGAACGAATTAGGCAGTTATGATCGAACCACAAAGAAATAAACAGCAAAGCCCTGCATTTGACACCACAACCAACAAAACCAACAAAAACATATCCAATTGACAATTGAAAATAAACTAAAAGTAAGAAGAAATAAAAAAAACCTTTCTGAGAAAATAACTTATAATGGGACTCTGAAGTCACATTGTCTGTAGCCTCGAGACAGTCATGACAAATATGTAAACCATAAGTTATTGCGATAATCATGGTCACATGGTCTCCACAACCTTGTTTCCACTCTTTTATAAATTTGAAGGTAGCCTGTAGCTGCTGTCATTTCTTTAATACACAACAAGGGCAACTAGAGGTATGAATATAAATATGTGTGTGTGTGTGTGTGTGTGTGTGTGTGTGTGTGTGTGTGTGTGTGTGTGTGTATTTGAAAGACCATGGCCTTGGTTTAATACACTGAAATATCACACTGACTTGAGACAAAATGTGTCAATGTTTACCCGAAACCACAATTTTTACTAAACCTTAACCCTAGTGCTTTTATCATCTAAACCACAGACAGGAGTCTGGCTTCAAATCTTGTTATTTGGTGTCAAAGTCCATCACTTTGTGCATTTGTCACCCCAATGTGATTGGGAAAACTGTTCAGCACAATAGAGAGGTAATTTCCGTTGATGTTCAATATAATGCACTTCCCTATTGTAGACTTGGGGTGGACATTAAAGATTGCAGGTGTGTGTCTGTATGAGAAATTGTAGAGGTCATCTCAAAGGTCAGAAATTAGACGAACACTACCAGCCTGGTATCACCAAATGGTGCATGAATAACAATTCAATTTAAGTCAACTTAAGTCATTTGCATGTTATAAAAAGGTTTTTCTTGTTTGTCACTACAGTGTTTATATATTGGCAAGTCAGTGTCAAAGCTAAAAACCAGCAGCGGATACCCATGACTTTTGACCTCTCAGGCTGCACTGCATTAAAAACCCAGAATAGCTGTATAAAATATATTACTACATTGAACGGAAAAAAAACGTTGGTAAACACAGTTCCTCACTGCGCCTACAAATGCAAGATTCTGCCATGCAAAGTGAAAGCCATATATGAACAATGTCCAGAAACTGACGAATCTGCTGACTTCTCTGGGCCTGAGCTCATATGATATGGACTGATAAAAAGTAAAAAGTGTGCTTGGGTCTAATGAATTCACATTTCAAATTTGTTTTTTTTGGAAATCGTGGATGTCGTGTCTTCCAGGCTAAATTTATGTTTTACGAAGTGTCCCAGTTCTTGGAATTGGTGTTGTAGTTTTGGTGCCAACACTTAATTAAACTGTGACCATTTCACACTGTTAACCACATGTTGTTGTTGTTACCATGACAATGAAGTGACTTTGTCCTTTCCTGCACATCCAACAATCATAATATGTGGCATCTGTAACAGCACTGAAGGTCATAAGGCATAGACATGACATGCAAAATTTCCTTGAAGGTATTTACACACCATCCCATGATATTACTACAGACCCTGAAGTCTTCAACGTGATATGACTGAAGTATTTTGGCACTGTGTCTTGAGACCCAACAACTTTATTGTGCCCTAAATATTGCATGAGGAAGATGATGCTCCACATTAAGAGGAATGTTGAACTCACTGCAGAAGTCATTTGTGCTTTCTATGAAGTCCTTAAGACACAGGATCTAATAGATACTTTCTGCCTGTACAAACACAGCAGTTGGATCTGCTTACAGAGAATCAAAGTCATGGCCAATCCCATCAGACTTACATAATATATCTCCCTCTTCCTCTCTCTCAGTTTCTGTCATCACTGACTTTCTTCTGTCACTTTTATGGTGTGCGCATTGCTATTTTACACCCTACACCAAGAGGCTCACTCAGATATGACATGTTTACTTCATATATTGACAATATTTCACAGAGGCCATGTAAAAAAAAGAAAGAAAGAAAAGAAATGCTAAACTTCATCTTTTTTTACAAAAACAATAAACCACTTCCAGGTACATAGTTCCAGCATACGTTGAAGGTTTCATTTTTTTATTTTTTCAAACAGTGTGGCTCTGCGCTGCCAGAGGCTTCCTTGTAAGCTGGTTTTGAAAATGAATGCCTTTATGTTTTGGTTTGGACCCAATGAATAATTTACTATGTAATTACATACTCTGCAAAAGCCTCTGTGTCCACTCGAGCCCATTTGGGATTCTCCGTAGCATTGCAGTCACAACCAGAGCCTTGACCAAATCAAAACTTAAACCCACTCTCTAATCAAAAAACTGGAAAACTCACATCCAGAGGCAAAGTTTTATGTCTGCAGTTTGCTAAATACCCTTACACTGACAATTGGGGTGTAATTTCTGATTTGCAGCTTAGCCAACCTTTTTTTTTTTTTTTTTTTCATTTGAGTCACTGTAAAACAGCACTCGAATGAGACGCTACAGTCTGTGCAGTGCATTTGCAAAACATGAGAAAAAATGACAATATGCTGCTGCAGAGTTATCACTGTGACTGGTGGGAAGCACCCATTAATTTAGAAGAAACTGGGGGAAACTGCTCTCAAAAATATGGTTGATGTCATGCAGGTTTATGCATGATTGTTTTGAAACCAAGGGCTATAAAAAATAATCAGTATTTGTCAGGGGACAGCAAAGATCTTTCAGAGGCTTTTTTTATATATGGCACAAGGTTCAGAATTTCAATGGTCAAGAATGTGATGATCCCTCGCCAAAATGTCATCCACTGCTTTATTAAGACACAGCTTGTTTGAATCATACCATCACTGATGCACATGTTTTTTAAATCACAAACTTACCAGTGTTACTTCACTTGATCAGGTGTTTTTTTTTTTTGTCTGTTTTTTTTCCAACATAACAGGCTGTTAGAGGATCAGACACTCACACACTCAATCACTTGCCTTTTGGTTCTGTGGTTTTACAGCTGCTTCTTTCATAATGTAAGGGGGCAAAGTATTTTTTGGCTGATGCCATTGCTGTCATTACACACTTTGGCCACTATGTCAACTTCAAAGGCCTAAGAGCTTGGTCAAAACCTGTGTGATTGGGCATGATACTTTCCCATTGACTCTCTAGTGATGTTGTTGCATGCCTATATGTCATTATTTGAAATGTCAAATAAAATGTTATGTTAGCCGCTTTAATTTATAGCCAGCTTGTGTCCTACCATCCAAAATGCCATTCATATCCAGAGGCTGGCACATACCTGAGCTGCCTGCTATCAGAATCTTCTGTTGTACTGTGGCTTGCATAGAAGTCTAGGCACTAACTTTAGCCCCCCAAAAGGAATGACAGGAATCTAGTTTGGAAATGTTTTCTTTTTCCCTAGACTGTTCATTTTACGACATTCATTAGACTGACATTTTTATATAAATGCATAAATGCAATTGACTGCTTGTTCTCAATTTTTACCCTGACAATTTCTCTTAGCTATTCTAATAAAACCATTCTGTTACATAGTAGAATGAACTAGAAGTCATGTCCCAACAGTTTTGATATATATTTTTTTCTCTCCTACTGATGATTAATGAGGATTTTTTGTTTTACTGTGTATGAAGTTGTTTTGCGCAGCGTGCTTTCTTGCCAGAGGAGGAATTTACTTTAATTTATAGCTGAGGAATTCTAATGTTGATCTTAGTGTAAGACATTATGGATAAGAGCATTAGCTAAATACCTAACTTGACAAATTGAAGACATTGTTTGGAAGTGTTTAAAGTATACTTGAGGAGTACTTGATGTAAAAATTCAAATATTTGTAAGTATGATTAGTCACTTTTGACCTTGTCTGCCGCCTCCAGGCACACACATATTCAAATATACACACATTAACAAAAAGAAATGTCTTTTGTTGGGTTGGTTGCGTAAGGTGGCCTGTCAATTACAAGCATGAAGAATAAGATAGGGAAAAAAAGGGGGGGTGAAGAGAAATGTGGCTTTAAGTAAATCATCCTTAGGGTTGAAGGAGTGAAACAGCAGGGTGGAGAAACCACAAATACATCACCTTTTAACAAAACCCAGCGTTAGCCATTTCAAGCTAAAGTTTTGGCCCAGGACCAGGCCGCAAAGCACAACCATCCCGTGGTGCTCCCACACTCCTCATTGCAGTCTTTCTTTGGCTTCATGCACATGTTTGAATGGGCTTTGTTTTGGAAATGCTTTAGACCGACCATACATTAATAGACTATAAAAAGACTGCCACTTGTGTAAGGTTTTACACTTAACAGCCAGCTTATCTCGATCTGCAGAGTTTCCATCGCAGCACTCAGATAAGCCTCCGCGCCGTCTCGCATTACAAGATCATGCAGGTCTTCTCATGGTCACATCACGGCGATTCGACGTTAATGGAAACCCGCATGGCGCTCATCACCACAGAGTTCACCATGCTGTTGACAATGCCTCTATAGCAACACTGTCAACTGTAGTGAGAAACAATCCAAGCAGGAGCAAGCTGAATATTTCTCACTATCTAGTGAATTAAAAGTTTTTTGCACGCTTTCAAAATGACCAGAAGTGATCTTCCGTTTTAGAAAAATAAACCACATTTGTGAGATTTATTTATTTTTTCCCTTTCAGAAGTGAGTTGGGAATTGCTTTCATTGAGCCAACGCACATATACAGCTAAAACCACCAACTTTTCTTCCCAGTGATTTGCAAATTGAGTTTTTGTCTTATAATGTGGATTTCAAATGTTTCAAGGCTGATACTGATATCATTGTTTTGGTATTGGAGCTGTCAATAGCTCATATTTTGAATTGATATTCAATATGGCTCTTTTAAATTTCACCATATCCATGCTCCCAAGAGTCAATATTTTTATTCTTGACAGCAAATAAAAGACTCTGAAACAGCATTCATACCATAATAAGATATTAAAGTTCCAGTAAAACCCAGACAAATGAAATAATTTTATGTTCAGTAGCTCTTGCAGCAGAAAGATGCACTGCTTTCACAAAGATTGAAACCAACACTATCCATTATTTCTGTAAATCAAAGCCCAATCTAGTCAAATCTCTTCCTTCCTTCCTTACTTTCTATCCCACACGCATCCTCATGTCTTTCTCATACTTTAATGCACATTATTGACTTCACAGCGGACTGTTTTGTTCCACAGTTTAAATGACAAAATGCAGACTGCTAACAGGTTAATTCATGGAGCCATGCTGTCTGGTCTCAACAGATATACACAACAACACCTTTCTGTATGTCCTTGGAACTGGGACTGTTTGCGTGCCCAAGAGTGTTTGTGTATCGCGCACTCCTCTTGTGTATATTCAGTGACGACTTGACGAAGTGGAACAAGAAAAATTACAAGCTGCATTCTCTGGTGTTCATTATTTTCCATCTATGGGGAGTGCAAGGACATAAAACACAAATAAGCCTGCCAACAAAAACACACGCACACACACACACACACACACACACACACGCACACACACACAATTTTCAGTGAATATGAACAGTGCCGTCTCTTTCACACATTAACATACAAGTAAACACACACATTTGCACACAAGTGCATCATCTGGGTATATTAAATGTACTGTACATCACATGTACACATATGTATGTTCTCATGGCACATATAGGAGCTTAGCATGTTTAGAAGATATTGCTGACATTGTCATAAAAAATCAGTATAGTTTATGTGTTCAGTAAATAATGTGCAAACCACGAGTTTAGGTTTTTTAGCTAAACAAAGGCAGGTCTTGTTGAACCACAGCAGTATGTAGGATTTAGTAGCGTCTGGCTGTGTAGTTTCTGATTGCAACCCCCCACATCACCCTTTCCTTCCTAGCATGAAGGAGTAAGTACCACAGCCCCAAAATATGAAAGGCCTACTGGAAAAATGTGGTGCTTCAACATGGTTGACCCAGTGGAAGAGTACTTACTGCTTCTGTAGATATGAAAAGGCTCATTCTTAGGTAGCAAAAGTATAACAATTCTTTGTTATCATACACTAATGAAAACATGTGGCTCCATTGTTGAGATTTGGAGATATAAGCACAACATATATAGAGTATATCTCTGTGCCACCTTCTTTCCAGCTTTCCAAATACCTAGGTTTTTATACATAGAACCAACACACTGAAAGTAAACAAAGAATGACGCAACCTAAAGTAGCCATTCTGGCAAACTAGAGATCTACTTCTAAGCTTACCCCCAAAATCCCACGGGTCGCTGCAGCGATACACGGCCGTTCTAGTCAATGTTCCGCGGTCTGGTTTAGAAGCGGCCGTTCTATTTTTGACAGAGCAGCTTGAGCTGGCGGAAGCCATACACAGAAACAGCAAATCCAGTCAATTTTCAAAATAAAACGCACTGCACCTCAAACTACCGGTTGTAAAAATGATCCAACACAATTACACTTTATCCGGATAGTCCACCTACAGATATAGAGTACACAATACAGAGAATTTGTAACATTTCAACTCTTTTGTCTGTAGATGGTGAACAGATGATCTATAAAGTTATGTAACAATTCATGAACATACCCTATAACCGCAATGTTTTGTGTGCCTTTTTGTGACCAAACTTTAATCACAGTGGTGTAATATCAGAAAATGGTTTTATTTGTTCAATCTCAACTAACGAGCTGTTGAAATGTTACAAATGCTCTAGAAACTAAACTCTAAACTTCTAAACTCTAGAACTGTAACTTTTCCCTCAGCTACTATTGTAATTTTGGATTATGGCAGGTCTGTTGTTGATTTTGGAGAGGTGACTGCACAATGTTTATAAGCGCTGCAAATTCATTTATTACAGTTAGAAGTCTGGCATCAACAGATCCCACTCTCTGCTGCTGAAGTTGTCCTCTTTAGTCGACTGTGGAGAGCAGTGAAACCACCTGTTTCCTGAGGTACATTTGAGTTTTATTACACTTGAAACCACGCCCATCGGTGATGTCACTTTGCACCACACAGTACAACATTTGAGGTGGTCAAGAGTCAAACATAAGATACTCGATGGCAGCAAACGCATCACTGTCTTTCATAATTCTAATGAGTCTTTGACCTTCACCAACCTCAATTTTGCTTCTTATTTGTAACTTACTTTTAAAAAGGAAACTCTAGCATGACTTTTACTCCCCAATCTTACTGCCCCCTCGATTGCAGCAGATATCCAACAGAAAGTCTACCAACAAAATGACGTAACTAATGCGGCTCAGCACTTTCTTGTTTTGGAGCGAGACCAATGTTTTAAGCCTCTGTTGCTGAGATGTATCATGATGCATACTTAGACTGCAGTGTTGTGCCAGGTGATGAGTTTCCTGGCATTTGAACCTAACTTTCTGTGCTTTTACAGCCACCCAAAGACATCATTTAATCATGCAGAATTTGCAGCTTGCTGCAGCATAAAACTTAGTTATTGTTCCTTTCAGTGCATGGATAGAAGGAGGGTGGGACAGAGGGAGGAGCGGATGGATTGATGCATGTACTGATCTTTGGGGAATTGAGATTTGCATTGAATAAAAAAAAAAAGAACAAGAACATTGTGTACCGTCAGTGATGATAACATGTATAATACTGTACATCCTTTACTAGAGCTTGCATTGGGAGCATATTTTCCTTGTAATTTGTCATCCTCTCTCTTCATTCATCATTTTATGCCCAGCTGAGATTTGGTGGATGCATCATTAATCCACACTGCTTTACTTTCTTAATCCTGTTCATTATCGCAGCTCTGGTTTGGCCAAAGGGACTCAGATTTATGTCTTACTTTGCTCTTGAGGGAACACTGACTCACCGCAGTCCTTCGCAGGAATTGGCTGATGTGAGAGAAGTTTAACCATCACAATTCAATCTGTGCTGTTTCTGTGGCTGCTGGTTCGTTTTTTTTTTTGTCTCAGGATCTCTCCTTTTGTATCAAAATCTGAAAAAAAAAAATCTCTGTCCGCTCCAGATGTTTACTGTTGAATGCAAAAGATGGGAAGTGATAGCATGGATGGAGGCATGTAAGGGAAACCAGAAGAAAAAAAGAACAGTTCAGATATGTAAACAGTGGTTATGGAACCCTTCGACATCCTCTGTAAACCAAGTTTTATAGAATCATGGATGAATTGAAGTAAAGGAAACACTAAACATGTGCCATACTCATGTTGTGGTAAAAACAAATCACATTTATGAGAACTGTTCCAAAAGAAAATTAGAAATGCCCATGTGAATTCAATTTCACATAAGTGAGATTATGTCACTGATTCCATGGAGAAAGTTTTTGGTCTAAAATAAATAACTATTTTTAGATTCATGTGTTTAAATACAATAGCAACACAGAATGTGCTATTACAGCCATGCTGACATGTTAATCTATCAATTAATGTGGTCTGATTTACACACAGAGGACATGTAAGTGAACTCCTCTGCTGAGCTTAGCATTGTTAACAGTGCCTTCTAGTGGTCAACTGCCAAACTAATGTGAGTAAATCACTTCTCTATGGATCTTCAGCCTGCAAATGCAGGGTTGGGAAAGATGATAGTTTAGGAAATGACTATGGCCGTTTATCATGCAATGAGTGGATATGGAAAGGACAACTGATATAGCTTCCTGACACTACACTATTACTTAAGGAAGAAAAATCTGCACCGAAAGCTGCCCGAGATGGAAATAACAGCCCGAGCTGTGCTGATTTAGAGTGCATGTGTGGTGCAAGCAGAGCACACGCTGAAGCAATCAGGCATTATTCTGCACCCAGGCTATAAAATAATAGAGCCCAGTTGCAGTTAAGTTGTCAGGATGTTGCTTCAAATCTCAGAGTTTGTGACATCTTTTTCCCTTTTCCCTGTTTGTTTGTGTGTGTGTGTGTAAGTGGGGGAGAGAGACATACAGACAGAGAGAGACAAAGATAGAGGGAGGGGGGGTTCCTTCTGGCTCCATTTGTAACACAAATGGTGTCCAATGGAAGCAACAGGTGCAGGCTTTAAAGGTGACTTATAGACTGGAGCAGGTATCACTGCTGATGTTATCTTAACAAACAACTTGCAGTGTGGAAAAGCTGTAAATTGGAAATAGGATAATTGCAAATCCATTTTTTTCCTGTTCCAACTTTTATATAAGTGAATTATTCACTCATGAACACGTGGTGGTTCCGGTGGTGGTGTAAAGCTTTATTTCCTATTTCCCAACCATGAATGCAAAGCAGCAGCTTCAGATTTGTACAGCTCCGTCCTACTTTTCCCTCACTGAGGATATTCCATTCAGCCCGTGACAATGAGGCACTTATGACTCAAGAAGGGGGGAGGTGGGAGAGGTGGGGTGTGGGGGGGTTTTCACCGATGATTTATGTTTTATGGCCACGGAAGAATCGTGATGTAAGAAAATGATTTTTCCTTGAGGCTCGAATCAAAGATGTGTTCAAATGTGTTCGAATCTGAAAATTCGCACATTTCTTTTCTCTCTCCAGCTTCGTGCAGTGATCCAGTGAAGTGTCAGGGTTGGAGACAATACACATGATTTCAGGACTTTTCTTGAATTAAGTGGCATTTGTACATTTGGACAATTTCAGTTTGTCTGAATCTCCAGAAGAATTTTCTCAACTACTTTAGAAAAAATAGCTTGTTTGACACAACAGTGATATTGCTGCTGCGTATATGGATGATTTCATACTTTTTCTTTTTCTTTCTTTTCTTTTTTCTTTTGCAATGTGGGCCAGTTTCAAAGATCTTTCTCTTTTTTTGGGGGGGGGGGCTGAGTTTGAAGCTGCAGATCTATAGACAGTATAAAACCCTGCAGGTTTCCAGTTGTGCTCTGCTGAAATGTTTTGATTAGGGTTGCGTCGGTCTCTGCTGTTTGCCTCTTGCACCTCGGCATCAGTTCAGCCTTCAGGGTGAAAGAGCGATCCTCCTGCTGCTGAAAAAAAAAAAATGTTTGGCCGCCTGCCAAGCCGTGGAACAAGTGCGCCACCCTTCCATGCTGTTCAGCGTATTCATAGTTAGGGGTTTGGGCTCGGCTGTTTTTAAAAAGGCAAGGCAGCTCTCAAGTTGATCAGTCTGCTCAGAAAACTTGTGGTGGAGAAAGTACTGGAGTCCAAAAAACTGAAGGGGAGAGAAGTTGAGATTTTGTGCAAGGAATTGCCTTGCTCCTGCAGAGGACAATATCTCCGGAGAAATAGCACATAAATTTAAAATTGTTCATCTGAGCTCTTTTTGCGCGTTTCACGGCGCAAAGTCTGTAATGAATGTTTTTTTTTTGTTGTTGTTTTTTTTAAATAGATAGCAACACTCTTGGATAAAGACTCTTGGCTTTAGACTTAAAAAATCGGATTATCAGACTGGGGCATTGTGCACATTAGACCAGTCTACTTTTCCCCCTCCTCTTCGCATTTGAGGTTTATTCTATAACTGAAGAGAACACCAACAATGTTTCTGAGTTTTTGCCTCTTGGTGACATTTATCTTGGGGCTGTCCGGGTGCTTGGGCTCATACGTGCCGTGCGAGCCTTGTGACCAGAAGGCGCTGTCCATGTGCCCTCCGGTCCCTGTCGGCTGCCAGCTGGTCAAGGAACCGGGCTGCGGCTGCTGCCTAACTTGCGCCCTGTCTGAGGGACAAGCGTGCGGGGTTTACACCGGGACGTGCACCCAGGGCCTCCGCTGCTTGCCGAGGAGCGGGGAGGAGAAACCCCTGCACGCCCTTCTCCACGGCAGGGGAGTGTGCACCAACGAGAAAGGATACAAACCCGCTCACCCGCCCATAGGTAAGACGTGCACCGGTTACCTAACTGAATGCATGCTTGAAAATGTGTGCGGTTGCAGATTTAAACGTATCAGAGCAAAAATGATTGCAGGGTGTCCTCGCTCCTCTGTGGATCTCTTCTGTGGTTCAAGGTTTGATGATCTTGTCCCATGTGGGGATCCACTGTTGTGGCATTGTAATGTATCACGGGAATAAATGAAAACCAAGCGAGGAGCATCTTTCATGTAAATCCAGTTATTTTTTACATTACTGATGGTTTTCCTCTTTTTTCCTCCTCATCCAGGGACCCCATGTGGTTCCCTCTCCTCCCCTGTAGCGCACGAGTAGCCGGTACCGCTTCTCTCTGACAGAACGTTTGTTTGACAGATGGTTTGAGGTGCCATCTGATTAACTTTTTATCCACATCCCTTGATTAAACTGGCTGCAGGAGCTTATTCTCCCCCCCTCTCTCTCCGCTCGGGTCTTAGTGGGGACAGAAAATGCGATGGTCGGATTGTCTCATCATTCCAGCTGTAATTACACTGTTGTGTTATGCTGCTCACGAGGAATCTTCATAGTAATAATAGCACAAGGTGAAAGCGGCACTTGGACTGTGCGCTCCGGGTGCCTTGTCCATCTGTTAAGAGCTGCTTGACGCTCCGCTGCGGTAAACGCACATGCTGTGTCCCGGCTGATTTCAGCTTCAGTGGCTGTCAAAACTGCGGTCCAGCGGGACCCATGAGTGGCTGACAAGGATCCAGTCATGAAAATATTGACATTTTTAAGGCAGCGCGGATTATTACGCATCGCTCTTTGAGGTTTCTGCCTTGTATCCTGACGCAAAACATTCTTAACTTTATGAAAAGCTCAACATGATAGTCTATTTATGAACGGGGAAACCCTAGAGTGAAGCTTGTTCTGCACATTGCCGCCTTTAATATCCAGTACTGTAACAAGTATCTGTCAAACTTCACTAGTTTCCATCATCACGCCAGCGCGCATTGAAATCTCATGTTATTCTTTCTTTTGCGCCTCTCCAACTTAAATCGCACCTAAGACGTGAAACCTCTCCGGGCATAAGCTGAAAATAACGCAGTATATAGATGATATGGAAAGGAATGTGGTGTCACAACACAAATTTCGGGTCCTGTTTGAGCGGAATCTTCAGATTTAGATTTGCACTCTATCCCTTAGCGTGGTGTTTAGAGTCGGATTACCACTAAACCTGTATGCGTGAGAGAGACACGGAGAAGAGAGAGAGACACTCAGACAGAGAGACAGACAGACAGACAGAGTTTGAGACAATTAGCCTTGAATGATTTAAGACATTTCTTGGTGTTGTAGAGAGGTTCACTGTCACTCAAAGTTTTAGCAGCTTGTCAACAACTAGATAAGTAGGTGGTAACCACAAAGGTTTTGGCCACATGCCTCATTCTATAAAATGGGCTACCACTGGGCTCATTTTTGGCTGTTGACAGAGTCATTAGGCTGTTTGCAGCCAGTGATCAGCTCTCACCTCTCCTCTAAATGACATTACAGCACACTGAGAATGCAATTGTTCCATAAAAAAAAAATACCCAGCAAACTCACAAACTGTGTGTGTGTGTGTGTGTGTGTGTGTGTGTGTGTGTGTGCGTATTCGCTCACATGTATACTTGGGCGGGGCTGTGTGGGCATCTGGGTGTGCATTATGTGTGATTGTGAGTGAGTGATGGCACCTCAGGCAGTTTTGTCTCACTCTGGCTTTAAACACACACACACACACACACACACACACACACACACACACACACAGAACCTGACTTCTTTGTTGGCCCACAGAGGTAATCAGAGCATCTTTTCCTGCCTCTGGCGATGCATTCATTGCATGAGCACTCAGTCACAAGGCAGTGATTCAGCAGAATGCCTCTGGCTCTCTCTTTCCTCTGAAGGGCCTTTCTGTCAAACAGCTCTGCGGATGGGCACTAGTGAGGTGAGCTTCTGGTTTCCTGTGGTGTGGGGTTGCAGCTGTCTGTGTGCTGCACCAGCTGAGCAAGGCAAACACAGGGAGGAGGAGCTCAAGTGTCCCGCGACACTCGGGAGGCCATGAGAGCTGCAGCCTACTAAATATTGACTGGGGCAGCCAAACAATGGGAGAGAGGAATCTTTGCTATCCCCCACTCCTCCCACCCTGTGCTCCCTTTACTGTTCTTGTAAGAAAAAAGCCACCACTCTGCATCTGGGTTCATGTCCCAGCGGTGCATTAATTCACGTTTTGCTCCTGCACTGTGATCCCAGGAGTTGCTCGGATTGTAATGCACAGGAGGTGGTATGTGCTTTGAGGGCACTCAGACTTTGTTAGCCCCCCTACGAGTGAATCAGACTCTAGAAAGCTTGCCAACAGATATGACTTCATAGCAGCAGGCCCCTCGTCCTTCAAGCTTCTGAAAGGGCCTTATGTTTTAACAGATTGCTCTTTGCCAAGAAACAAAAGATGATTAGGGAGTGGTTCCAAATCCAGAATACTCCACACACACACACACACACACACACACACACACACACGGACAGAAATACTATGCCCCTTATTAGCATAGCAACAGGAAACCTGGTGCCTTTACTGACAACTTTAATACTTTACATTTGTCTTGGCTCTTTGCATGTGTGTAGATGTAGAGTTATTTCAGCCACAGCAACGAACAGTTAGTGGTTTTTTCACATTTCACATTGTCATTGATATTTACAATCATGACTCCAGCCTTCTGATGCTTAATGTTTGCCAGAGAGCTTCACATATATATGGTCACATTGATGCCTTCTCATTTCTCGGCTCCATGCACAATCACTTGTCATCACATACTTTTAGAAAGCTATACAAGTTTGAGATTTGCCATCTGCTTTTTCAATGTCCGCAACGTCACTGACACAGCTGGTGATTGGGTCGTAGCTGAGAAAACTAAAGCAAGTTGTATAACTTTGATTCTTTCTGACTGCACACTTTGACTAATGACAACCAGCCACTGTACTCCGCCTGCTGTGTTGCGTTGCGTGCTCATGTTAGATATAGCTCTGGTCACGTGTGGTCCCAGCTGCCCGACAGCTTCATGATGGGCTCATGCGAAAGGAAAGACTGTATTTGGCTTTCCATCCGTCTCACCTTGAACATCTGAGACAGTGCAGTGGAAGCTTAGCATGCTGCAACTGATCCGTTGCAGGTGCTAGGGAGAATTATTTGAAAGGCCATTTCGTCAAGATATCACGTGAGGACTCAAAGAAAATGTGCTGCCAAGAAAATGTAGAAATCCTGGTTTCTTAGATATGAAATCGATACCATTGATGTAGGACTGGTTTTGTCTGGACTTAGCATTTTGAGGTACAGTACGATAACAGAGACAGTCTACAGCACTGGAGCTGTCACTGAAGAAGGGGTAGCTTATCTTTCATGCTTGGACTGTTGCCCGCAAGAAACTTGGGCAACCATGTAACCCGTTTGGCACACTTGCCTGATTTCTCCCAATAAAACTTTACAGTGGTATTTGTACAGCTTATTGGTCACTGACACCTAGCCTGCTGGTGGCAACAGCTGTGAAACAAATCAGCACTCACTGTAGTCTTTTCTACACTAGGAACATGTGATTCAAAATAGTCAGGGATGGCCACATGCTGGGCTTTAAAATGATGTCACATATGTTTACACCTGACCTGTGTACTGTGTACTGTGTCTCACCTCCAACATCTGGTTACATGCTAACATGGTGCGACAGAGGACCAAAAACATATAATTGCCTCTATGGAGGACATTTCTAAATCTCCAATAGCGAACAGGCCAAAAATCTTGGCTTTTCCTGGAAAACAGTGGTTTCTCAACATTTAAAATGTTGAGACCTTCTATTCTTCCATGTCCCAGTAGGTAAGCTCATCTTTGGCATTCCTCCTAAATACTTTATAATTAATGAACTTGTGTCATTGCTGATTCTTAGTTTTGATCATAGAAGCATGAGAAAACTTTTCAATCTAAAAAAATGTTACTTTATAAACAGGCACTTTGCTCATTCTTGGGTGTGCTATGATTCACACCATTATACTGTAAACCACAAAGAAAAGTGCTGACCCTAAATTAATGTTGAACTTCGCTTTTTTCCCAACTGTGATGTTCCTTTTTTTTTATGTTGCTTGGACATCAGCTTTGTACAAGTACATCCAGGAGCGCTCAAGTCTCGCCAAAATAGCTGCTTCTGCCACTGAGGAGTTAGAACATCGTCACACCCAGCAATTGTGTTGTGGTGATGGTGACCCAAAAAGAGGTTGCGTCCGTCCATGTGGCTTGTTGAAAACCCAAACCCAGATGTAGGAAGAGGCCTCAGACCGAAATTAGGAATGTACAGTAGAATAGCCATGTGCCTTACTCTGATAATGCACTTTTCACAGGACTGGTTGCAACATGGATTGAGAATTTATTTGCACTGCGGAAGCTGTAAACAGGCCAGAAAGTTTGCTTACCTACAGCAGCATTTCCCTCTTGGAGAGATTTTGCATCCTCTCATAAGTCCTGTTTTGTGATTTATAATCCTTGAATTGTTCTTGTTGCTATTTATACCATGCATTCAGAAACGCAGGAAACTTTTTGATTGCAATGAACATATTCTGTGTGCACAATACCATGGGAAGAGTTATTTCCTGCATTTTCAGAAGCTGATTGAGACCATGGACAGGGTTGAACAACAATTCTATCAAAACAACAGGGACCATGGACAGGGTTGAACAACAATTCTATCAAAACAACAGGACGTAAGGGTCAAAACATAATTCCTTTACACGTCCATATTTTTCTTCAGGCCAACTGGTTTGGAGTAGAACCTTTTTCAGACATCAGTCTCTGTCTTTTCATGTAAACAGACATTGTGCACTGAAGTCAACTCGTGCAGAGGGTGTATCTGGCTATTATGGATCAAAACAATCCATCCATGCCATAATGCTGATTCTAACATTTTATTTTTGCTACCTAAGAGTTCAAACAGTGGTCACATGATTGAAAAGCCTCTGTGATTAATATTCCTCTGGTGACCAGGATCTATCTTTTGTGTTGCTGTACACACATCCTCAGTGACTTGCACAGCTCCACTGGTATGTTCACACCTCCCTTTCTGCTCTAGAAACTGCAGGGTTATCAGGCCATGGCCTTGCTTTCAAATATTAAGTAGCGGAGGCAGTCTGAGTCTGAAGGATGGTTTACTAACGCGGTGCTTTATACGACACAGGCCCTCAGGCTCATTTATCCCGACATTATCTTGTCTACCCCCTGTTGAGATTAAACAGCACCTTTATTCATGACTCTCTTACATCTTGTAAAGATGTAATTTCAGATGCAGCACAGACACTGACCTAATCAAAGGCAGGCCATAACAAATGTGGTGTAATGCTGGGAAATCCAATGAAAGGTGAGAGAATCTATTGTCCTGTTTTTTTTTGCTATCTAAATGGTATTATTATAGTCTTAAAGATGCAGTGGAGAGAAAAATCCAAAGAAGGGGTAGCTTATCTTTCATGCTTGGACTGTTGCCCACAAGAAACTTGGGATATTCATGAAGCATAATTGTGTGCAGATGTTAATTTTTAAACAGAGAAGTATCAGGTGCACCTCCTTTGGCTACTCTGCTCCTTTCCTCCTAATGAAATCTTTAGCTCGAGCAGAGAGAGAGAGAGAGAGAGAGAGAGAGAGAGAGAGAGAGAGATAGCAGCACAGCTTTTGGGCTCAGCTGAATGGAAGAGCTGCACATGACTTGGCTCACTTGGCTCCTGTCCAGCATCTTGGCTGAGTTTCAGGAGTTAAACACAGACCCTCTAAGCCTCCTTTACAAGCTGGGTACCCTGAGCATGGAAAAACTGAGTTTTTGTGGCTGCACCGAAGAGCCCACTTCAGAAAAGATGAAATTGGTGATTTTTTTTTTTGTGAGTGGAGGAGAAAAGAAGTCAGACACCTTTGTCTCGATAAAAGCTACATAATTCCTTTTTAATTCCTTTTTCTATCGTGGGTTTCTAACATCATTTTGCGGAGACACATTTTTTCAAAGTGACTAACTTGTAAGGTGAATATAATTGATGTGCCATGGCTCAGCCTTTCTTAGTCTGGCCATTTATATGCTCAAATGAGATTACACATAAAACAAGAATGCACGTTAAAAAAACAGTCCTTA
This sequence comes from Larimichthys crocea, assembly GCF_000972845.2. Lineage (NCBI taxonomy): Eukaryota > Metazoa > Chordata > Actinopteri > Sciaenidae > Larimichthys > Larimichthys crocea. Next base: position 5,648,672 of record NC_040011.1, on the reverse strand, counting down.
TTTTCGACGGCATATTTTATTGCCAAATATGTGGCATTTTAATCAAGCGCCTTGAGAAATTATTGGACTGTACGGCAGAAATAAAGTTTTTCCACAGCAGTCACATACATGGTGTACATAGGAATGCTTGTTTGACGTATTTATTTATAGCAAGTAATAGCCTCGTAGTCTGAACGGGGAGACACAAGGACATATCTAAACACAAACCAAGGCCTGCCAAGTCATGAGTTGTGAGATTAATTTCAAAGAGAGCAGTGCAGCACAGAAGCCAAAGACCCAATTCTGGTAATCACCCTGCCCCCTCCCTCCCCTCCCAGAGACTCCAGACGCTCATGCTGTGTCAGGCTCTTTGAACATCAGTTTCTCGCCGCTCGTGTCCTTGTTACGTCTCAGCGCCTTTCGCTATGGTGGCTGTGTACTAACAGGCCAATCAGCAAAGTTATGGCAAGTTGTTAAATCATATTTTCCAACTTATTCTCTCATGTCCCAATACAAGTATGGAAGTTGATTTGTCTTTCAGCAGCAGTTGGCCTATACTCGGCAGCCAACATTCCTCTTCGGTTCAGTGCGTCTGGCCCTGTGCACCACGGCGGGTTTCCTTGTCAGATAAATATAACCAGGGTCATCCACTGGCACCATCCCTTCAGTCAGTTGGGGCCTGGCAAAGTCCCCACAATAACTCTGTACTTACGGTACAGCTAAGCCAAGGGGGGAGCTGAGGGCTTCTTTCTGTGGCCTCAAAGAACCTCTGGCTGGGGGTCTAGGCTTAAGAGGCTGAGCCCCAAAGATAGGAGGTTGTGGGGGTGGGGAGGTGGGGGGACTAGGTTAAGGATCAAGGACCTCAACCTGTGAACATCCTGTCAAGAAGGACTTTTCAGATCTCTGAGACTACAGTGCCCCCTGGGGGAGCTTAAACAAGTCAAAGAAGTGCATAAAATGTGACCGAAATGTACAAGCATTTATGAGTCCACAGAGCAACTGGATTTTCCTCAGCTTGACATTTGAATCAGTTTAATGTGGGACACATCACTATAAAGTTACGACACTCAGAGGCCTTAGTCCCTGTTGAAGTGTAGCAGTCCAGATAACATGTTAGCAAATTTTCCAGGCACAGTGTAGGCAACCATGCAAAATGTGATGCAGTTCTCCCAAGCTGATGTCTGCATGCTCACAAGTATGTGCTGCCTGCATGGTGTCTGTGTATCTGTATTTACTGCATGTGTGACTTCAACTAAGTTTAAGACCAACATGCCACACTTAAATGTTAAGGACATTAAAAGGCGTTTGTTTTCATTGATGCAGGTCAGCTGGAACGCATTACATGAATGGATGGTTTAGCTTTCAACTGTTAAGTTAAAGTAGAGAAGATGGGAATTGGAAAGTTTGGGTGAGGATACATTTCCTTGTTAGCTGTAGGGGTTCATCAGCTGTTGATCAGAGCTCCAACCTCCCCTCCCCTTTAAACAAATGGGAAGTAACAGTTGTTGAAACAAATCTTTGGAAAAAGCACCTGGTATTGTACTTAAGAGGGAAGGACTAACAATCAGCAGAACTTCACATTCATGATTTATGTAGAGAGAAAATGAACATAATAATCAGTATGATAATAGATACTGAATAAAATCGTTGCCTTCTGATTTGTTCTTCAGTGAATGTGATACATTGCACATGTCAGCAAAATATAGTATCTCTGCATTTTACTGGTTTATCATGACACTTGATTATGTGTCTATGATGTCTGTCATGAGATCAGACATGACCCTTATACAGTTTACATTTCTGAATGTTATAGTTCAAATTTTAAGAGTAGTTTCATCATAAAACTAAAAAAGTGATCACTTGAGACTAGTGTAAACCATTTCCATTATTACCAATGGGCAACTAGTCTTTGTCTTGTCAAGTTTCCATTTTACCAAAAAAGGAACAGAACATCAGACTTACACTGTCCTATCTTGTACTATATTTAGATACATTTACATTATTCAAAGTATTTCCATGACTACTTTAAATACCATTTATTACCATATATACTGTTGAGTAAAGAGTGAAAAGGGTCAAACTGCCACCTAACTCTCCATTTCCCCTCAGCTATACAAAGCATTTTACCATCTTCCAGCTCATTGTTGTTTCAGTCACTCAGCTCTCATCAATCTCCGCACTCTGATATGAGTTTACATGCTCTGATAAAGAGTTGGCAACTACCTATATGGACGTAGACATGACCCTGAGTGAATGCTAACAAGTTTTCTTAATGTCCAGCAGAAGGCAGGCACAACTTACCAGCTAGTGCCAAACAGTTTTTCACATTATGTTTCCTTCCAAGGAGAAGCTGCTACTTGGTTATAGGTTTAACAATTTGCTATGAATTGACCATATTTCATTTGCTCCGGTGCAGATCGTGAGTCTCATGAGGATGCCATAACCACAGAGATTACAGAGGACCTGCAGCCAACTAAAAAGCAACTTTCGCTTCCCATAGACATTGTGAACAGTAAAAAAGTCCTCGCGCTACGCAAGGAGCAGAAGAGGAAGCTCGGCAAGCAGCGTTCCATGGGCTCCACCATTGATTACTCCCCTTTGCCTATCGACAAGCATGAGCCTGAATTTGTAAGTATTCAGCATCCATCTCCATCACTTCAAAGAGCTGAACGCTTTCACAGAATGACCTCTAATGACTGTTACTTGATCATAACCCCTTGCTGTCTTTCCCCGCAGGGTCCATGCAGGAGAAAACTGGATGGGATCATTCAGGGAATGAAGGACACTTCTCGTGTAATGGCTCTGTCTTTGTACCTCCCCAACTGTGACAGAAAAGGATTCTTCAAGCGCAAGCAGGTGAGTTTGCTTAACTCTTTGCACTGTGCAATAAGAAAGCCTGCCACTTTGCATTGTTATCATGTATTTAGACTTTGTCATTTCCCCATCATTCCAAGTACTGTACCTTTTTTGCTGGTTTTGTCACACCAGCAAATAAAACGACAGTATTTTGTGGCAAAATCAGTCAATGTCAATGATATTGCCAAAATCAGTCGATTCACAATCTGCACGAATCTTTTATGTTGTGTATGGCAAGCCATGTTGACAGTGCTGACCTCTGAGGGAATGGGGAGCAGGGCGTTGAGTGTGGAGTGGAGAAAGCTATTAGCTATGCTGCACTATCCACTTTTATTAACATCATAAGAGTATAAATGGCTCCACAAAAGAAGAAGAATTTACAGAAAGTTAGGATACAAGAGTTGGTGACACATCCGGTAGTTTACTGTGCACACTGTGTACTTCCTGGCATAGTGTGCTAATTTCAACAGGGTAGTGTTGTCTCAGTTTGAGTACAGCCAATGTGCACTTACTCAGAATGTCCATTTCAACGCTTCTTCTTCTTCTTTTTCCTGTTCTTTGCGAAATGCAACCATGCTGCGCATTAGCACCAACATTTGACTGCTGAAATCTAAGTATAAAACATATGCACAACTATTCACAATGCCAGGGGTCCCCCTTTCCGTTATTTAACCAATATGGTGAGGTGTCCAGCATTCTACACTAAACTTTCTGAGTGCACTTAATGAGCGCACCATCCAGATAGTCATAGTACACTGCATTTAGCCATTATTGACAGTATAAACACATTTAAAGTGGAACACAGCAACAATTTGCTGACCTGAGCTTGAGCTAGAACTGAGTAGCACCAAGTGCTTTCAGCACCAGTGTTCAGCACCAAGCTAGTAACCTGTTACCTGTAGTAAACTTTTAGATTCCCTCTGCAACTCTTACCAGTTTGAAACAAAATTCTAATCTTCTTTTCTGACCCACAGTGCAAGCCATCTCGTGGCCGCAAGCGAGGCATCTGCTGGTGTGTGGACAAATATGGCGTCCAGCTCCCTGGCACGGACTACAGCGGAGGGGACATTCAATGTAAAGACCTGGAGAGCAGCAACAACAACGAGTGAAATAGGGGTGGACCACCCTCGACAACCCCACCCCCCTACCCCTAACTACCACGTGACCCAGGGCCCACACCTCTTCTCTGAATCACACCTGTATGCTCCGCCCTCCGTTCACTTCAAGAGTTTTTTTTTTTTTCAACTTGAAAAAAAAAAATGGAAGAAAAAAAAATCCAAACGAAAGAACAGGCTGAAAAAAAGACACCTGCAACTTTTTTTTCTTTTCTTTTCTGATGTTGACCAAGCACTCATCTCCGAATGAGGGGAAAAGTCCCAGAAGATTTACTAGATCCCTTGACTGTTGCTCATGGGACCCCTTGTATGAGGCAGGTCCGCTGGCTGCAGATCCATGAAAATATATGCACTCAATGGATATATTTTTATAGAAGCTGGGGGTTTCAATACATCATTTTCTATGATGTAAAATTGACACAAAATCATTGTGAAGAAAAAAAAGTATCAGGCACATTGGTTAAAAACAGATCAGTTTTAGGCTGTGGAAAATGATGCCACTGTGGAACTGACGATTGGCAGAGTAATTTGGTTTTTTTGTCTGTTTTCCAAAAGAAAAAAAAAAGAAACAATAGATAGGGATATGCTGTAACAGTTGACTCTATCTGGGTATGTGGTTCTGTCAGAGCACTTATGAATAGGGGAACCTGCTTAGATATGTGTAACTTCACAAAATGATGCGTGCATGAATGTGTGTATGTGTACAGTGCGAGTGTTTGGTATGTATCAGCTTGTGTTAGTGTATGATGGAGTGAGCCTATTACAAAAAAAGAATGTCCTTTTTTTTTTCTCTTTTGTTTGATTTTGTCACAACAAGTATTGCTAGCGCTTGAAGTGGTCTTGGGGCTTCTCTATAACCGATGTATGTCTTGGGACAGGTAGCGTTTTGGAAACAAAAGAGTAAGCAGATCGTCACAGATGAACCTATGTAAGTGGCTCTTCGACATTGAAGCTAGCCTGATATGCCAACTGTGCCTATTTAAACAGACACTGCCATGCAGGGCGACACAGAGCTTAGAGAGCGCTGACTCTACCGGTGAAATAAAGATAAGTGTTTTCAGCTTAAGCGATGGGACTCAAGTTTGACATTGATCTTTCGAGTTGAGTGCATAATCAAACTTGCCAGTCAGGCCAGTTGCTTCTCTGATTCAGTTGTGTGAAGTGTAGTTTTGTATGGTTTTGTTTGTGCTGTTTTCTTTGCCTTCAGTGAAGTAAAGACCGCCCACTTTTGAGCCATGTTCCTTTATCAAGTGGTTTCCCCTCAGTACTGCTACTACAGTGTAACCATGGTGTATTACATTACTTTTAAATATAGTTATTGAATGTTGTTTTTCCTATAGAAACATAGTATGACAACAATGTAATTGTGCTTGGGAAAAAAAAAAGGTTTTAGCCTGTAAAGAATTTGAATCAGTCAAGAGAATGACCTAGAGTCATTTGGCGACAGGGCAGTCAAAGAAGCTAATCCTCTGGAACCCTTCTGCTTTCATGCCTCCATACAAAGGTTATATACTTACATCTAAGTGGGGGCATGATCAAAACAAAGAGGTTACAGGTTATAACAGGGTTGTTTAGTTCTCTCTCAGTGTGCAAGTCACAGTGCCTTCCTACATGCAAATACATTTAAATAGTGACGTGAAAGTGACATGGATATCATACGGGGCAATTTCCTCTTCCAGACAGCTCCCCCCAGCTGGGGCTGATACTTGATACAACGATCCAGACGTTAGTTCTTATTAAGAGAAGAACAGTGAATAGTAGATCCTGTAAATGGTGTCAGAAATCCATTTGTAATTTCCGCCTGTACCTCGGGGCAATTCTGGACAAGAATGATGTGTGAGGAACTGCTGTGTAACTGCAGTCAGTTACACCTCCCTCTTCTCTTTCTTTGACAACCAATAAGCTAAGATTCTTGCTTTTTTTTTTTCATGTGAATGCCAATGTATATGATTGCCAGAGAAGGGAAGCCAAAGGATGCTTGGAGGTAAATCAACCATTTCCTTCACTGCAACAAAATAGTGATATGTGCACCCTAAATGGCTTCCAGTTGTGAATATTCTTATCAATGCCCCACTTCCAACACCAAATCCCCACTACCACTTTCGAAAAAAAAAGCAGCTTGCACTTATTTCAGTTACTCACTATTGATATTGACACACAACGACGTCCTAAGATGTGGTATCATGAAGTTAGTGGAACAACAACAACAACAACAACAACAAAAAAACAGCCACAAAAGCTAAATGTTGTGTTATCTTGTGCTTACCATTTAAAGGTGGTGCTTTGAGGTAGTATATGTCGACAGGGGCTGTTTCAGCCCATGCCCGGGACCTCCAATACAACAACATCTTTTAGGGAAAAATAGATTGAAAGTAACACACAGCTAGAGATGTTCTCATGGCCAATTGCACAGAGATGAGAGTTGAGATAGAGAGTGGGGAGAAAAGAGACTGAGGAGGAAGGAAAGAGAAAGAGCGAGCGCCATGGGCAGTGGTCATAATCAGGGCCTAGCCACTTCCCCGATATGGGGTCACCAATTGCATGACATTAGATACAGTTAGCAAGACAGTTATCAGGAGTCATGGAAATCTGGGGAATTCAACACTGGAACCATGAGTCAAGTTTCACTTTGATTTTATACTATAGTCAAAAAACAATAACATTTGTGATACCTGGGATCATTCACTGTCTGGCTCAATCAGGTGTGAATGCTGCAATGTTCCAGGTACCTTTCTTTGGATTGCAGGTTGAGGTTCAGGCTTAAAAATGTCTCCACTAGTGTCATTGACTTCCCGTTCCTCACACCTGTTTGCGAGTGTTGACTTCCCCAGGTTTCACATCTCCTACTCGGCTTAAACTCATATTCACATTTCAGACTTCAGTAGTACAGTAACTACACTACAGCTTTTTTGTACATAACACTTTCTGGTTATAATGAGACAACACGATTGGTTTTCATAATTTGGTGTTCACTGGCTTGTGAAATAGACCCATCGGTGGCAGGAGGATAGTGGGAAATAAAATGGTCAGTATTTGGAACTACATAAGACAAATAAGAAAAAAAAAAGAAAAAAAAATCTCAAATTATTAAAGTGAATATCACTGTGTAGTATTTATTCAACTTGTAATTTATGTACTCTTTTAACCTTTGTCTTTTTTTGTTATGACAAAGCATTTATTTAAATAAAGTTATGTATTCATTTAAGCACTGTGGTGAGGTTTTTCATTTCTAGTGTTGCATTTTTAAGATGAGTAAGTAGCCACTAAATTGGCTTGAAAAGTACAGTTTGAATCATCCTGATAGTAAGCACTGACTAATCTCCAAGGCACGAGCTGATAAACCTCTTAGACATAAGTCTGAGACACCCAGGCTAGCCCACAAGGATCTCATGCAGCATGCAGGATGTGACTTTATAAAGCCTTGCCCGAGGGCAAGTCACCTGGTTTTCAACACCATAGTCAAAAAGATTGCACAGGAACAAGGAAGTCATTTAACATGAGTTTGAACTTCAAGGGGGGGATAACATCTAGTGGGACCAGCTTACCATTGAAATGAGTGGGAAGAAGGGATTTGTAGCCTCGAGGAGGCTTCATCATGTTATGGAAAACCCACCTTTATTACAACTTGAAGGCAGAATGGACTCCCCTGAGACACGCCCATTCAGAAAAACACACACGTGCAGCTAAAAGTAAGTGCATATACAGACTCAAGGTGCAGGCAGAATATTAGAGCCTATAGAAGGTCTGGTAAATGTAGCAAGAACTAATGATTGCCTTTAATTTTGATTAGACTCATACAACTTTTTGTCACAATGCTTGAAAAGAATAGAAGTATAATGGGATCACAGGGGACAAGTAAACATTTAACACACAAATCAAGGGCAATGTTGAGCAATATTAGCTCTCAAAGGGATCTAAGGATCAGTGCATCTCCACAGAGGGGCACCTGGTCATTTTTGTTTCCTCGTGCACTGAAGTGACAGAATGGGACTTTTTTTTGGGTGGGGGTGGGGGGCACCAAAATCTTTCCCTGGGGACCTCAAGACTTTGACCAACTCCAGATGTGGGTGACTGAAGCAGGGCATGAAAGGGTGGAGGGCCCAGCAGTTCCTGTATAGTGAGCAGATCAAGGCAGCCGTAAAGGTTGTTGTGGTGTGTGTGTGTGTGTGCATGCATGCAGGGAGGGCACAGACTTTGACTTCGGGGAGGAGGAAACATGTGTAGAAGATTTGATTTGTGAGGCAGTGAACATGACAATTACTATTTGCCTTCAAAGAAACTGACAACTGCACTTAGGACTTCAAAGCATTTATGCCCCTTTTATTACATAATTAGGCCAACAACGTTGGATGGCTACATCTAACATCAACTCACGCACCTCGCGCCATCCTAAACCCAGTCGAACTGCTGTGCCGAGCACTTCTGTGCCACTCAAACCTCAGAGTTTTGCACATAAGTTGCATACTCTCCCTCTACATTTCTGTGTACGCCATAATTAAAACTGATTAAACAAATGAGTGCAGTAAAATCACATGCAATGGCTTTGGAGATGCTTTCACTTGCTTGTGCCTGTGGCTCATATCATTAAATGTGACATTTAGAAACCATGATGGGGCATTTAAAGACATAAGAGTACAAATGGCATGCAGATGTTTACACTGCATAATTGGGATCTTTGCAAATCACTGCTTGTGCTCTTGTCTAATGCTATCTCCTAAAGAGGTAATAGTGGTTCTTTTCATCACCGGGATGGAGATGAAAGGAGATTTGAAAGAATGTACAGCGGTTGAGAGTAAATCACATGACTTAGTGGTGGAATCCTCCAATGCTGGTGGTAGACGACGGCAGACAAGTGTCTGCTAGTTCTCATCCAAGCCCTTTCATCAAAGATGGACTTAGACCCGGAATCCCAAATGGAGGGTTCTTCAGCGTGGATCGGATGTGACTGTGAGAACCACAACTGCATGTTAAGTAAACCAACTTTGAGATTAAGATTTGACATCCTACAAACCATAAAAGGAGGCACAGTTACAATGCGCATGTTCTGGCTGCCATGCTTTGCAGTCTCTCTGGCAAGGGCGCAGTGTGTAGTCCTCTATTTCATAAATGGTCTAGTAAAAAAAACAAAAAAAACAATGTTTTTTATTAACTATTAAATTTGTACTGGTGAAAATAATTGCTGAGATCTTAAAGTGCAAATATTTAGCTACTTAGATAGAAACACAGATGAGCACACAGGTTGTTACCCTCAGGCTAGACTCTGTAAAGGTTCTTAATCATCCAGGTCATTGTTCTTTGAGTTCAATCTGGGATGGAGAGAATCTCTTGGATGAGGTGGAACGTCTTCATGATCTACAGTCCAGTTGTGCCAAAATAAACCCTTCTCCAAGAACTAAGTTAGAGCTATGTGAACTAAGAGAACTGATGGTAGGGCACACTGCTAGCTCACCCTATACACGTATCCATGGGTTAAATATTTAGGCCCTTTGCTTCATGACATCCACTCTCTCTATCCGCTTTCCTGACTTCTTTACCTGTCCTATAAAATAAAGGCATACCTGGCCACAAGACAAAGTTTAAATGGAGAACCAATTACCTGAACTACTAGCCAAGTTGTAATAAAGCTGAGGTTTTGAGCTTTAAATCAGTCTTCAGCATGTCATAAATCTAGGCTAGATAAACACATATTAGCTCATTCAATATATTCATCTATTCTTGCCCCACTGTGCAAATATGCAATAGTGCATAACCACATCTGTGCAGATTCCCAGCACTGTTACTCTCTGACAGAGTTTGCCCTACCTCTGGGTTTGCTTGTGTTTCACAAGCTTCCGTTGCACAATATATTTTCGCATAGTTGTTTTTTTTTTAAATCAGTCTTTCTCAAGCTGAATACATAATACGTGTCTCCTTTGTCCATATTCAAAGATAAATGTCTCCACTGTTTTACTTCCTGCTAACATTGGAGCACCTTGTCATTTTAACAAAGATAAAACAACAATTATTTTGTTAACATTCAACAAGTACAGCTTCCGTGAGTCTTAGACACAGACCCACCATCAACATATCAAGGGAAGTTGTTGAATGCTAACAAAAGAAATAGTAGCCTGAAAGTAGGGCAGATCTTCGGTTCTCTCTAGGCCAATACACGCACATGTGCTTTTCCACATACACACCGACAGGCAGACAATCACACACAAGCACACACGTACTCACCCCCACTCTTATTCCCACTGCTACTACCCTCCTCAGCCCATTGTGCCTGATCTATCAAACCCAAAACAAAAGACACTTGTTTTGAGTTGTTTTCAGAAAAGGCCAGCTTCAAACTACCATTAAATGTGTTGAACAACCCAAGGACGCCCCGAGATTCATGTGTGACACCAAGCCAAGCTGTCAAATTTTTAAAGCAAGCTTCCTGCCAAAAGCCCAGCATTAATAAGCCAAAATAAAAAGAAATTAGAAAGAAAAAAAAAAACACAGTGTCACAAAAACTGAACAAAGCTGTAAAGCTGTAGTTGAAAGAGTGTTTCTGGGACTGGTGCTCAGCTAACTGGCACACTGGCACATGTATAAGGTTACAAGGCCAAAGCCAGTCAGGAGTGGTCTCATATGATACACTTTTGGCTAGAACTTCAAAGAAGTCTGTCTTTACACCCAAGTCTTGAATCATTTTGATCGCAAATCATTGGTGACTTTTGTTTGGGGACTTTTGCAAGTGTTAGCAATCTGAGCCCTACATAAAATGTGTACTAGTACTAGTATTAGTACTAAATAAATTGGCTGTACGACATATAAATACCTCACATCTGTAAAACTGCCTGTATAATCAGACATACGGAAATTAATTGGTGCAAAATCTATCAGAAATAATCTCAAGATTATTCAACAGAATTAACAGACCTGTTTTATTAGTCTGCCTTAATACAGTACTCACATGCCATGTCTACAGGAGTAGGTTGTTGTACTACTGTAATCATCCCCCTTTACATGTGTGACATGATCTCTTCCTAATGCACACAATAAAAATGGGGGTATAAAATTCACAGTCCACATGGAGTGGGCATCTTTCATCTGTGCACGTTTATTGCTGGTTTTCTCACAAAAAACCTACATGAGACTACTAGAGGTACTTCAACAAGGAAATGGAGGGAAACTGGTACTAAAAAGACTTTACAACAAGGAAATGGAGGGAAACTGGTACTAAAAAGACTTTACATGTAAATGTATGTATTTTTGCACAAAACTAGACATCAACATGTGTATGTGTATCATCATGCATATTTACTTGTTTCATATCTATTGCAGGATAATTTCTGTAGCTGGTGTTACACTTTTAAGAGCCCAGGCTAGTATGAGTGATTTACAAAAACAAAAACAAACAGAAATGATGAATGCAACATTTTAAAATCCTTTGGAGGTTCAGCGAATCATTATAATGCTCTAAACTCTAAAAATCTCCAGAAGCATTTCAGAGCACTGGAAGTTATGAGAATGTCGCCATCATTTTCCCTTGACAAGGACCTGTTGACCTGTAAGGAGTTATGATATATATATATATATATATATATTAATTATATATATATATATATATATATATATATATTATATATATCTTAATATATATATATATCTATTATATATATATATATATATATATATATATAGGCTGCAATAGATTACCGATACATTTGTGAAATAAGATAAAAAACATTCCATGTCATCCATCACTCATGAAGCTTGGCTGTCTGAGGGACAACAACAGCGAATTACTTGCAGTCCATGGATGGCAGAATTGTTCCAGCACAGCCTGTAAAACAATACAGACACTACTGTGCAAAATTAGGCACTCTGCCATGACAGCCCCAAAATCCAGTTACTTTAGGGGCATTTATTATCAACAATAGCACCTCTATTCATATTGGTTACCTCTCTTTAGACTATGACCTGCAGCACAAATATGTGTGTGTGTGTGTTTCCCTGTGTGCATTTGCGCACTTGGGTTGGTTTATTCATAGACACCTTTACCCACTTAGTATCCCATTTGTCAGTGTCAGCCCCCCATCCTAATCCCTCCTCATGTCAACACTCCATTAGTAACCCCAGCAACACACACACACACAGACACACATTCAAGCTCATGCACACACATGCATGACTGCACACACAGCATCGATAGGAATAGTGATGCCACACAGCAGTTTCGAGTGTTATTACCGTAAGTGCAATTTTTCTTCAGTGACACTTATTTGGAGTTGATAGAAGTGTTGATAGAAAACAGCTGACAAACAATAACAACAGCTCTCTGTAGCCAACAAAAAACGAAGGGAGTGGAATCATAGAAACGCTTGGATAGTGTTTACATTCAGAGTTAAAATGACATGACACTTGATGTGATAAAAATGCCAGTAAAAACACTTCAGGCTCTTTTTCGGGTGAATGTCAGAGCAAAATAGAATTTAATTAATTTACAGCTGACAATGTAGGAAGCAAGGATGGTGTATCGACAGGAAATTCCTACACAATTTAATCAGTGAAAAGTATGACAGTAATAGCACTTTTAATTACCTGCTTTCAAGTATTTACTCACGAAAACAAGTTTACACAACGTGTTGGCACTAACATTGGATGTGCGTACATGTCTAATGTAAAAGGATCTGAAGAAGCACCTTTAAGTCTTTCATCTCAACTCAAGAACATTTATAGTATAAGTTCTGTGATAGTACATCATTCAAGTTCATAGTGAAATTGCATAAAATTATGCATGAAATTGATGTATTCATATGTTAATATAATATTACAAACTACATTCATTGTTTTCACACATTAACCTCACGTCCAGCTGCTGTAGGCAGTCAAATAGATCGGATAAAGCTGACAGCTCAGTGCCAAACGGCAAACAAGGTTAGCAACGAAGATAAAACGAGGGTAAATACTGGACTTGCTTTTTATCAGAGGGTCAAAAACACAACTCCAAATGAATGCTAATTTTGTTCTGTGTCGGCTGGAATGGCCAGTTGATTGCTGACACATTAGCCATAAGGTAATAATATGTCAAATGTTCAGTTTACATCTTGTTCTGCTGCCACCAGGTCAATTATTACACCTTAGAGCCCCATGAAATGACCATAAGCAACAAGTGTTGTCAGTGTAGGCAAAGCCTGCTATTACATGTTCCTTTATCACTGCACATTGTTTCTTTGTGACAGTGAGAATAAGCACCGTGGTTTGAGTCAGTCCCACATACAAGCACACCACGTGTATTAATCCACAGCTAAAAATAGTCCCCAAAAAGTGAATTGCTTTTGTCTCAATTTGTCCAGATGTTTCTGTTTTAGAAGTTTTAGAAAAAAAAGGAAAAAAAGAAAGAAAGATTTTTTAAAGATTACATGACATTTAGTCATTCAGCTAACACTTTTAACCAATGTGATAAAACCATCAAAGTGCGAAAAGGACATGTTACTGCCGAAATAAGCACTACTCACATAGAATCAAGTAACACCTCTGGAGGAGGATAGATTTAGCATGTCCAGTTGTTGATAGTGCTAAGATAGGAGGTACTCTCTGAAGAGCTGGAACTTCAAGAGTTTTTTTTAAGGTAGAGAGGGACAGCCTGCTCTGGTAGGAACTGCTAGGATGTTTCACCAACCGGGAACAACAGATGAGAAAAGTTGGAATGCCCAGAGCGTACGGGTGGCACAGCCAGGCATTATTGGAGGAGCGCAATGGTTGGGAGGTAACGTATGCCTGAAAAAAGGCATTCAAGTAGGTGGATGCAGAACCGGAGACTACTTTGTAGGCAAGCATTAGTGATTTGAATTTAATGTGTGTTGCTACATGTGCCCTTTTGGGTTGATTAAAAACCAGATGTGCCACCACATTCTGGATCATCTAAGAGGGTTTCACTGTGTAGGCTTGGAGGCCCGTCAGGAAGGCACTGCAATAATCGAGTCGTGAGAATATATTTCTAGTTTGAATAAAGAGACTTGGGAAGACAGAAAGCATCGACAGACAGACTAACACATTGTTGCTTTTGGTCTTTACATGGGATTTGTTAACAAGAGGAAAAACAAAATACAAACTTTATCCTTTAGCTTATATTAACCCTAACCTAAATTAAAACAAGACAAAGCCTTCAAATATAAGGGTTTCTTTACACGTTGGTGGACTCCTTAAGATGTACTGGACTGTGCTAGTAAGATGCTGTTGCAGTAGGCATCGTTCTGAGCTCCTCCTGGAACTGGTTACAGTTGGGATCCCCCCTCACTTTAGGTGTTGCTGGAATCTGGACCCCAGTTACGGGGTTAACGCACCAACACTCACCCCGCTGGCCATGGGTGGACATGTTGCACTGGAAAGAGAGAAGAAAAACACAAACTAGACAAGCTGGAAAACACTGGAAAACAGAGGGAGGGGTAAAGATGCACAGTGGGAAGTAGGGGGTGCATTAATGAAGCACGGCTTATGGTGTGTGTGTGTATGTGTGTGTCCTTGTGGATTTTCTGGTGAGCCATTGGATGAGAGTGAGGGCCATGGTTCGGGTAGGACAACCCTCACCCAATAACAACCCATCCTCAGGTCATGCCCCCTGCTCACCATCCACAACACATGCCATCATACACACACTCACACACATACACCGAAGCATGCCAGTAGACCAGCCCCCCTGCAGAGCCCCCTCTACTCAGAAATGAGGTCGTAATTGAAGTGGACACAGTTTACGCCGTGCACACGGGACGGCCGCAGAGGGGACGGCGAAAAGAATGAAAGCTGGGGGAAAAGAAAAGACTTTCCATTTTCTTCCTTCGATGAGAAAGAACAAAAAAAGTGACAGTTACAGTAATTACCCCGCGACAAGGAGGGACAACTCCAAAAGGGAGCTGAGTGTTGAGGAGGTACAGTGTTCCTCCCTGGGAACCAAAGACTCCAGTCCGAAACAATGCTGTTGTTTGTGAGCCAGTTGAGAGCCCAGCTTTAGGAAACTGTGGCGCCTATTCAAATCTTCTTTTCTGCTCTACTATCCTCGTAAGAAAACACTGGATATGTGACCTTGTTTGTCCTCCTCTGTCTGATTTCTATGGATGAGCAGAATTCAAATTCAAGCCCCCAGTCGGAAGCACAGTTCGTTCCTCAGCCTAACAAAAGTCTTCCCATGAAGTACGCCAAACAGTTTTATTGCCTTGGAACCTTGAGATCAGAAGCTGTTGCCTCATTCATGATGACAACAGCCCCACATGGATTTGTATGTGCATATGTGTGTGTGTGTAAGAGGAAGTGGAGGGTGCGTGAAGGTTATAGGAAAAAAACAAGGGGGAGAGAGGAAATTCAAGCGAGAACTCAACAAAACGTGTGTGTGAGCGACAAATGCTGAGCGATTTTAAATATTTAAAGGATGTAAAATGATGTATATATGATCAAGCACAATAAGCTTTAATGATACTCATCACAGCAGAAGCGTTTTCTATCGTCATGGTCAGTGGTCACAATAATCCAACCATGAAGCAGTAAAAAAAACATACTTCTGCACTGCTCTCTACGGGCTAAATCACTCAAACGTGGCACAATCCTGGCAAAAGACCATAATAAGTGATGTCACAGCGGGTGTTTAGCCTTTGTACATGGATGGAAAACACCTGCTGTGACATCACCGATTAGGGTGTGGCCACTGTTGTGACACGCACAGAGAGCAGCCATTTTAATTTATTGTTTGAAATGTGATAGATTAGTCCAGTGAAGAGCTGATATAAACCAACCATCATCTGAGCTGAATAATGGAGTTTGAAGGAGCACAAAATGCATTCTCAGATGCCAAATTCAGTCAAACAACTCTCTGTCACCCTGTTACAGAGACACTGTTTATAGATGTTTAGATTGGCGTAATTTTATAGACATTTTCCTAGAATTATACTTGATTTACAGTATCTGGTATCTCTGGAAACTTGACTAGCATTCAAAACAAATATCCGTGAGTTTGATTGATGCTTGTAGGCCACTCTATACATGGAGAAAAAAACAACAACAATCTTTTAAGCATTTATCTTATAAATGAAATTTCAGCCAGAGATTTAAGTTAATGACTTTTTGAAACCCAATTATCCAGAAATCAAAATAAACTCTTTCATTGATGGAGTTTGATTCCATCTACTGATGAAGACTGTGGTTAAAAGCACTGGAAAAAGTTAATAAATAATCATAGGGTGAACATTTGTTTTTTTGTTTCCAAGGTCAATTTCCACACTATAATCAATCTATAAATTGAGCCCCATGGAAAACTATTATAATATTAAAACTAACTTGAAGCATTATATATAGGAACAGCACATATTGCACACCTGATCACTGAACACCTGATCAATTATAGAATAATGTTTCTGCACATAGATGAACAGGCAACATTGTGACCAGCATGAACATGGCCGATTAAACAGTTCAAAGGCCCCAGGGCAGAAAATGAGCTGCGGGGCCCTGTTAGCTGCTGTTCCTCCCTTAAAACAGGATTTAAACACAGGGACACTCAAGATGTGGTAATAAAGTATAACCCACGGGCCCTCTCAGTGTGGAGCTTTTGGAACCCTTGAAGTTTTGGGACCCCAGGGATATAATAGGTATGTATAGGCACAAAATTGATGACATGTATGGGAACCATGCCAATCTGTAGCTGCTGATTGTAAAAAGACTTTCAATATAATGCACAAGTGCACTAAGATATACTGGTGCTGAGAATATAGAGGAGTTAAATGATGTGAGGATTGTGAAACTGCAGGTATGTAAACTGGTTAGAGGTGGAAAAAGCTGAGAAATATGTGAAAATAGAGCCCTGCTTAAAGGGTTCAGACTTTCTGCATCACGAGCTAACAGAATTATAAGATTGAGCAAAAGAAACTACAAAATATTAATATCAAAATGAGTTGCAAGAAGAGAGAGTTTGCGACTTGATGTATAATCTTTTTGGCTTTTTTTCAAGTTCATTTTCAGGTAAAATGGTGTGATGCCAGTGCTCTGTCCATGGCATACCTGTTTCAGGTTGTACAGTCCATGTTTGTCACAGTTTGGAAATTTGAGCTCGTACAGGTTCTCCAGTGGGCCTCTGTTATCATCAGAGGTCATTTTGGAGATCTCTTCTAAGACCTTATCCAGCTCCTGCTCACAGGCACTCTGAAAAGACGATGAAGAGGGAAATTATTCATACAAATACTAATAATGGCAATAGCTATTTAGAACTTACTGAAGTAGACGTACAAATGTAATAACAGAAAAGAAAAACGACGTTAGACAAAATGACCTGAAGACAAGAAATAGAGTAAGAACTGTATAAGTTTGACTTGAGTTTGAGGCCAAGAAATGGGCTCTGTCCAAGAAAAAGAATAGAGAAATAAAATACTTCTGTGTGTCTTGTAAAAATGTCACAAATACACACATTTATAGCTAACATTTTTATGAGGTGCAGTTAGGCAAGCAGAAAGTTCAGCCAATATTATTGATGTGAGTCTGGTGGAGTGGAACATGAGTGGCTAGACTGCTTAACTCAGCAGGTGGCCATGACCACACACACACACACACGCACACACACAAACCTGTTCATACACTTATATCAACACTATTTCTGTTGCATGGATGTGCACACACAAACTTAGAAATATCCACGTGTACATGTACATACACAGTGAGTGTATCAGGCTGCCAGTGGGATCAAAGGGGTCCACTCTTATGATTAGTTGGCTGGGGATGAGAGAGAAGGGCAGGAGGAGGCGCAGTCTGCCACAAACCTTATCAAACATCTGAACATATGGATGAAAAGCTCTTTCTTTCTTTCTTTCTTTCTTTCTTTCTTTCTTTCTTTCTCTCTGCCTCTCTCTTTCACACTTGCTCCTACAGGCATCGACTCCTTCTCTTTTTCACATGTCAGACATACATAAACCAACACCTCTGTACACGCTCCTTCCAGTTTCACTGCTGCCTTACTACTCTCATATATTATTAAACGATAGATTCAGGCTATTTTATGTCATTCACATGCTAGACGGATGTTGTAATTATTCCTTCTTTCCATACTGGCCTTAAATAGATTCCTTCATAACCTGACTACACTGTGAGTAGTAAAGAATAAGAACCACAGTCCTTAAAGCTAATATGAGGTACCAGCTGTTTTAATTTGCCAGAAAAAATGTGAAGTCTCATTAGCTTCGTTTGGTTTTTAGAATTCATGTTTGCACACAGCGGGGACAGTGGGTTTTGTTTCCAATTCTTTCTCCAGTTATTTCTCTGAAGAACTGGGTGAGACCAGGCGCCATCCTCTGTGGCTGTGAAGTGAAGCCAATGATTAAGTGCCAAAAACTGCAGTTCCTCAAGCGGCCACTTGACTCTTCAGAAACCTGAGGGTGACATCACGAATACAATGCCTATTCTTTATACTGGTCCGAAACAAGGGAAATACTTTATCTCCATGAAATTTTGTAGCTTTCTGTGCATCCAACTACAATGGATGTCCAGAACAAGACTTCCTCTGCAGTCTGATTAGCAACTTCATACAGAAAACTGAAAAAGCTAACAAAAGGCTAAATCATCATCAGAAGATAGCCAAAGGGTTCTGCTGTTTTGCTTTTCATGGACTGTTTACCTGCATGCAACCCAACCAAAGCCCACTCAGATGTGATATTACGATACGACTCTCATGACAAACAGAGAGAATGCTTTTGATGCCAAATTATTGCTCCCTTGTCTACAGATTCCTATGCAAATATCTGTTTATAGAGATGAATCAAGTGGAGTATTAAAAAATGTTTAATGAGAATTACACAGTCATTCAAGGCATATTGATTACAAATATGACACAACCCCAGCTCTGCCTGTTAAGCATGCATTTTGTCTCCAGTATTTGACCTCGTATGACCACCCATAACGAAGTGCATCCATCCTTGACACCATCGCTATACAAAGTTCCTCCCCCTGCCCAGCTGCTCGACTCCTTTTACTGCATTCTCTCTATTGTTCGTTCTAATCATCTTGACAATCGTCCTGTACTCTGTATGGTTTTTTTGTTTTATTTTGTTTTGTTTTGCTGCGAGCGAGTGAGTTAAGTGAGGGAGAAAATGAGCAAATGCGCGTATAATTGTTTGCGATGTTGAGACATATACGGGCCTCCACATGCGTAGCCCCCCAGGGCCCAAGCTCATTTACATGAAACAGAAAGGATATCTGTGTTAGTACACCACCCCATTAAGTGTTTTCCAGGAACTGCTTTTATTTTTGTGGAACTGTGTTTGACACTGTGAAATGTTGAGTAGGCGTAAAAGAATGGGAGAGGAAAGGGGGGTGTAATCTATAGACGGCATTCAAGTGCCAACGACGCATTCCACTGTGGCAAACAAAACAATATCAGTTTTCATCATTTAGATGCTCATTTGGAGAAATTACTGAAGCTAAAAGAACTCAGTCTGAATGAATCATATGTTGCTTATGTCACTTCATACGTAATTGGAAATGTATTAATAAATCCACAGGGGAGGTGCTAACAATGTTTCACCACGTTAGTCTAAAATGTAAGAGTTTTAAACATGACACCTGCATTTTCTAAGGAAGCTATACAGTGTATATCTATATGCTAACTGACACAGCATTTCCTAAGTAGCATTTCAGAATATAACTTATTAGCACGGCATCTAACCAAATATTCTTACATACTTGAACAATAATTGACCACGTATCCAAAAATATATTTTCACATAGCAGTTGTGTAAACTGACGTGAGTTTGTATTAATGACATTGGGCGACAAACATCCGTTCTCGCAGTCACCTTATAAGGACGCACATCCCATATGGCAACACTCTGGTCCACACCAGGTAAGCCCAGGTAAGTTTAAGGTTGGAACCTTTTGGGTTAAAGTGATGGTTAAATTAGGGTAAGAGATGGGAGTGGGCATGTGTTAGGTAAGATTAAGAACCCCAAGTCCCCAGGGAATGAACATGAGTCCATGTCATGTCAGGGATGAAAAGAAAGTGTATGCGTGTGAATAAGTGTCTATGCACGTGCATATGTTTGAGTGAGAGAGTGCCCAGAGGAGGGCACTACCGTACCACAGCACACAGCAGCTTGTTGACCTTTTGTCATTGCTTGCTTTTGATAGGCAGACATTTCACTACACTCTGCCATACACCATGACTGTAAGGCCATTCACAAAATATAAGCTGGGATGCTGCAGTGGGGAAAAGTACACCATTTTTAATGAGAAAATCTGGTCATACATGCATGCAAAATTATACTGAATTAATATTTTGTTTTGTTGGAATGTTTATTCAGTTTCTGCTACTGTGCCTGTATAAAAAGAAAAAAATACAAGAGGTACAACACCAGTGAGTGACCATCACAGACTACATACATTCACTGGAGTGCACCTTTGTTTTTGCCCTTGAAATGCTTTAAAGCTAACATGACAGTGAAATGCTTAGACTGACAGTAAATAATAACTTGTGAGGAAGTTAATCCTTAAAATAGTTGAAGGTTTAGTTCTAACCTGAGGGTCTTTCGGGATTTGAGGCTCCTCTAGTTGATTCTGCTTCATCCTGCTTTTGACCCCGATCTGGTATTGTTGCCTGGCGGTCTCCAACTGCCAAAACAGAGCGTCACTGGGAGGTCTTTTCTGGACTCTTGTGGTTTGCGGACTCTCAGTCCCATGCACCTCTACAACCAAACAAGCACACAAACCTACTTAGAAACACAATCAGAATCTGTACATAAAATATACCTCTGCTTTCTTGAAAACAGATTTAAGGTTTGTGTCCAAAGAAAGTTGTTGAAAGCAATTCAACCTTTGTTTTCTGGTTTTAATCCCAGTGTAACCTTCAATACTTTTAACATTTCTCCTGTCTCTTATAGAGAGATGGTAAACACACACTAACCCACTATCTCTGCTGTTTTCTAAAATTCTTACAAACACGATCTGCATTTATCTCTTCTTTAATCACAAGCTGCCATTAAAAGCCAACATTTTTCTAATAACAGGCCTTTTACAAGTCATGTTAATCCTGGAATTAGGAGACAAAGTCATTATGTGTCCTCAAGGCATCCTGTGCCCCTCTTGTCTCATGTCGCTAATTCTATGCTGGACAGTCAGGCGTTGCAATGGTTGTAATTACTACAGCGACAGTCTTCGTGGGGCGTTAAGATGTTTTCTGCAAAATAGCAAAGTGTTACATCCAACCCATTGAGGTTTAAAACACTAGGTTTATGACGCAATTTGCACAGGTCTTCTCTGAGCAGTGGGGTCACTCTGAGTGTGTTTGTTATACCAAAGTATGTTCATCATTAGTTGGATACAGGAGAGACAAAACACAAACAACAAGCTAACAAGGTAATTCAGAACAGACACAAACAAAGTCTGATGACAAAATAATACAAAATCTCAGACCTAAAAAACTTTGTGCCACTAATGACTGTGACCGTAAAACACAAATACATGGAGGGGTTCAAACTGTACAGACATTTGTCAACGTAGTCATAGTCATCACAGACGTGACGAGCCAAGTATGTCTGCACATTTCAACAGGAAAGCTGAGACGAAAGTGGTGACTGAATTAAAGAGCTGGGCTCTACTGCTAGTCATTGGTGGTGAGTTCAGACTCGTGAGAAAGCACTTCTGATGAAGGCTTTTCATGCTGAGTAAGGATTTTTCTTTTGGGTACCTAACCTACCTGCCAGAGGCAGTGTGTATATGTATGTGTGTGTGTGTGTGTGTGTGCGGCTGTGTCTGCATGTGTGTGAGTGTCTGTAATTAACGCTGTAAAAACAGGAGCAGAACTCTGAGGTTGTAAATCACTCTTGAGAGGAAATTGTGCCCCCCCCCTCCTCAAATGAATCCTCAAGAGCTTACACATGCTATGACACTGTCTGAATGTTTCTGCTTGTGTTCATGTGTGTGTGTGCATATGAATTCCGTTGTACACACTGCCAAGTGCAGAAAAAAAAGCATTATTTTGTAGTTTATAGAAACACCAATGTTGGGCAACACACATTAGTGACAAGACACATGCATTCACTTGCAAATGTAAAATTGGTGATGTTGATTGACTGATTTTTTTCTTCAGTTGTTTAAAGAAAATGCAGTTAAGTACTCAATGATGAAGACTCTAATAAATTAAGCATAGACTTGCTGGCATCTACACAGACATGCAAGAAGTAAATAGACACGTTCATTCAAATTCAAATTAAAGGTGTCTATTTACTCCTTGCATGTCTGTGTAGATCTCATGATGTCATAAGCATCTAGTCAGCAACTTAGATGAGCCAATAATGTCAAGCTACAAAAAAAAGTTAGTTACACCACAGATTTGCATGTTTCATCATAAAAAAAAAAAACTTAAAATAGGAATGGCATTCATTTTGTATGTATTTTGTAATTACCAAAACAAAACAAAAAAACTAATTGAATGGAAATTTTGTCCTGATCCTGACAGATACAGTAAAAGGTCAAAGGGGTCACCAAAGTGATTATGAACCATCCTTTGGGGCACATAATATATGTCATAAAAATCCATCCAATAGCTGTCAGGATATTGGACTAAAAAGCAAAAATGTAAATTCTAATGGTAAGTCAAGAAGAAAAGTTGAAGGATCCACAAAGTCAATAGGATTCATCCTCTGGGGATCATGAATGTCTGAGTCAATTTTCATGGAAATCCAACTAATATTCCCAAACTCAAGATTTATAACACTCTTGTTGCTTTTTATGTTTATATGTGACTCTGGTCACAGAAGGAAATCTTTCCAATGTGATAATCCAATTAGTATGACAACATGGGAAAACAGTAAAAAAACTGTGTGGCCACAAAGAACACCTTAACTTTTCAAGAAGTCAAATTATATTCACTGCAGAGTATGAGCCATGGCCAAAAGTCATAAGTTCCAACCTCCAGCTGAGCACACAAGTCTATATTTTGGTCCAAGTTGTGTTAAGATATTCATAACAGTGGAAGAATCACTCACATGTAGGGAGAGCTTCTGCAGAACACATTAAACATGTTCAGGACAAAGCTTGACATTTTTCATTTAAGTCTGGAACATGGTGAACATGGTGAAAAGTGATATAGTTTTCCTGTCCCCTGGTAGTTGCTATCATACTGCACTGACACGTAATGTTTCAAAAGGCAACATTCAGAGGAACAGGAATGTTAAAAAGCTAACTGAGGTGCAACTATAGACAGGTAAAGGTGTAAAAATCCCAACTTATAGTGTAGGTGTTTTTAAGACCATGTTTTCTATAGACACTTACTGTATAGGAACTCATGACAGCATGTTCCAGGCAGAAAAAGAAAACAACATTTCTTTAGCCAGCAGCTGTCATCTAAATACTGTGTTGTTGATTCTGTATTCAGTGCCATAGAAACTACCTGTCTCGAGCTGTTGGGAGTGTTGGCTTTAGGTATTGCCTTTGAGCAATGCTTTCACAATTCTCTCATAGCACAGAATGAGTAATGTCTTTCCAGAGTTGCTTAGCATTAATGTATTTGCCCTGTTATCGTATACAGTGGAGCTCAAAGACTTCACTGTGCTTCCACTGCCAAGAAAGTGGCCTTGCAGTACTTCAAACCATTGTCAGTGTAAATGGTTCCTCTCAAAGCTCAGCCACTTCAAACACTTCACAGCTGGAAAATGGACAAAAAGCAAGTGAATAATGAAGAAGGCTTTGCCTAGCCAGAGGTCCCCTTCAAACCTTTTACGGTTAGCTAGTTCTTTCAACTCTTGATGTTGCTATGCTTCCATGTGGCCATGTGTGTCATCCTAACCAAATGACGTTGCCTTTGTAGTTTAAAGGGAAAATTGTGGCCAATTGGCACTCCTACAGTTTTTGTCAGACTTAAAAGACAATAAGTGCAGTCTAAGGTCAAGGTGATTTTCTCCTACAAACCGTGTGCTTTTCACCATTGATGTAAGTGCTCTTAGTGTGTAGAGTGACACAACATACCAAACGGGTGTCAAGTGCTATACTACAGAGAACCAGTGCCCATCTATACATTTATGCTTACGTTTTGGTTTTTCTTATGTTTTCTGTTTTGTGTTTTGTCGGATGTGGTTCCTAAAAGATTTTTATTTTTTGTTTTGGAGTCTGTGTCAAATCACTATTGTAATAACTAACAACTGCAACTAACATAAGTCCTTTCTCTCAAAAATATCAAAGTTATTGTTCGTGTCTGTTGTCCTGCCACATGTTGTCAGTGGTGCAAAAACAATTTAGATCTCTAACTGCACCAATGAACATGAATCAAATAATGCTGTGATGTGAAGAGAGTTGTCTGTACAGACAAATCCAGAGATATTTGTCACCCAACTCTGCACTTCGTCTCAGTTTTTGTTCAGTCTCATCAACTCTTCCCTTCTTCTTTTTCTTCTCCCACATTGTGCATCAAACAGCAGTTTAAGAACAATTTCATAAAAATTAAAGGCAGCAAACATAAAACGTGTAAAACCAAAAACAAATCAAAACCTATTAGGTGATTAAATACAGGGGATAAAAAGTAAATGAAAGGTTGCTCAAGACTTGGGATGGTCTAAATTTAGTAATATTGATAAAACAGCATTTTGGTTAAATTTTTTGATATGCGTCAGGATTCAGTTGTATCCTGATACACTTGCAGAAAATTGTTTCATCCAGTCATTTATTTTATCTAAGCAATGTACTAAGTTAATAATTGGACTGAGGTCATGAGGAAATACACAAAAGTATAATTGTGTGTCATCAGCATAGCTGTGAAATTTCACCAACTTGTAGGATATAAATGCTGAAGAGAATAGGACCCAGAATGGAACCTTGTGGGACTCCACAGGTTATGCCATTTGTGTCCGAGAAGTCACCCAGGGATACAAAGAAGTCCCACCTGATCAGATATGACCTGAACCATTTTAAAGCCATCCCAGAGAGACCAACCCAGTTTTCAAGTCTATTTAACAGTATGTTATTATCAACAGTATCAAAGGCTGCACTGAGATCAATGAGAACCAGAACAGAGAGCTTGTATTATATTTAATATGATTTATTGCCTTGACCAGTGCAGTCTCTGTGCTGTGGTGTACTCAGACTGAAAAGCCTCTAAGATATTGTTAATTTTTTAATAACATTATTGATCTGTTTAAAAACATCTTTTTCTAAATTCTTACCTAATAATGGGAGGATATCTGAGGAATCGAAGTTGTTCAATGTTTGAAACGTCTTCTAAAGGGCAGCTGAAAACAGTTTTGAAAAACAATATAGGTAACAATGTAGGTATGCAGTTAATTGTGCAAGTGGAGCATTATAGCCCCTCTGTATCCACCTGAGTGAAAGAGTGCAGAGTACAATTAAAGTGCTCAATGACATTTATGACCTTGTTCAATTTATAGTCATTCTAAGTGTTGCAATCTTATTTCTGGTAGACAAAAAATAATTGCATTTAGAAATTGAGAGAAAGCCACTGGGGCATGTAGGTGTGAGATTAACAAGGCTGTCAGTTTCTCTATGCCTTATTGTAAACTGAGAGGAGCATGTGTAGTATGTCATAGTGGATCCGGAGTTTGCTTTTCCTCCTTCTATGCTCAGTTTCATTGTATTTTGTTGCTTACATTTTGAAACTGCTCTTTTTAGTGTAGTTGTGCAACAAGGTTCATCATTCTGCGTAATCTATATATTATCAATCTAATATATCTCTAAAATATGTTTACTAAATAGTCTGCAGATGAAGAGAGAGTTTGTCTCTCTATCTATTCAAATGTGAAATAAAACTTTCTCCCACTTCAGGTGTAAGGTGTCTTTACCTGATGTCGTTTCCCTCAGTTTTAACCTAGGTCATTGATACAGACGCACTAAATTTAATGCAATAGTGATCTGATAAAGCAACATCTGAAATTGATGATATTTCAACATCTAAACCTTTACTAATCACCAGATCTGGCATATGGCCACGATTGTGTGTTGGTCCACAGACCAACCATAGGTCCCTATAATTTTCCCCTGCCTAGAAGAATAAGAAAAAGAATGGTTCAATGAGGCTGTTTCAGTGAGAACAGCAGGTGCATCAGAACTCAACCAGGTTTCACAGAGAAACATACAGTCAAGATAGCGCTCTATAATAAGGTTGTTGACCAATAAAGTTTTCACTGTGCAGGTGGACAGGGGCGACGAGACTGCCCCAAATTAAGTGAACACATTTTATGAGGGTCACCCCCAGGGAGACCTCCTGACTGCCCAATTACGGTTTCCTTCAGAGACCTCTCCTCTGGCCCCATCGTGCCACTTCTATAAACCCCTGTGTATGTGTGGTTGTATTTCAGGCCTCTATGTTGAGTAAAAAAAGAATTTCCTCATAAACTTAATTTCCTTCTTTTTATTTCATATGGACTGGCAGAGACCTAAATAGTAAAACATATGACTCCAAACAAATGCTAATATTGCTCTATGTGCATGTTAACAAAAAAAAAAAAGACAACAATGTACATAGCAACAGATTCTTACTATTTCTGATGCATTAACATGCGGAATGCTGTAGTCATCTTGGTCGAGATGGAGATTGTTATTGTAATTATGCAACATGCAATTTTTCAACATGAGCTGTTTTAAGATTAGCACAAAGAAGGGAGGTCTTCCAATTGACACCTCAGGGAGAGTTTTCTCAGAATTGCAGGCACCAACATGCAGCTCCCACCCAAAGTGATCTCTTATGGCTTCACATTTTCCCGTGGATGATCTACATAGAGTAATTAAAGACCTGAGAGTGTGAGTGATGGAGAAGGAACATGTCTCAGCAGAGGATCACCTGCAGGGCAATAGGGGCAGTCTTGGACCACTGACAACACAAGAAAAGAAAGGAGAGAGAAACAAAGAGATGCACAAGCGAAGTGCAAAAGGGATTATACAGGACAGTAGATTTGTTCACTAGGGAAAGAGGTTTGTATTTTCGTTCCCTTACCAACAGTGGACCTGTATATAGAAATTATTTATTTGTTTAAATATTTATATATTTAAATATGTATTTCATGTTTTTTTTTTTTTTGCTCTTTTTTCAAGTGTGGATTTGGTCTAACTCAATCACAATAATTATTTATATTAGGCCCCCAGAGCAACTCTCACCATCAGAAATATTATTATATATAATCAAATGTCCAAACTGCTGCTGGTTGTGAACATAAAACACAGTGGTAATAGGTATATTGCATTTTGGCTTTTCATGTCAAATCAGTTAATATGTTCAGTTGTGCTGAACAAATGGGAACACATTACAACAGACCTTCCAAGCATGAATACAGTACATGTTGTAATGTTAATGGATAATACAAATGTCATTATATAAAGATGCATCCATTTCACTCACTGATGCTCCACTCTTAGAATTAATTGCCTTTGTTCAAGGTAAATGTTTTGATTCATTTGGAGACTGGATCATGACTGGGAGAACATTTCCAAGTTGACTCCCTTTGCTTAAAGTATTATACTACTACCACTGACACCAGCAGTATAAAATACCAAAATTATATGAAAACTGTAGCGTGCTCACAAAGCTGTGTTGGTTTATTTGAACTCTGGACTGTTTACTCAAGCCGTCATGCTGTTTGCTTCAGTTTAGCCCAGACAGATAAGAATAATGCCATTTGAACTCAGGATCACACCAAATGTCCACAACGAAACACCTAAAAACGTATGTCTCTGTTCTCTTTCAAGTGAGCAGCAGTGCGGTTATTAGGAATGAAAATGTAATCTCAACCAAATACAGGAAATGACCCCAAAATGTGCATTTTAATGGGTACAAAAGAGACAGATGTTGACATCTGATAGTCAGCAGTTGCTCATGTTTAAAAAGCCAAGCATAACACAGTGAACTGAGGGTAAACCACAGTGTGATCTGATGCTCATTTTCAGATTTTCCTTTATGTGTTCTAACTGGTTTGAACACCAAAGACGGTAAATCACAGCAGGGAGAGTGCAGAAGTCCATAACACTTAGCTTAAGTTACAGGATCTGGAATTAGGTTTATTTTTCCGACTCTCTTTGCAACCAAACTTTGCCGAGCCTTGAAACTGCAAAGAAAAAAAACTCCTATTCTCTTCTTTTATTGCCAGAATATATATTTCAGTCCAAGAACTTATCAAAAACATGCCTCAGAGTTCAACCAAGGTACATATTTATAGTGATTGAGAAATTTGGCTGCACCTGTTAACATGGAGCTCTACAACTTTCCCAAAACCTTTCTGAAGGGCGTCTGTTGTGTGCATCTTCCACATTCAAGGCATGTTACAATTCCAAAGTTGAGAATTTGCTTGTGAGTTTTTAATTTTTAAATTAAATTACTCTCCTCAGGTGCCATAAACATTAGCCCACATCAAAATAAGACTCTCCCAATAGGAGAGCTTTGATGAGATGTGGGTTACAGAAATGTTACGGGTTCATTGGAGGGATACCGCTTGTTTGCACACACAGATGTTGGCTTGCCACTGCCTGTTAAACACATTGCATATGTCAAAATTCATTTTCAGGAATCAATAGTGACCCTTTGTCCCTAATATGTGGGAGAGAACAAGCTTGACATTTCTTTGTCGCCGCAGGATTTCTGGGTTATTTATATTGGGTAGTTATTGTGACCAAATGTGTTTGATGTAGATGTGGTTTTTCTGACATAAAAAGAGTCCCGCAGTGAAGATATTGTTTTGACACAGCTTCTCTGTGAAACTTATTTACTTAGTTGTTTTAATATCATGCCCAGGTATGATGGCAAGTCAAAACTAACTGGGTCTGGGCGATGCTGCCACACTTGCAGAATGTTATATTAAACTCCCTGATGAAGACTGGAAGGGTTTGTATTAAGATGATCAGTGTTACAATCTACAAAAAAGTAGTCCCCTACACATTAACCTGTGACTACACTGTTATAGACCAACATTTTATTTTGATCCATAAATCAGCATCCCTCATAAATTAACCTGAAACAAGGACTGAATTCCTAACAATGTATCTATTGCCTCCAGTAACAGGATGCTCTATAATTTTTTGGGAGTAGGATTTTGGTGTTCATTCTTTCATCAATGTTATATATTTAAAGCATATTGAAGGCTGTAACAATGTCTGTCATGCAGTCAAAGCAATGTTTTTTGTTTTACTTTTTATCTCTCTGATACATCTCAAATGGTTCATTTTTATTGTCTGTATATAATTTCCCATTAAGATAAAAAGACTGTGATCAGAAAGCTGGTCCTCAATACCATATGAGCAAATATGATTTATATTGGGGAGAAAGTGAACGTGTTTTAGCTATTGGTAAAACACTGCACTCAATGGGAATCATGCAACTGTAATAGTAAAATTAATTAATGTTTAATGTAGCTAGCATTCCAGTCAGAGAGCCCTACCTGATTTTTATTAGACATTACAATCATTCATTTGGAGTTGTGTTTCTGGTCTCCTGATGAATGTAAGAGCAATGTAACTTCAACAAATCAATCTTTTCACATCTGTTTTGGTCTCCACAAACTTCCTCAGCTAAGTTCACCAACCCTGCAAACGTCTGGTTCTGGGAAGTTAGCATACAGTGGGTGTATCTGAGCTATTGTTGTTCTTGAAATCATTGTTGATGAGAGTAGTGAAACTGAACCGTAACAACTGTAAAGCTGTGGGCTTTGTAACCTAAACAGTGAGCTAAAAGAGGCTAAAATGTCAGTAGGGTTGTAGAGTCTGGGGAAAATTCTCAACATTGAGTGACTTTATGTTACAAATTTGATTCATTGTTGATATACAATTATTGCAGCTTTGACTTACCATTTGTAGCCTGGTGGTCCAGACTTGTTGTGACATCTAAATCCACTTTTTGTCCACATCGTCCCAAACCCTGGATGAGCTGTTGCAAAGGTAATTCAGCCTCTGTGCTTGGGTAGCACCTCAGGCCTCTGGAGCACCTTGGTGTGTAGACCCCGCAAAGCTCCCCCTCCTGCCTGGCACACACTGGACAACAACCACAGCCTGGTTCCCTCACTATTTCTGGACATACTGCTGTAGGACACGCAGCCAGACGCTCAGAGGTACAACTTGGACATCGGAAAGCCAAATCCCCAAGTAACATTCCAGGCAAAGCAATGTATGCAAACAGCAGCCTGTAAGTAAAATATATAACCATGCTTACGCTTTCTAGGTTTATTAGTTACTACTGGAAGTAAGAGTGACCCTTGGACGGTGATAATATGAACCTCAGGATCCTGAAAGTCAACATTGTGACGCCACTGACAGGGTCCTATCTGCTCCCATATTACTGCACAACTGTATATCAAGAGAGCCCTTCACTCTGATTATCAAAGTACACATCCTGGAATGAATGTTTTTGGTTTTTGGTTCGTTTGTGCTGATACAAATTATGCAAATAAAAAAATTGCATTGTAAAATAAATATAAGTCAATATAAGATTAATGAAGGAAAAGTTCATTGCAGTGCCAAGCTGGAATGACAAACACAAATACAACTGAGTCAGCAGCATGCACACACTAAAAGCAAACCATAGAAAACCAGATCTTTCCTAGGGAATATTAAAGCTGGTGCTGAGTGTCTGTGATGTGGCCTCGTCATTTGTGCATGTCAGCTGGCACTCAGTTTAAGGTGAAGGGGGGGGTTACTCTCTAAAAATGACTTTGCCTAGTTGTGTTAGTAATAAGCGTAATGTTCTTATGCCTGTGGAGAACCCAAGTGATCGCAGCCCAGCTGTCCCTCAACCTCAAGTTGATGTTGTACCCTATTGAGTTGGGACAGTTGTGGCATCGGGCTGACCTCAATGTGGTGTTTCTTTCCTCTGCTTTATTTTGTCAGTTCACCATGGTGTTCATTGACACCATTGTCATTCATTCCACAACAAGATCAAAGATGTCTTTATTTTCCTATATCGTTACCTAGCTACTTCCAAGTAAAATAGTGCCAGAAAAGTGCAGCAGTGCAGTTGTTACAGCAGTTCAAACAACTCTTCAATCAACATATATAGGGACAGGTCTGGAAAATCGAGGGGCCCAGTGGCACACACGCAAAGTAAGGGGGGCACATGTTGGAATACATTTGGAGACACATTATTAAATATGGTAATGTTAATTATTATTATTTTTTGTTGAGTTTAGACTTTAGGAAACATTATAACACTTCTGTTTGTATATAGACACATCTATACGTGTTGAGGCAACAACTAACAATTAAATGTACTTACCATTATTACTATCTTTTTGTTTGTTCTTTTGATTATATTTATTTTTAACATGTAAAAATATGATAAAAGAACAAGACAAAATAACATAGCAACACCAACTCTTAAATCAAAAACTTGTTTTTGCTCATTAATTCTATTATAATTTGGATTGGACGGATTTATGTTTTGTTTCAGACGTTTGTTCATTTAATTATGTTTAGTATAGTTTTCATCTCATATGGACATGGATTTGCATCAGTTCAAGCTGCTCTGGACAAATTGTGTCATGTCTGTTAATGATGACTCAATCAATCAATCAAGAAATGGGGCTCAGAAGATAAGTAGTACTAGTGTAAGTACTAGTATGATTAGAAGAAGAGCATGAATGATGATTATGTAGTCAGATATTATGTAATAAAGGACTAACATGAAGCACCTCTTGGAGACTAACAAGAAGCTTCTCATCCATTAAACGAGGAAGATATTTCCATGTCTTTGACTGATCACAGGATGCACACTAGGGTTTCAGGCCACGCAGTGCAGCTCCAATGTGATGTCAGTGTAGCTCACTGTAAAACACACTTAGCTAGTCTGAGTATGAAGTAATGTCTGTCAGGTCCATCTATCCTCACTTTGCCTGATTCTGTCACTTGCATAAGGTTGTGGACTGGAAAAAAGGGGTTGCTAGAGGACAAGTGAGAGGGGGAAAAAAAGTCCCTGAATGGTAAAATGTTTTTGGAGTGACTGAATCAAATGTATGAGATAGAGTTCTTGAAAAAGTAACGAAAATGTAAAAAAAAAAAAGAAAAGTAAAGCACATTTTGGGCTTCATATAACATGATCAATCTAACCTTTAGACTGTTGGTTCTAAAATAGTTTTAGTTGAAACTAAATTATGTAGAATTTGAGGATTTCTCGTTTGGAAGCCTCTGGTGGTATTGTAAGAAAGACTGTGGCAGATACAAATGCATTACTTTGCATGGTGAAAATTTCAACTCTGGCCCAAATTCCAATTTGGACAAAAAATTCCAACCCACTGACATTTTAAGGGACTTGCAGTTTCCTTCCCACCCACGTACTGTATGCAGCTGCATGATGATGGAAGACACGTTGTTCCACTGAATAACTGGCATATCGCAAGACATTTTATTCTCAAGTCCCTAAAGGCTGTTAAAAGTGTTTATTGGATCACTGTTTAAATTAGCCAGCCTGCTTTTTATTGGTGTGAAAATGTTACTATACTGTGTCATCAGTTGCAGGCCACCAGACCTGAAAGTGGTGAGAAGGGTGTGAGAGGGTGATAAGGTCCGGCAATATTGTACCACATCCTTGTTTACAGATGGCATAGGTTGAATTATGCATCTTTAAGTGCTTTGCTCTGCTTCACTCCCCACTGGAGAGTTCAGTCAACACACAGGACTACAGATCTGTTAAATACAGTACATCTACAACATTAGTCATTGATCAGTCTCAGTTACATATTTCCCATCTAGCGTAATCTCTAATCACGAACCTGATCCTCTTTTTACAGTCTCTCTGTTCATAGCTATTGTGCATCACCCAGACATATCTTTGATTAGCCCTCCTCCCCCTGTTTTTTTGCTAAGCTAAGCTGACTGTCTCCCGGCGCCAGCTCCATACAGAACGCACACATGTGAGAGTGGTATCAAATTTGTAATCGAAGTCTTGAAAAAGATTAATAAGCATTTTTTCAGCAAAAAAATGTTGCAATACTTCATCATACGCTGATGCAGCTCAACCCCTTCTCCAACATGATGACATTACATCCTGTAGGCTTTTTATTTGCAGCATACACAGTTTGAATTCTTCTGGTGAGCAACATAAATGCAATATTTGTTGCAGAACATAGGTCAATAATTATGATCTGTCCTAATAACGAAAGTACGTTATCCATGCTGCAGATCCTCTCAGGTTAAATTGTGGAAAATAATGGGTACTTTCAAAAAAGTCTTAGCAGGTGATTGGATGAACAATCTGTCTATCATTATCTAACATGGCGAACTACAACATATCATATAACATAAGTTTAAATGCAAAAACATTTTTTCATTTTTTCCTGACGGCAGTGAAGCGTGACAGACGGGAGAAACCGAAAGCGTGCAAGGAGCCTGTGAGCATCTCCAAACATTGTGTTTTCTAATCACTGTAATAAATAAGTGAGCCACTATCATCTGTCTGAGTGAACTATGAGCGTTTAGGGACATAGACTAGTTGTGTCACTATTCTGAGAGGACAGATTCTTTAGAATTGAGGCCTCTTCCTGTCATGACAGTGTACTGATAAATGCTGCATACTCCTTGATCAAGCTTTAATAAACCTTTCAGCATCTTGGACTCCTGTGCGCTTTCTCTTCTCTGACCGACACATATGTACGCATCTTGAAGCCAAGCTAGATTTCTCTCGTTTCTCGCGTGATTCCAGTCCAGTTGCCTCGCAAGGTTAACGCAAACACAATTTTATTACAGAACCTCACAAATACAATACTGGTGGGTAGACACACAAAAAATGTGTGGGAAAAGTACTTTGTGTAGACCAAAAAAAGGGTTTAAGTCGCCCCTCCACCTTTCTCAGGCAAATATCAAGTTTACACTACATGCTTTCTAGTTCCTACCTGAGAAAATATTTTCCATTACTTTAAATGAGACACTGTCTAAAGAGCATGTGAAGAACTGTCTATCTGCTGTGTACTGTCACACACACTGTTATGTCTTTAATTTAGGGAAAATGGAAATGTTTTCTTATGACCACTCCTCAGTATTTCTCCACTCACAAATGCATTAGGGTTGTATTATGTGTACCCGTTGCCTAGCAACTCCAAATGAATGGGCAATAGCTGAACAATGTGTGGAACGTTTAATTTTACACTTAAGCAGAACGACCTGATAGTGCAGTGCTGAGAGATATTTTAACTGGGCTCCTGAAAGATCCGTCTTTCAAAGAGTCATTTTAGTCGAGACAAATGGAATACCACAGAAAGG
The DNA here is from genome assembly GCF_000972845.2 of Larimichthys crocea. Taxonomy (NCBI): domain Eukaryota; kingdom Metazoa; phylum Chordata; class Actinopteri; family Sciaenidae; genus Larimichthys; species Larimichthys crocea. Next base: position 5,614,554 of record NC_040011.1, on the reverse strand, counting down.
TGGTCACATTTTCCACAGTCAGTCATTTTCCTCAGTCATGGTAATTCAGAGGAGAGGAGTGAAAAGGAAGGCTTATGTTTGGATGGATTCTGATGTACAGCACTAAACAAGAGACTGGTGAGGTTGCAGGAAAAAAATATTTTTAATTAAATAGTGGGATTAGGATTTTTTTTTTTTTTAATTTTCCTAATCTGTGTTTTTTAAATTAAGGTTTGTAATTTATTCATAAAGGAATTTAGAATTAGGATTATTATTGTTTTGGTCATTAACAACAAACAGCACTCTTACCCATCGATAAAAATACACACAAATATTATGTTTTGGTGACAACATCAGGGCAAATGGTTTTCAGGAGTCAGAGTGTGTGTCAAACAGTGCTAAACAAATTAGATGTTATGTTAAACTGCCTGCTTTTAAACCACACAACTACTTTTTTGTTTTTTTGCTTTATTTTCAAGGTCTTGCTGTTAACACAGCAATACGATGTGTTCTTAATTAACGCAACACTAGAAATAGAAATGAGTATTTTTGCACCCTCAGTTTTAGTTGTAAATATGGACAGTTGTAAATGTGTCTTTGTTATGACTATATTACTTGTGATCATTTTATCTTCTTAGCTTTCTTCATCAACATCAACCCTTCTGTCATTATGTCCATAGAGGCTGCTGAGCCCGGTTACACTGCCTGCTTACCCAGCTCTGATTCTGCCACGACACTGGCTCTGACCCCTGTCAGCAACTAGATATCAGCAGAGGGAAAGCAGAAAACATTTTCTCTATTTAAAATGATCCAGTTTCACCACAATCAGCGAAATAGTTGATGTGTGTGATATCGTGCTTCCTGCAGATGATGGTACCCGCAGCACAAAGTTATAGTGTGAAAACAGATGTACGGGACACAGAATGGGGAATGACTGAGACACCATTCACCTGATTACAAGGCAGTAACGTCAAAATGATTATAAATCAGTTTATGGTAGAAAAGTTACACAATGTTGTGTTAAAGAACATTCTTCTGCCTCACTCTTACCACACAACAAAGCAGCCTTTCTTAACACTCTCCAACGAAACATTTGTTCTTTCTTATTGGTTTGGAGACACAAATAGTTTACCCATGTGAGTTTAAAAATAATGTACAGTATCTCCAGCGATCTTTGCTTTGGTGCTTGGAAAAAAAAGGCTCAGTCGCAGATCAGTGGAAGCAGATTATCATTTAATGACTCCAGAGAACACCAAACAGCCCTGCAGCAACAAATCTGTCCGGCCTTATTTTTATCAAACAGTGGCTGTATATAAAGGGGTCACTTAAGTGGTCAAGTATGTAATAACAGTCTTCTCTGTGAACACCTGGCTCCAAACACTGTGGTGCTACTATTATAGTTGTAGCAGAAGATTTGTGTTGTTTACACATGATACAAGCAATGTTAGCCACTATGACTAATTAAATTCAAATTTTGTTTGTTTTGCGGCCCCCAAATGGCCAAAAAAAAAAAAAAAAGACTAAGCATTTTGACTAAGCTTTTGTTCAAATTGGCAGATAAGAAATCAAATCAGACTTTTTATTACCTGTAAGTGATCAGTATTTTTGTGTCCAGACATCTATTTGCATGGATTGCTGTGTTAATGACACTGATGCCAGTAACAACATACGCAGAATCAGCAGGTTGCCAGAAGACATTTTTTTCAGTGTCTGTCCATGTACTCTTGTTCTCTGTTTTGTCCTCCATACCACTCCTCGAGCAGCAGCAATGATTCTGCTCAACTGCTTTGATGCACTCCTGTTACTCCGTATTTGACGCTGCCCTGTGTGTCGTGGTGTGAATGACTCAAAGGACACTTTGAAATTTGATATATAAGCGACCAGAGTGTCTGAACAGAGACGCATCTGTAGAAATATTGTTAGAATTGTGTTTCAAGTCACCTCCAAATGTGGCTTGGATCTGATTTGCTACAAAAAAAATCATGGTTTTTGCTTTTCAGACTTTTCAGAAAAAAAAGATTTGGGCTTAAGTCTGAACAAGAATTATATATTATATTTATGCCAGATTTATTGTTTAGATTAGATTTGGTAACTGCCAACGATCACACATCTAGTTCATTTTTTATTTAAAAAGGTTTCTAGTTCCTTTGTCACCCTCTAGTATAGGATGGGAAAATATCACAGTCTACTCCAACAAAATGTCTGAGGAATATGCTATAATGCTGTACTTGACAAAAGCCATAGAAGTGTTTCTATCTATATGTGGGCAAGTTTCTGAACTGCAAGGGCCTACGGTATGTCATAACTGCATGGGAGCAAAACTTGTTTCTAGTTTAGTTTTTCTCCATTTGTTTACATCTGAATAGTTGCCAGTAGCCAAAGTGCTGAACATGGATGGGAACATCCTGGTTTATGTGTTGGGAACTGTAAATTGTCTCTCCTTGTGAATGTTTGATTTTCTGTTTGTGTGTCTGCCTGGCAACCTGTACAAGGTGTTCCTCCACCTTTTGCTCATTGTATGCTGGACTATCAGAATATAGTCAACCCACTGATCTCTAACCATCTAACTCTGAATAGGAATAATAATTACAATACAAACACTGGCATCAAATCTCTGTGTGAGAAATCCTGCTGGTTTGCTGACATCGAGGCCCCTCAGTTCAAGAGTCTCTGGGGGTTTGTGTGTGGAACGTGTATCTGGGTAGCATGGGAACAGCCGGGCTGCGTCTGGGAAAGGAAGCAGGCTGTCCCTTGTTGTTGCACAATCTAATTATCTCTGAGTTTCAGTGATAAGAAACTGGACATGGGCTTTTTGTGACCAGTTGTGCATCTGTTAGCTGGCTGGTATACGATTTGAAGCATCTTCTTCACAGGTTCTAATCAAGGCTTTTTCCAAGGGATCCTCAAGAGAAAAATACTGCTTTAAAGAGCAACATAAAAAAAGCTGGGGTATGTGCTTACACAGCATTTTCTCTTTGGTTATCAGTTTGGGTTTTTAAAATGTTAAACCTGTTTTATTTGTCATGTACAATAGCTGATGCTTTTGTTGAGTTTAGTAAATTAAATGAAAGATTACATCCATTTATTTATTTTCCATGTGGACCTAAGAATTCATAGCTTTTAGAGTACGTATCTGTGTCATACAAGAGCAGACATTACATGTGAGCATATTTTTGAAAAAAACAAAAAAACAAAAACAACCATCCTCTCACTGCATTCCCTGGTAACATCTGTTTCCAGTGTCTGCCTCCCACGAGATAAATTCATTAATTTGTGGGAATGTCCAGGAAGCAGATGGCCATCACGTCTGTTTCATACAGATTTTATTGGTTTTTTTTTTTTTCTTTTCAAAATGTGTCACTGGACTTGTGTTGAACATGTTTGAAATCCTGCTTGGAAAGTAACAGAGCTTGGTAAATGTAAGGGTAGAATTTCTTTTTCTTGTCTTCAGTTTAATTTTAACTATGTATCCCCTTTGTAGGAAGAACATGTTTGTATAGACGTTATTTATTGCCTTGATTTATTTATGATGCTGGAGAAAGTGTTCCTGTGCATCTAGACAAGACAGATACCACAAATTGACACATTTTAAAAATTACGTTTTTTCTTTGTACAGAGGAAACAAGGAAACTCACTCGTGCATAGCCACTGGTGCACTCATCTTCATCATGTAAAAATTCCGCACTGGCAGTCACCAGGGGTTGCTGCAAAAAAACGCACCGGCATGCGGGAGAGAAGTTGAGCCAGAGCCTGACTTTGTTTATTTCATAGTTCTATCATCTTCTTAATCTTAGTCCAACTCGCAATTTACGCTGCAAAATAGTGACATGAAGAAGTTTCATTTGATTTGTGTCCGATGATTTAAGAGATAGAGAGAGAGCCTCCATAAAGCTGTTAATCAGAGAAATAAAAAACCCCGACCACCGTACTCCCCCACCACCGGTTGCCGGTTTCCCTGATCCTGTCTGAATCCATGCTTAATTACAAAATTATGACAAGTAACTTATTTTATTATTCCTTTTTTTTTTTTAAATAGATGGTGTCTGCTGCATATATGCTGGTACTTATATTCGTCAAGACAGGTAAGCCAGAATTTCAATATGGCCAGTATGTGATGATCCAAAAACGGGCAATGCTGGTGTGGTTTTATCTGTTAGACCTTGAAATTGATGGCTGACAGGATCTATCCACAGTAAGATGGCAAATTCTGAATTCTGAAAATGTGTGTTTTTCTCTCCATTTTGCACTCCCAGTTAGTTGTTAGCTTGTGATATGCCATTTTTCAGACTCAAAATATAACCTTTTTTTTACAAAACACTCTCTAGAGAGTATACAGTAAATCTGTAAATGCTATCGTTGTGTTTTAATGTGAAAGCTGAGGGGGGACACGAGCTATTGGAAAACAATGATGTAAGCTCAACCACATGTTGGCTTTGTCCGACAACTTGACGATCATAAAATAATGATTGGATGTGTCTAACTAGCTGTTAAAGGCTGTCTGAAGGTACAAAGTGAAAATATGTAAATGACAACACAATAAATTGTGAGTTTGGCTGTATTGAACACAGTAGAGTTGAACACAGAGGTTTAACCGGCTGAAAGAGCAAGAGAAGACCACGTTTTCCAGATATTTCGGTGTTGACAAGATCTTCACTAAATTCAGTCAAACAGTGATATCTGGTTATTATCTGGTGAAAAACAACAGACATAATACAAGATTATAGCAGTAAAGAGCTGTGAAACTGTGTTTTCCGTGATGTAATGATCATAAAAACAAGACTGAGATAACATTTAAGCTAAGTGACTTTGTCATTTTTTAAGGATTAATTTGTTCATTGGCAACATATCTAACAGATTGCTCAAAGATGTTTGAGTCTATGATGTTAGGTGTTTGGCTTGAGTTGTGTGGAGAACTTGGCTGTTAAGTATTTGTTTTCTCCAGGAATGGCTGCAAAACGTCTTGCTCCACCATGTGACCAGCACATGTTTAATAGCAATGTTGACAATTGCCTGTCAGACTTCAACAAAAGCATGGAGACAAGTGGCTATCAGGACAGGTGCCCATGGCCTGCTGTAAAAAGGTAAAATTTCATCAGCAGCAAATGTAGAGCTCTTTCCCTAACCTGTTACAAATTTATTTCAGATTTTAATTATTTTAATCTACAACACAATGAACACCCCAAGCTAATTTTACGGTTTGGTATCAGTGCCAGTCCAGACATATTTCAAAATATTGGTATTGGCTAGAAAAAGCTAAAACTAAATCTATTAAACTTTTCGGAAGTATCATTTTCAACCAGCACTTAAGTAAATAAAAGTAGGATCACACTGTATCAGAGGTACCCAATGTTAAAGTTTCGTAATAGGATTGGTGCCAAAATATATTGATCGTGACATCCCAGATGATAAGTTGTGTGCTCTTACCAAACACGTTAAAGTCTGTGTAAAGTAAGATTAAATATGTGTTCTTTGTTTGTCAGACCAAAGAAGAAAGTGTTATTAACCACACAGCTAAATCTGAATGATTAAAAATATGAACAAGTTTATGGAATTAGGTGTCAAAATTAGGTAAAAATGAGCAGTATTCTCAGCTCCAGGACTGTGAGGGCATGTCCGCTGAATGTGCTGAGTGGGAGCAGTATTCAAGTGACTGAAAAGTGTCAGATGAGTTCAGAAAATGATATGATGAACTTCACACTCTGAGAGAGATGAATTAATCTCAATCTCTCTGCTAGAGCTGCAGGTGTATGCTCAGGGTGGCCTCAGTGTGTCATCAGGCCACCCTTTAGGACTGCCTACAAAAATTCTGGACTGGGAACTGGTCAAAAACTGCTTTAACCTCTAACTCCACATTTCAGTAATTTATCATTCAAAGTCTTTTCAGCAACTATTTTCCAACATATTTAATGTATTTTGAAAGAAATCTCGGAATTGCCTTTACCCAGACTTTAATACAAATGCCTATGAACCATGCCATTTATGAGTCAGTGTTAATGTTGTTGCTGTTTGAGCCTTGGCATGCATGTGTTGCAGGAAGCTGTCCCTGAGCTCAACACTGTAGAACCCAGAGAGTGAAAACACATAAAGACTGGATACAGTGACACATAACATACTTTTTATGGCCTCTTCAGTAAAGATATATGACCTTTAGTCATGGGAAAGTCAGATACTTTCCTGTTTCCTGACTACACTTGGAGCTGGTCAGTTTCAACTAATTACTCAACTTTGAATGAAAAAATGCTAGACTGTTGCGTCTGGGCTCATGTTTCCAGACAGCAGTTGTTTGTGGAGACTTTCACTCTTGCCGTGATACCTACAGTACACTGCAGTAGACTTTAATTATAGATGTAATAATCCATATTTTACTTTGTAACATGGTTTGGGGCTGAGCTCCCATAGAGCTCAAATGGTGTTCATCATCTCAAGGAGCTTCCAGCTGTTAGGCTCAATTGAATTTTAGTGGATGTTTTCCACACTAAAATCCTGCAGTGACAACTCTTGATTTATGCTGGTTTGGAGAGGCTATGTTCGCTTACCCACCCAGAGGATGTGACATCTCAAAATTTAACAGTGAAATGTAAGCTGCCTCCAAAACACCAACACCAGTGAGTTAAACCCTTGGAGTCACTAGGGCTAGATCACTTTCCAAACCATGCTTTTAAAGCAGGGAACCCCTTATCCAGTTTTTTTTTATACAAAACTAGCATTCATTGTCACATAATTACATGTGGAAAGAGAAAAATGTAGAGATCTTGTAGGGCCCTCACCCTAAGGTCCTAAGGTACTCCAGTGCCCAACCACTTCAGGAACCACTGATGGAACTATTTAGAAATGGTTTTCCACCTTCAAGACATTGTCTTCCATTCATTGAAACATGTTAGATCCACAATGAATGGATCTATTTACTGTATTTAACATACTGTATACAACATACTGAGCTCTGCATATCTACAGATTCATATGAATACCCACAGTCTTACACTGTTAGTAAGGTAATCCTCAAGAACAATTTTTAGCCATCTTATTTTTTTTCCTTTTCCTTGCTCTCTCCTCCTGCAGCATCTACTACAAACTGAAGAGTTGCGTGGATGGCTGGGCAGAAACGTCTTGGTGTAAGGGATATCAATTTATGCCAGAGAAGGTCTTCCTAAATGTCCATGAGACATACTTCTTGGTTTGTGGACAAGTCCAAGACCCCCCACTCATCACTCTCATTATGTTAATAGCACCTGTTGTCATTGTGACATTATTCCTGCCATTCCTGTGTTCTGGCTTGAACTTATTCTCATAATTGTGGCTATTCTGATATTTGGTCTTGCTAACATCGAATTTGCCTACCTTTCGAGAGATTGGAAAAAGTGGACTCCAGCAAAACAGCATAACAAACGTTTTAATAAACCTTAATTTTCCAAAAGAATAATAATTCAATAACTGAAAACACTGGTCTTTAAGTCAAAACAAAAAACAGGAGGAACTAACTTGTTGGCTAACCAAACTCATTGCCTATTCATCTGCTCTTGCCGGTTTGTTTACATGTGTGAGGTTGTGTGTTACTCTGCCATAACAATATTAGGACATGGGAAGTTTTTGTTTGAATTAGTGTCTTCTTTGGTTATTTAAAAAAACTGAATGTAGAGACTGGTTCAGTGGACTAGCAGGAGGATTATTGTGAGCCAATCACCTTTGAGCTAGTCGACTCAGAGTACACAAACAAATAACTAAATGAAACTAAATTACAGAGTGAAGACAAAAAAAGGCTGACATGGTATGCAACAATTCTTACAACCCCTTAAGCAATGACTTTTAGGATATTTTACATTATGGCAGATAAGTCAATAGTTTGGTTAGCTGGCAAGTTACCCTGGAAAGTAGATCCCTGTGCAGTTAGGAACAATAACTAATCCAGGGGAATAATTCCTGTGTTTGCTTTTGGCCAGACTTATAGACAAGCATTTGAAAAGATTTATGTATTTGGAAAGCTTTAGGAGGCTCAAGCTATTAGCCCTGATATTATCTTCCTGAAATCTCTCAAATGAAGGTGGTGAGTGCAAAATTGGCATGACCTATAGTGAGAACAGCAACAACTATGAAAACAAGACCTGGGTTAAAGAAAAGTACCAAAACAGATACACACACATACAACATCAACAACAACATCTGTTAAAAGGAAATATTTTACACAAACATCATATCTCTTAATGATTGGGTGTGTCATGAAATTCTGTGAAACAGCATCAAACATATGATACATTCTTTAAACATAAATTTATACTTGACTGTCTAAATACTGAACGTCTCAACTTTCTGAAGCTCATTATCTTTTCATATATTTTGTCATATATAGTCAACTCCACCCATCTGGCACCTATAGTAAGTAGAGGAAAACAAAACCTTAACATTGATTTACTGCACTGTTTCCCACCGATTATTTCAGAAGTCTACATGATTCTTGAATAATCTGTACTGTACTGTATTTTTTTTTAAGATGACAAAAGAACCAATTCTGTTTGTATTTGAAACACATAATAAATATTTATTTCAGACAAAAAAATAATGTTTTACAGTTGTTTGAAAACCTCTTTACAGCAATAGCAAGATGGACCTGCTATTCAAGTATCCACATGGCCTAAGAGTCTGTTACAAATGCAAACATACCACATTTCATAATTTGTCAGAAGATGAGTATAAATCAAGGGGCTGTTGTGTAGACGTCATGAAGATGGTGTGTTATCAAAACAAAATAAAGCTTCATTTAGCAAGTTCAACGTTTCAGTTTCAACTTTGAATCTACTGACTGACAATCAACACCAAAATCTGCAGCTCTCTACATGACCAGTAAGGTAGAGAGATGAAATAAACAAGAGGGGATTGAAGAGAATCGAGGTGGACCAAATATAATTTGCACAATACTGATCATGACCATGTTGCTCTGTTTCTGCTGGATGTGTATCAAGATGATTCATTGCTAACACATTAAGCCTTACACCTCGACTTGTTAGTGTGAGTATGTTGTGAAGTTACTCTCTGTGCTATAGTTGTTAAAAAAAAAAAAAAAAAAAAGCATCAAATAAATGCAGCTTTGAAATAAATACTAAAATCCGCTGCGCCCAATTGCCCTGGCCCGGGCATTTAAACTGCAGCCGCCTGAGCATCGTGACGGCTTTGTGTGTTGTGTGGATTTGGAAGCTTGCCTAGTTAGTTGAATTTGTGAATGTTAACGTAGGTTAACTCGTGTAATTTGAGGAGGTTTTGTTTACTGGGACTGGGCAGGGTTTAGTTTATTTAGTAAATTTATAGTTACTGATTATACATGAGCGTATATTTCTGTTAGACCCATTAGTTCAGGGGTGCTGTTTTGATGTGTGTTTTGTTATTTAGAGTTAGATTTAAATAGTAGTGAGGGTTTTCTTTCTCGTTTTGGTTTTCTAGTTAGAATAGCATAGGCTCTGTTAGAGTTCTCCTTTTCTTATATTTGTTTGTTCTTTTGACAGCACTCGCTCGCCCTTAGTTCCCTTTGGCCTCACCTCCTTTTGTTTAAAACGATCTTAACTTTCATTTAATAAAATACTTTTGTTTATTAACCTTAAAATCTGGTTTTATGTTACTTCTTTTCATACCCTGAGATATGGTCGTAACAGTTAAAGAGAGAATTTCACTGAATAGAAAAAAAAAATCTCCAGAAACGAATAGTTTTTAATTTACAACATAGGAGATCAAAATTCGGAAACTAATCCTACTGAAGGATAATCCTTTGGTATGCAGTGCGATTAAAGAAAAATAAATTGCATTCCTGTAGTATCCAAATGATACTACCCATTATAACTCTCTTGCTCTTGAGGGAATATCAGTGTGAACAACTTTCCTTACAATAGTTGATCTAATGTCATACATACCTGATTTACAGTCATATAATGGTCGAACCTAATACACTATTCCATATGCTAGAACTCCAAGATTGCCAGACGTCTTTACTCAAACCAATGATGTTGAATTAAAAGAGGTTCAAAAATAACAGAGCCAAGTCTTAGATTTGGGTGGGTGGTCTGGCCTGCTACCATGGTGGTATAAGGCAATGAATTGTGGTGAGTTCAGAACACTGACATGTCAGAACTTTCTGAGGGTCAAAAAAACTATTTTTCTTTTCATCTTGCATGTTTCAACATCAAGACAGACAGGAGAGAGTGGCAGCACCACACCTTTTATTATCTTAAATAACACCCACAATTCCACTTTTCTCTTGTGTAAATACTGAAAGGAAGTTTTGCTTAGTGTATGCTTGCCGACTCTTTCTTGGCTATGGTCTCCACATATACTCAGACACACCAGTTCTTGTCATAACATGAGCACGTGGATGTGTTGAAGAGTCGAAAAGACTTGTATTGTCAGACAACAAAGGACATTGACCTTTGTGACTGTTTGACCACTGAGGGTCAACCCGGCATAGCAAATACAAATTTCTACTAAAGTCAGAAGATGCCAACGACTGGGGCCAAAAAAAAGTCAGATCAGATGTTAATAAACTTAAAAAACCTAAACAATGATTATAATCTTTACTTGAATAGCCTAAAGCTGATCAATCAGTTGGTGTCCATTTAGTCTTGCACTATGGAAGTTTTTTAATGATAAAACACAAAATCAATTCAAGTTTTGATAAAGCTGATGGTCAAGAAGTCTGAATGAGAAACTGCTTGAATAGAAAGCAACACACTTTTTGTGGTGCAGAGAATCAAATCAATAAAAAAAATAAAAATAAAAACACACACATTGATTAAACAAAAGTTTCTGCCTTTTGCAAGACATTCATGTCTCAAGGCCTGTCTTTAGAGAGGTTCTTGTGACCTAAAGACTTGAAAAAATCAATGCAGAGATGTTAAGTGTGTGTGGTAATTGCATTTTTTTATTATTCTTTTGAAGATGTGGAACTGCTTGCCAATAATTTATGGCTAGACAGGCGCACATCCAGATACTAATGTTACAATTAAAATCTTCTAACTGGATCATAACTCTGGTCAATTCTGATGGATTCTTCTCCTTTGAGTTTACTTGAAAGGAATATGAACTGCCAAAACAAAGAGCATGTTGTGACTTTAAACACAGAGTGGAGGAAGCCTTAGGTCTAAGGTCATATATCCATATTCCTACTTGGAATTTGCATAATTTAAAACATATGGTGTTGTATGTATGTATACAGTTTATAATGTTTTTATAATGTCAAGATACCAAGAAAATGTACTAAATACATAAATAATTTTTTTTTTTTCCCAACTGGAATTTCTGGAAGAGGGGAGAAAGCTCCTAAAAAGCTTCTTTGAGACAATCATGTAGGTGACATATAGTTTGAAATTATTAACAAAACAAACTAAAGGTCAAATCTGTAACTGTTGGTAAATATCTATACTGCCATTTAACTGTCTCTTTAAAATGATTTGGGTTGGGAGGTTGGCTAAACCTCAGTATTTCTAAAGATTTGGCTCCAGCCCTGCTTGTTTACATCTAACACATAATATTTCTTATGTGCTCAAAACATCATTAGCCCTCAACTATTACTCAATAGCTTTGTTGTTAATGAACCTCCTTAAATTGGAATCAGTCTCGCTAAATCTGACAAGCAAAATCACGTGCCTGAAAACATTTACATTCAATAATGTCAAGAACATAGTGGGGCCAAGTATAATGGAGAAGTGTCTTTGCCCTCAGTTCACCATTCCCCTAAAACATAAACATGTGGTCCACATAGTCCATTGACTGCGCAGCCCATTAAAAAGAAACTGCTATGGAGAGCTAATGTAAAGCAAATTCAGTGACTCATTAACTTTGGGAGCTGCAGAATCAAATACATATTACAGCAGGTGTATGCTTCACATCAAAGTGTGGCTTGGACAATAGAGGAGGGGGGAAAAAAAGGGATTCATTTACAGTTATAATTCTGTCACTTTGCTGTCACTTCTCTTCTCTTGACCTCTTTTTCTCTATTGTATAACACAAAAGCCTGGACTGTAAGCCATATATTTTACATTGCAAGTGTTGGATTGCCTTGACCGCTTTATGTACACAAAAGAGGCAACAAACTAAAAGGCTGGGAAGCAATATTTACAGATCGGAGGTCAGTTTCCCCTGAGACAGAAGTCTTGCATGACTCGTAAATATAGGGCATGGTTACGTGACAGGAGATGGCATAAAAATCTATACTACACTACTGACCTTTAATATAAAGTTGTTGTTTTTTTGTGTGTGTGTGTAGTTTTAGAATTTTTTTTTCGCACTTTGGAGCTTTAGTTTAGTTTTAGTTGATGCAGCAGTGATCATTATCCCGAGAAAACACAATGATTTTTACCACTTTGTCATATTTAATAACTATTTACAGAAACCTTGTCAGCTGCCACACAGTGTCTCTTTACTTATTTCTTTATCCATTGCAGTGGGTACGGAGTACAGGTGAGGCATTCTACATACTATTTACTTACAGTATGCAGAAACCATAAACTGGTCGATTATTTGCATCTAAAACCTTTCAGTTAATCTCTATTGCCCTTGTATGTGATCAATGATCAGGAGTGCAGTCGGCCTCTCTGCACTGTAGAGATACTGAGTCCCAGCACACGTACTAATATCTCATCTTTGCCTACCACTTTTTTCCTTTGAAAACTTTATTTCAATCCTGTTCAAGAAAACTGGCAGAAACTCCCAGAATCGCTTCGACCTGATGTCAACATGACAGAATGTATTTCAAGTGGAATATTTGTCAGTGAGTGTAGTCTAACATGCTGGCCTTCTTAAAAAAAAAAAAAAAAGAGCGTCACACAAATATGTGTACAACTTGTTACTGCATAATTAAGCCTCTTGTGAAATTTTGTGTCAACAACTGGTGTTTTTGTTTGACAGAAGTAAGGTTTCTCAAAATGTTGGAAGTGTCATGAACGGTAATTAAAATTCTATAGTGGGCTCGCAATATAGGAGGTGAGAACTAAATCCCTGGGTATTTCAAAACAACTCTGAACACAGATGGTACATTATAATTCCAAGCTCACAGTCTTACTGTACAATGCATCATTCATACATACTGCCAACACTCAACTGTTCCCCAGCGTTTTCAGTGCTTGTGTGTTTGCTTAGTTTCTATGCTTTTCCAGTCAAGTGTGTTATTATATCATTCATGTCATCAGTGAAAAACCACACTGTGGAAATATTGCAGAGAAGATGAAAGAACTGATGAATAATGACTTATTTTCTGTTTTGAATGTGTCAACATACACAATGTTCTTTTTATTTTATACTAACTCTTATAGCAGTTTAAGCTAGTTGGGAGTCCAAACATCACTGAGAATCTGGCATAGCGTTAAGTCCAAAGGTCACAAAAGATACAACAAAGTAGAAAAATAAGGTTGAGACCATGTTAACTATTATACGTCCAAGGTTACAATAATGGGTTCACTGGACTGGTATGTTGGGCATTGAACACCTAACAAAGTACAGTAACACCCTTGAAGAGGCTTGCACAGTCTCTGTGGAGATTTTGGCTTCAAGGGGAGACTACATTTAGATAGGAGGCTTTGTGCCAGGGAGCTTGGTTGGCAGTGACAAAAGTGAACTTTTGCCCAGTCAAAGTGCTCATTACTAAAAGTCTGTACAGAAAGGAAAAGTACTACTTAACTCCTTGTTTACACATCATTGCAATCCATAGGAAATGGCAGTAGTATAAAGGGAAATGGCAGCTAAACTACATAGGCAGTGGAATTCAGGGATCTGAGATTTAGGGTCAATTCACATGAACAATTATGACTTTTTATGAAAATCCACTTCATGAATGAAATGAAAGCAAATTGACCCTATTTCCCACTTTCGGGACAAATAAATAAATCATCCAGCCTGCTGTAGTCCGAGAGGTCACCATCATCATTGCACTTATGCCCAGAACCTGCAGAGTAATTAAAGGGATGAATAGAGTACAAAGGTTTTTTTTTGTTTTTTTGTTGCATTGTCCATTTCAGGTAGGGTGCTCTGAACTATTTTTGGACCTCTGACACGATCTTCGGGGAGTTTAACACAACACCACCACCACAGAGAACATAAGGTGTGCTCTTTTTAAAAAACTGGAATAAACAAAGGTAAGAAGTGATTATCCAGCTATTGAATATTTAACACCATTACATTAGCTCCTCTCGCTTTGTCACCGCTACCCGGGGCAGGGACACTGAGGTTTCCAAACAGGCTTGGTCAGATCCGGCGGATGGATGAAGTCGTATCAGCTGGGTCCAATTTAAATTTATACAAGCATATGGATCTCGTTGTACTCATCTCGTCCGTCTTCATCAAAGTTGGGAGAATCCTCGTCGCAATCCAGCTGTGAAACGACAAATTATCTTTAATCGTTTTCATTGAAGTTTTGCTCAAAGGTCAAAATAAGGCAACTTAAATGGTGAAAAGGTGAATCTCTCTTTTTACGAAAGTAGATATAATAAAATCCATGAATTTAACAACTAAACTACTGTCAAATCTGATAAAATGATACATTTATATCAAAGTAAATGTTTGACATTTGTGGAAGTTGGAAGTCAGAAACAGCAATATGGTGGCGCACACAGTGAACGGTCAACAGTTTCCATTTCATTCTTATGATTTTATGAAGTCATGTTTGTGCTGAGGTGTCCATGTTTTCCCGAGCACATGTACTGTGACACATTTAGACTGGAAGTCTGGACTACCCACTTAGAACTATCGACTTGCAATGGATTGTATTAAAGTACGAAGCTACAGCCAGAAGTGGACAAGCTTTTCTTTTCATTAAAACTGTCCATAGGTAACAACATTTGTCTACCAGCAGCACTTAAGATCAACAAATGACTACATTAATTATTATCTCATTTGTTTAATCTGTACAAAAACCAAAACCACCATTGTACTCAGGGGTTATCTTTGTGCTAAGCTAAATTAGCCAAGTGAGTAGTAATTAATCTTCTCAACTAACTGTCACCAAGAAAACCAAAGTAGGACGTAAAGCCAGTGTGAACACAAGAACCGTTTCTCCTTGATCTGGACCAGATGAACAAAACTCAGATATATTTAGCATCTAAACATGTTTTGTAGAGAAGAACAAAAGAATAACGATGTGGAGAAATACATATACAGAATGTGATCTGGTTCATGTAAGGGTGAAGGTTTGAGGGCTGAGGGATCTGGCATCATGGAGGTCCAATTTAATTTGTGTAATTTTCACATCATTTCAAGGTTCTATAGTTTGATTCTACAGTGCCTTGAGTTCATGAGACCTTTGAATGAACGCAACACGAATGGTGGTCAGGTTAAGAACAAAGCTGTTTATTTTATCCTGACATTTTGGAAATTGAAGGTTTTAATCTGACAGCGATGAAATGTATGGGTTTGGGGGATCTAACCAAGAAAACAGAAAGACCCGCTTCAGGATGGACTGTGAATCTTTTTCTGGTCAGAACATAGAGCAAAAAGAAATATTTGCATATCGTTTGAAAATATTTGGATGAGAACGCTGTCCATGATCACAGAGAAGAAAATCATTCGAAGCTAATTTGAAGCATTTCTCTAAGATATGTTAGTATTAGACAGATATAAAAACATGCCAACATCCATCTAATGTTAAATTTGCTGTAAAATAAGTATCCCGTGGCTATGTGGGATCAGATTATTGTGGCAAAGATTCAAACATCTATGGAATCCCTCTGCTCCCAAACCTACCGCCTGGAGTTCTCGTTCCTCGAAAATCCTGGAGAGGACCAGGCGGCGCAGAGGCACCGTCATGATGAGGACGAAGGGGAACGCCAGGGAGGCCACGGTGGACTTCACTACCCACAGAGCCACGATGCACGCCAGCTGCATCAGGGTGAACATGTTCATACGCCATGTCTTCACCTGGAGTTGCACACATATGTGGTGGTTAATGGCTAGAAAACCAATAGACCATAGACCAGAGTACAGACACATTAAACACATCGAATCCCAAACTGTCCCACTGCATTATGAAAATATCACGTTTTTGGCTCCATCTAGTGGAAAATCATGCCTCTAATGAATTGTGTTAAAAGTGCAAAAGAGACTGAGGTTTTCCTGTTTTTTCCACAAAATTTGTTGTGTGATATCAGGACCAGAATCATCAGCTTGTGGTGGAAAGCCATATGTGAGGATATACAAGATGAAAGCATCATTAACAGGCTGAACACACAACAGATTTACAAAAGATATATTTTCCATTATTCTCTGTTGATTGCTTAACGAAATGCATATTAAAACACAAGGCTGTATTTAATTATAAATGTTTATTGAGTGAATTTATGAAAGGACACCGTGTTTCTGTTTGTCTTTGCTCTTCATTTGCTCTTCTTTAAAGGTCCAGTGTGTAAGATTTCAAGAGTGTGTAAGACTGGCAGAAATTGAATACAGTATTTACATGTATGTTTTTATAAGTGTTTTTTCTTAAAAAAATAGGAATCGTTTTGTTTTCGTTACTTTCATGTTGATTTCTACAGTAGGCCAGAATGGAGAAACTAAAAGTTTGCGGTCACTATTGATGAGGTGAGGTTATTCAGTCGGTTACAATCTGCAATCTCATCGCTAGACGCCACTAAATCCTACACACTGGACCTTTAAGAGCAACTGCACCACACTTGTGTAGGACTGATAGTGTGACATGTTATATGCCGAACTGTTGATTGTGCTAGCATCATCAATCGATGACTCCTTAGGATTGGCCCTGAGGCTTAATGCACTTCCAGTGTATGTGACTGGGGACAAAAGCCACAGTGCTTGTTTTGGTTTCAACAATATACATATATGAAATATGATTTATGCTAGCAGATGTACTTTCAGAGAAATGTGAAATACTGAAGCATGTAAACACCTTATCTACGTTTCTCTATCATTCTCTGCTATGTGTGCAAATAGATGTTGTGCTAATGTTCCTTGACACCAGTAATGCATAGGATAAAAATTTTTTAAAGATTTTTTTTTCTTTATTTGATAGAAACAGCTAAAGAGTGACAGGAATGTGGGGAGAGAGACGAGGGAATGATGCGTGGCAAAGAGCCACAGGTTTCAAACCCCGGGCTTCCACAGCAAGGACTGAGCGTTCGCACATGGGGCGGCTGCTCTACCAACTGAGCTAAACACCGCCCCAACACAGAGGATACATTAAGTGTATTCTTCCATTACTGATGATCTGATGGAGAAGCTAAATCCAGCAGTGACCAGGCGGCCAGAAACCAAACTGTTTATCCTCAACTGTTGAGATGACTCTCTGTTTGGGGTCAAAACTCTCGCAATGTTTTCCTTTCTCCATGCGTCTTGGAAGTCGGTGAGGCTCCACCAGAAATCCCTACTCTGCTTGTAACTCTCTGTTGGTGAAGAAATGACAGTTTTCTGGATGTGGAGGAGTCCAAGACTTGCATAGCTGTAAAAACCTGGATAATGTTCATGTATCATTTATACATGGGTCTGAATAATCTGGTTACTCGTTTAATCAAAGCTCAAAACCAAGACTGCAGAAGAGCAGTGGCCTGTTACCACTCTGCTGGGTTTGGCTTCTTCGTCTCACCACTAATAATAATGGACGAGGTCATGTAAACATTGCTATTGTGTGTGTTACCTTGGTGACGTAGATGTGGTCAGGGTGATGTTTGGCTGGCGTGACCATGAGTGTGATGCGTTCGTACAGTTGGATGCCTGTCAGAGAGGTGACCCCCATGTACAGGAAGATGCCAAAGAGCACAGCCAAGGGAATGAGTCGGAGCACGTCCGTCATCACTATGGACATACCTGATGGGTAGAGACGGGTTAAAGGTGATGTCTTCAAATAATACTGGTTTTGAGACACTACACACATGCAAGAAAACCGTGGAGAGACTTATTCATCCAATGAGGGAACAACCCTCATGAAAAAACACACTGTTGATGCCGTTTATTTGAAACATATCCACTGTTCAGCTGTCTTGTCTGAAACGCTATTTGGGATAATCCAAAAAGTCTTATTCTAATCCAAACAGTCAAACAAAAGTTCAAAGATCAAGATGAGTCATCATGGCTGTATACTCAAACTGGATCAAGCTATACTTAGAACAACTTTGGGAACCCTACCTTAGTTGAAACAAAATATTCCGCTGGCAGAATAGTACGAGTCAGTGGATAAAAACAATGTTAAAATATCTGACAGTGATTTTTGAGTTTGACAGTTTATGTTTGGAAATATGAATATGCTGCTGCAACGGCTGATACATCAGCCAGCTCATACTTCATGAATTATATCTATACATGTAGATGAAGTGTCACTAATTTGAGCTTATGCTCTCTTTCAAGACAAATTATTGTCCAGCACTGTAATAATGCTGTAGAAAAACATAACCGCCGCAGCCAGATAATAAATAGAATAACTGTTCTGGAAATGGTTGGTAGCTCAGATATCTATTTTTTCTCCAGTTAATTTCATGCTGATGTACTTTGATGTGATTCATTTATTTTGAAAAGAACATTTTTTTGGAATCTGGCTTTTTTAAAATTAGATTCCTAATAAATCAAGATGTCATATGATACTCAAAAGGATCGTTCTTTCCCCCTTTGCTAAGCCCCACTCCCCTTTTTACTTGTGCTTGACCTATCAAGCTTTTCATCCGAGCATGGCACAAAAGTTAACAGTGATAACAGCGCTGCAGTAATTACTGAAATAATGGATATCACATAGATGTGAACGAAAGCAGGGTTCTTATTTTGAGCACACTTTTGGCTGAAATCCAGTCCATCAACTGTAGCTAGCTGTCATCCAGTGTGTAGGATTTAGTGGCCTTTAATGGTGTAGTTGCTGATTGCAATCCCCTCTCATCACCCTGTCTCTTTGCTGCCTTGAAGGTGAACCTAAGGTGTCCTATCTAGAGCCAGAGTTCAGCAGACTCTGTGGAAGCGGCACTGCAGTGTCTGTAGATATAAAAGACTCATTCTAAGGTAACAAAAATAAAGACTCGCATGATTACACACTAATGAAAACATATTCCTGCATATTATACTCCATTTCTACCATACTCTGTAAATAGAACCCCTTCAGTGCGACACACGGGACATTTAAATCTCTGTAAGTTGGTTGAAAACTGTCTCCAGCTGACTTGTTGAATGTTTCCAGCTGGTTTTAAAACAAGAAAGCATGCTCATGATGGCTGCGTACATGATATTGTGCTAAAAGACTGAGGCTTAAGCTACATATCTCAGGCAACTTCACCTGTTGATGATCCATGTTGAAGACATGGAGGTAAAGGAGCAATTAACACACTGCGTAATGCATTCCTCAGCAGATGTGTTCTGCGTTTTTGGTTTCGTAAAGGCTAAAAAACACACCGCCCATGTAAATTCTTGAGATGGTGAGTATCATCCTACATTATAGCCCCAGGCACACCTGTTTGCCATGTGTAGAAATCTAAAGATTTACAGGCTTGTCTGCCTTGTTGCGTTTCTTCTACTTGTCTTCTTACCAACAAGAACAGCCACTAGAAGCCCAGTCAGCCTCTGTTCCTTAACCTCCTGGATCATGGGTTTTTCACCAGGTGCTGTGGCTTTGCTCATGACGGTGAGGGCATTGACATGAGTGACGGAGCGCACAGTGGCCGCGGTAAGCCACGGCAGGCCGAAAAGAGGACAGAAAGCACCCAGAATGACAATGAGCAGAAGATCCAGGTGGAAGCCTGAGCCTTTAACCAGGCGACGCTCCTTCTTACTGACGATCAATCTGAGAATGAAGAAAAAAAGGGAAAATATTTCAAAAATGAAAGTTCTACACCCAGAGCATTACCACTGTAGATAATCATACTCTACGCACGAAGTGATCTGAGTTTCCATGAAAATGAGGATGAAGACAAGAAGGGCAGGTACAATAGATGCTCCCATCATCCAGGTGGGAAAGGGCTGCTTGTCACCAAAGGGACTGATGAACCAACCTCTCTTCTCAGGAGAGGTGACTGAGAAGCCCGACGGCACATCGAGTTTCTAAAAATAAATCAAATTAAAATGCTAACACTGGGAAAAGACACTGATTTGTTGGCACTGTAATAAAATCACACTAAAAGTGAGACTGAAGAGATTGCAGTTACCTGTGTATAAGTGTCAGTAATACTGTAATCCACCAACACAGACATTAAAATTGAGATAGGGATGCCAAAGTCACCAATGATTCTTCTGGCCTGTGGATATCAAGAAACCATAGAAAAAACAAATAAAGTTAATCAACACACTTCTTATCACATAAAAGTTTATAGAAAGCTCATTTGACCTTAGGTTAGAGATAAACATGTCATATCATACAATGTTGTATGAATCAATATTATTGATATAAACTGGGTTAAACACGATATTTAAGTTTTTTTATGAAAATCTGTGAAGTGACCTGCCCACTTCCACTAAGGTATAGATACTGCTGATTTTGTGGGTAATGGTGTGAATTGGTGTTTCCAGAAAAACCCTTTGGGCTTTAACTATAACCCAAAGTGGTCAAAAAAAAAACATTAAAAAACTGTAGAGAGATGATATATACTGACAGATAATACTTAATAATTACCAGCAATTTTAATTTTAAAGACAAGATACTTATAACTTACATATTTTGTTTTCACATAAGGTGTTTTGAGGATACACATTTGATCTTTGTTACCTTTTTAAATGAGTTGGATTTAAAGGAAGCCTGTGAAGATTTGGACCACTAGTGGTGCTATAGAGCAGTGTTCTTAAAAGTGGGGTTGAAAAAAATGTTGAAAAAATGCATTCCAAATCTTTTATAGGAAAGTAAGTGCATCACACCTTTGTTAACCAACACAAAAGCTACACAGTCTATCTTAGTTTCCCACAAGATGTCTGACATCTTCTGTTTGAACTGAATGTTTTTAAGAGACTCAGTATATTAACGTACCTTGCCACCTAAAAAACGACTGTTTCTGAATTTCCTGAGGAAGAAAGCTACAAAGAAAGTGCCCATCATGAGGACCAGAGACAGAAGAGCAGTGTTGGGCTGGTTGTAGATGGCGTCAACAGTGTCTGGAATCCCAGCAGCTCCGGTGGAGTCGGTGGGGTATGTTGCCAACAGTGGATGTTCCTTGAACACCTGGAAACAAAATGAGAGTCTCAGTTTATGCTCTGTTGATTGGTTGTAGGGCATTTTTGAAGATATTACAAGGTCTAACAAGGGTTACCTTGATGAGCTTAGAAAAGGTCTCATAGATGAAGATAAGGGAGATGAGAAAAGCAAAAATCTCCTGGGTAAAGGGTGAGATATAGCGAACGAGGAAACTGCCTTCTGCTGCCACAATCACCAGGACAATGAAGATGAGCCAGAAACCAATCCACACTCGACCAGTCAAGTACTCAAAGTTGTGGGCCTGACAGAACTGAGTGAGAAAACACAGACATGTTAGTTACAAGTTCAGGGAAAGGAAAATGAGCATTACGTAACACAAAAACTGGCATGTGAGTTCTATGTTTTTCAGATGACGTACCTTATAGTAGGCTTCTTCAAACACCAGTAAGGGGCCGGAAAAGCCTATGATGAGGAGGGGCTGACCGGCAAGTAGCGAGAATATAATTCCAAGAGTTGCAGTTGACACAATTAGCTCAGTCACTCCCATCATGCCCTCTGTTTTTTCACCTGTATGTGAGAAGAGTCGAAAACCCATCGTCAGAGCACAGAACCAAAACGACATGGAATCCAAATTTCTTGTTTCTTTCAGTTTTAGTTTACCCAGCAGGCCTCCAAAGGTAATAGTGGGCGACAATGCAGCGAAATAAATGAAGATGACGGCAGCGATGCACTGCATGTCAAGGGCATCTTTTAAGTCGCTGACGTAGTGTGGGTAGCGGCGCCGGATGTCGTGGATCAGGCCTCCGAAAGGAATCCCTGAGCGCTTCAGTGGGTCCACCTCCTGGTCTCCTTCCTCTTCCTCCTCCGGACTCACCTCTAGAGGGGTTTGTTACAGCCTCCATTAGGTAAAGAAACTACTAGTGAAACAGTTAAATGAGCAACTATACAAGTCAACAAGACACAATCTGTGATACTAATGTAAACATTACCACCACTAAAAAACGAAATAAATGGTTCTTTCCATTAGAGTCCTTGATAAGAAAAACATATAATGGAGCCATCCTTATTCCTTACGCCACTCTGTGTAGGATTTAAAAGTCTTTGGCACCCTCCAGTGGCAGTATCAAAAAACCTCTATGGCAACGCATGTCTTGAGGAAAAAAAAGCCCAACTTCTGGGAGCGATCTGTCACTGCTTTACAGTACTAACATTAGTTTGCATAATCAGAGGTGCCTCCTTCAAACTCAGTAATTGGGGATTTGGCCTTGAAAAGAGGCTCGTTAGGGACTTGACAGAGTACCTTTGTTGTTCTGCTCCATTCCAGATGAGGACTGGTGCCTCTTGAGCTCCCTTTCCTTCCTCTTGCGCAGCATCTGCTTCTGGAAGTCTGCCACTGTCTTCAGGAGGTCTTTGCCCTCCACATCTGAGGGTGGAATGACGATGCTGCAGTCCAAGAATTCGTTGATGCCATTCAGGAGGTCCTGTCTGTCATCAGCAAAATAGGCCACCTCATGGAAACTCTAAAAAAACAAAAAAAAACAATTGAATGTCATCACTAGAAGCTTGAGAAAACTTGTCAGCAATTTATAACCGCAGTAACTGTCTGCATGTACAGTTCATGTAGTGAGAGGTGATTTAATGTGAGCATGGGATTTATATCTACCTTGTCAGACATGAGAGTGGAGAAGGAGCGTCCAATCTCATGATAATCCATGTTGGATTGACTGGGACCGAGCAGGACGAAAATAAAGCGAACAGGGACGGGAACCTCCAGCACCGACTCTAGAAGGACTGCCTCATTCAACCTGACAAAGGCCATGGCTGGCTGCTCCAGGAACTCAACACAGCCTGACAGGAAACAACAACATCAAAACGTTTTAGACTTTTGAGATTTTTCTTTTTTTCGCATAGCTGCACATGGGACGACATTCTGTGATTGCACTTTGGTTATTAGTACAGTGGTCCCTCGTTTATCGCAGGGGATACGTTCTAAAAATAACCCGCAATAAACGAAATCCGCGAAGTAAGTTTTACAATTATTATACATGTTTTAAGGCCGTAAAACCCCTAACCACACACTTTTATACACCTTTTTACACGCATTTTGTACAGTACTCCCTTAATTAATCAGGACGCAGAACACACGTGCGGTTCTCACTTAGCCAATCAGGACGCAGAACACAATGCACGTTCATACTGTTACAGTACGCTGTAAAAATAAAGCATGCAAAATTACACTAAAAATATCCGCGAAACAGCGAGTCCGCGAAAAGTGAACCGCGATATAGCGAGGGACGACTGTACTTTCATCACCTGTTCACTTGCAAATATCCCAACAGAAAGTGATGTGCAAAACCAATTTCCTCCTTATTTCCATGTGTTGTAGTTGTGGCACTGATTTGCTGGTTTCTGATTCAACTCAGTTGTCATTGCTCAAAATACAAGTACGAAATACAGTTTAGCATCTAACCAGAGGTGCAAAAACAGTCAAGTGCAGAGTAGTGTAGATATGTATGATAGATAGGCTAAGGAACACGTTAAGTTAAGATACATGCAGTGAGTATAACTGTTATACTGCTTGTGATTAAATTTTCTTATTTTTGTATTTGAGGTCTAATGGACAATGTACAACATGCGTATTCATCTCTTAACAGTTAAAACAGAAAAACAGAAGAAAAAGAAAAGACATAATTCCTCTAATCTAGTTTGTCAAAAACTCCCAGAGCTTACCAGCTAAAACAATGACAGCTTCAGCATCTTTGGGAATCTTGGCGAGGAGTTTCATCGATCTGGCTGCAGCTGGATGGCTCTCAGGAGGCAGAGGGTGGAGGGATTTCTTGGAGGAAGAACAGAACAAAAAAAAAAAAAATCACATTGTTGTTCCAACCAACGTGATGTGACACCACAACATAGCATGGGACCAATAATGTGAATATATTGTGGGAATAGCAATGTATATGAACAATAATCCAATACCCTTGTGCAATTCATTTTAAACTGCACAACTGGATAACTGGTTCTTTGTGTTTCAACAGAATCTTTTTAATAGGCTGTTTTAAATTTGCCAACTTTTTAAGCCATGGGGAACATTAAGTTTTCACAGTTAATGCATCTAGAAGCTTTAACTAGAAACACCTGTAAGCTGACTAAGAACATAATTCAACACATGTGGCACAGGGAGGTTTGCTTTCTCCGACTTCAAGAACTACCTACACGACTTCTGACCTCATGGAGGGGTGTTTCAAAGAACAATGCAAGAGCCACGGGCCTCAAATCAGGAATTTAGCGTAATCATGCCTAAATCTATGCTTACTGCTGATGCTTAGAACTCAATGCAAACCATAAACTAGAACAAGACAGCTCAACATCGCTTTTATCTCTGTCCATTTAGATAGCTGAGTCCAATTATCCTTGTGGATTCTTGTCAAAACGAGTTAATCACTTGCTTTGGCTTCAGTAAAACATACGGTGCTGCACCGCACTTTTTCAACTATGTCAAAGTCACAGCGAGATGTCATCTCGCAGATCACATGACTCGCAGATCTCTCTGTCACAAGCTTCTCACATTGAAACAAAGAATAAGGAAGGAAGTGTTAAGAGTAAGGGTAAGTGTAGAGTTAAGGATAAACAAAAGCCAAATAATAAAAAAAAAGGCCAAAGAAACTTACAAACAGGCTGGCAAACACATCTTGTTTTGGGTCGTATACTGGCCCTTTGTTATCCTGGTTCTCATCGGGCTCTTCGGCCACCAGCGGCAAATTGGTGTCCGGGACGTGGTTGTGATTGAAGCTACCATGCAGACTGCTGGATGATTGATGGCGGTGAAAACGATGTTTCAAATCACTCGGATGACTGTGGTAAAAAGGTAAAAAGAAAGAAGACATGATAGTGGTGTGGTATAGCTAACATATTGTTCATTTGGTCATAAAAGCACAAAATCGGCAGCCATTTTGTAAGTAAAGTAAGTCTACAGCCATGCTAGCAACTTTGTGAGGCTGTATATGGACACACCTGCGCTCTGAGATGAATGTTTAGCACAAAGAATGTTGAGCAAATATAGTTTACTAGGATCACGCTTAGTTTAACGTGTTAGCATGATAACATTTGCTAATCAGCTCTAAGCACAAAGTAAAGCTGACACTGGTGGGAAAGTCAATAGTTTTACAGCTTATAAACCAAAGTACAATACATTCAAATTAAAATGTCAAACTGATGACAGCACAAGATGAAATCAGGGAAATCACATTATAATCCATCCCGTGGAGAACATAAATATCCAGTTTTTTTTTTTGTAATATGTCCAATAGCTATGGAAACATTTAACTCTGAACGCGGCAAAAAATGCTAGATTAAAAGTCATTAGTCCACTGTGGGTAATGAATGTCTGTAGCAAGTTTCATGTCACTCCATTGAATAGTTGTTGAGATGTTTGATTTTGGCCAATATCCATGAAGACCCACAACTAGTATGGCTACAAAGCAGTTAGTATTGGGAGGACTGTTCTTTATTTTGTTCTAATAAAAAGCCCTCTTTTATTTGGCAGAGACTGTTTAAAATGCCTTTCGCTTCAGTCAAAGCAAAACACAAACTGCCCTGTCAGAATGGTGGATGGCCTAATAGGTTTTTACTGCAACAGACTGAAAAGTGGCAGCATCACATTATACTTTCCTTCATAGATACATTAATATAAGCTCTATACATTATTCGCAAGTATCTGAATTCTGAATGTATTCTCTCTCCAGCCTAAGGGGGGAATTAAACTGGTATTATAAAAATGTTATTATGAAATATTTTAACTAAGAGGATTTAAATCCTTGTTTATCTACCTCATGTCCGTTAGCAATGTTGAAGCACTTCACCTTCAGTTTTTCAATTCAAGCCAGGTAGAAAGCTCTTAGAAGAAAATCTTGACAGAGTTGATATAGTCATTTTTTATTTGAATTATAGCAATAATAAAACAGGCAGATACTCTATCCGTGTTAGCTACGTCTTTGTGCATGTGAGTGTCAGCACGTTCCTGTGTCTCTTCAAGAGAAGTATTTAATGTTTCACACCAGCCAAGTTTATAACACTGCTTCATTACATCACTACTCAGTGCAATGGTGACATCACCTCACTCATTAGGCCCACAAGGTCCAATAAGACGGTGCTCAAATTGGATGTGACAGCACAGTGAAACAAAAGAACGAGGTGTGACGAGAAGTGAATTATACTCAAGACGTTTCTAGAGGATCTTTAAAGTCATCTGAGTAAGTGATGAGATAAATTTTAGCAGCACCTCAATGTGTTTCGTTCTATGTTGTAAATCTGATATCAGACTGGTGATGACTCTAATGACATGAGTGATTTCTTTCCCCTGTGGAAGCCAGTAACCTGCAGGGAATTTAGGTGGAAAGGCTGTGAACGATGGAGTGAATGACGACGTGCCGCTAATAATGTCAGCTGGTCGGCTTCTTTTCTGTTCATCTGTTGTGTTGCTTTGTGTGTGTAAAATCCAGTGAAACATTTGATCATCACATTGTTAGTAATATTGAATTTTTTGCTTTAACCTAGTGCACTAATCCAAACTTTTGAGTTGTGTCATCACACCAAAGCACTGTCCATGCAGGATTACCGTTACTGATTAAACACAGGCTGTACCATTTTGGCTTGACAGAGGGGGAGCCAGACAGAGAATGCTGTACCAGTGGCACAGGAGAGCTATATGCACAGACATAAGGAAAAGATGAGTTCCCTGAAAAATAAAAACAAAACAGGTATACAGTTTTTTTGACAGCACTTAAGTCACCCCAAGTTCAATTAAGTAGCTGTTGAGCTTGGAGCTTTTGAGCTTTTGAGGTTGAGATCTTTTAAGCTAACATGGACGAGAAGTTTCAAAAAATGGGTAAACTCCATCTCCTATGGAAACACGTGATAAGATCAAAAGCTCCAAATTATATACTGTTGGACGTTGTAACTTATTCCAACTTGTAAGCATGTCAACTTACAGAAAAAAACTTTAAAAACATGCTTACAAAGATGCTGCTTAGCAGGTATTATGTTTACCATGTTTACCTCCAGTTTGTCATCTGCTAATTAGCATTAGCCACAGCTGACACTAATGGGAATAGTATTTGTTTTGAAGGTATTTAGTCATAATAAAAGTACTGGACAATTTGACCTCATGAAGGTGCTAGATGAAATGTTTTTCATAAATCAAATAGTAATGTCAATGTTAAACTGCTGGTCATAGTACAGGATGTCACCAAAGTTGTGAAGATTCATCTTCTGGAAAGAATGAATGTCTGAAGCCACTTTTGTGCCAATCCATAAAGTAGCTGTTGAAATACTATACTATATCAATAAAACAAATTAACCTACAGGAAGAGTCAGGGGATCACCAGAGTTATTAGGGTTCATCTTCTGTATACCATGAATATACTTTATCTACCATTTTTAATGCAGATCAATCCAATAGTTGTCAAGGCATTTCACTCTAAAACAAAAATGGTGGCGCTTGAGGAAAAGTCAGGAGAGCTGTTAAGTCAGTGGGCTTTATCTGGGGACCACGAAAGCCTGTACAAGATGTATTGGTAAACCGTAGTTATACAGTAGTGATGTTAAGTCACAAATGTCTCAGGGAGCTTTACAATTGCAACACATTCTGTCGATGGATCTGGGTAAGGAAGAAAACTGAAAAGGAAGAGCCACAGAGGGCTTGTCAAATGTCAAATGTAAAAAGCAGACCATTAAATTACATTATATACTATTTTGGTGATATTTTTATGATTTAGTTACATGTAGATTCTAAAGTGAATGTGAAGATTGTGGACCCAGGAGGACTTTGAACAACTTCAGGTGTGGCCAAGTGGAACTTGAGTAACATGATCTCCTCCCCATCATGGAGAGAGTTTGTAATAGTCGACCTACTCAGACTGATGCATAAATTATGTCTCGTTCTGCCTCTCATTAGATGCAAAATAACATTTTAAGTGATCTCTGGAAAGACACAAAATATATAAACTGGAGCCTGATGGCAACATCTGGATTTTCAAAGGCATGGCTTATCTTTCCTTTTGTTAATTCGATCTGACAGCTGACATTTAGGTAGCTTGTTTTTTTGGTTATGTAACAGTGAAAAATCTATAATTCACTATGGGTAGGGCACTGTTCCATTGGCCATATTTGTCAGGTCGGTTTAGCTGGCATGTCAATACAAGTGCCAATCAATGAGTGGGGACCATTTGAGAGCTAGAAATAGCAAGGAGATGACAAGTCATGCATTACAAGCTAGCAGTGTGGAGGATCTGATGGAACTATCCCCTCTGGTGTTTTTGTGAGCACTCTGTCTTTGAGGTTTTCTAGTGAGAAAGTCCTGGTCTAAATTGACATCCTGACACCAAAAAGCAAGTTGTGGTGTCCCAAGATAACCATTCCCTCTCCAAATCTACTCACATACACTTCCGCTGGTTTGACAACATCACACCGAATAACTTCCAGCAACACCATCGAACTTGATACCAACAGTGGCTGACTGGAAAGAACATGCAAAAACCACAAAGCACCAAAAACTCAAAAGGCTAAAATAACAACTGACCCTGCTGACAAGAAACTGTAAACCTTTGGAATGAACGCCCAAATAGCTTATGTTTAGTCAGTCTGCTTTCATCTTAAATCCTGAGTTTTAAGTCTGTTTAATCTCAAACTAAACATTTAAGAAACATGATGAACCTGGATTTATGAAAAGTAACAAAAAAGTTAGGAGAGAGGCTGGTTTGGAGCTAGTTTATGTGTTTCTACCAAGCCACACTGTGTTTTGTGTGTAGTTATGAGCCTCAGATTGAAACACCCACTCTCTTATGTATGAAACAGAAGTAGGTCTAACACTGAACAGGACTGAAAAGATCTTTTACAGAGATCAAAGGGCCTGGATGGCTCACACAAAGAAGAATTAAACTTTTCATCTGACGGTCGAGGCTTTAAGACCCAGTGCAGGTACAGCACAGTCTTGACTTTTGAAACTCAGTCAACCCCAGGGAAGTATACCAGATGATGAGCCAAGTGTTGTTAAATGTCACAATTTGGAAATTCCCTGTTCAGTTTCCCAGAGTTTGCCTTTTTGTAAACTTCACTGCAGGATGATGATTAATGAGGAAGAGGAAGAGGGCAAAGATTTTATTCTTCTTGCTGCCATGCCTATAACCCATGATCAAAATGTCAACAAAGCAGCATCTGCATTACCATACACTGGAATGTCTGTTAATACATGGATACAATACATGGATTAAGAAAGAACTCAATCTAAGATAACAATGTTTTTGAGGGGCCTATCCCGTGAAGCAGGTGGGTTAGTCATCTAACTATGGTATTAAATGGGATTATGATTGTTTGAGATTAAATCAAGATATGCTGCCATAGCAACTAATGCCAAAGACCAACACTGCAAGTAGGAGTCCTTGTTTGAAGCTTTAAAGTCCTCATCAATCAACTGAGTCAAAAACATTGAGTCCACATCAAGTGACAAGTACTTGGCTGGAGATTTAATTTTATATTACTATTATTATTATATTAATAATATTTTAACATTAATCCTTAAAAATAAGTCATAAATACTGTATACTGTGTAAAGAGGGCATTTCATGAGGACTTCATTTTTTCAGCTTTAAGAGAAAGAATATTTCTAACAGTGACAGAATCAGTGCTGTACCTGTGTAAAAGGAAATCAGGAATAAAAAGGCCTGTGTATTTTAATTCTGATCATCTTAGAATTGCCCAAAATGCAACATTTTAGCCTGGTGACTGACCTGTGTTTGAGGAGCAGAGCCCGGAGAACACTGGATCTGTCCTCAGCTCTGATCTGATCAGAGATGATCATCGTCTCCACCACCAGGTGGGCGATGCCGGGCAGGGAGTTCTGCTCGAGGTCCAGAAGGATGGCACCTGTGGATGGGAAGGTGCGGATAGACAAGGAGCAAAATTGACTGCTCATGTCAAATTGTTTAAAAGGTTTCCACCTTTTCCAAGTAGAAAATGTCTGCATTTGGTGTTGATCAACAAAGATAAGTTTTGCTTCTTTTTGTATTTCATGTTTGTCCTTGTGTATTTTATTTCTACTGCACATGGACACAGATAAATCATCTACAGTACCTTGCTGCATGCATGCAGGAGCTGTTTACCCTGTGTGATGGTGCGGCGAAGCTCCAGCAAACTGCGAAAGGAGAGTGAGGCCACATGAGGTTTGCCCCAGCGATCTGTCTCCTCCTCCACATCCTCTTCAAACTTGATCCAGCGAGCTCGCTCCTTCCAACGCATTTCATGGTCCTTATCCACGATCAGTTCGTTCAGCTCCACGAACAACTGAAGATGAAGTAGAGTGGAAACACAAAATACATGGCTGAACATTTCATAATTCATAATTATAATAATTATCAAAGATTACTTTTGGAATATGTTTATTCCAAAATCATAACCTGTATATACGTATTCACCCAGTTGTCACCCAAGAGGTAACAACAACACTATGCTGAAAATGTTTCAGGGATTAAAACCTCTCAGCACACCTTAAGAATAAAACATTTCTATTCAGTGAGTCTCAAGAAGAGTTTGATTTCAGATATCAATAATCATTTTAGTTTTTTAGGTTGTGATTTCAAGTTTTAAAGTGCAAATTCATGCAGTGTCTGTGCTGCAAACCTCATGAGTTTTCTTATCCGCTGCTCTCTTCTTCTTCTTCAGGCTGCATAGTTGTGTGGAACTGTCTCTGGCCCGGGTCATCTGACATCGTGATGACTTCTTTACTAGGTGGCGTCTTACCCCGGGGTTGTCCTCAAATCTGTGACCTGAACAGCCACAAGCATTTTAAACCAAAGTGCAAAAGATCAACATTGCTAAGCCACAATGTGTTGATATTTGGAGGAGTAATTCAGACACCCACCTACAGTAACTAGGAACACTCTGTAAGCAGTAGCCTGTAATGCTCTTTTTTAATACTGCGAAAAAGTAAAACATCCTGTCATACTCAGAAAATGTGCTCCACGCTGGAAAAATCAGAAATCGGATTTGTATGATTTGTATGCCTCTTTTAGTTTCCAACTGACAAATAAACATCCAATAATTTAAGGAAAGGTCTGACTTAATTTATGGGTGAGTGAGTATCTATGTATGCCATGGGAAACTGTCAGAGGAGGTGGTTTTACCCCCAGTTCAAAAGTAATTTCTTTTTCAATTTCCTTGACCCACAAATCATATTTTATTGAATTCAGCATGAGGAGGAGGACATTTCATTACAGTGAGGACCTGGCTATCATTTGTCATGTAAAAGGGTGGTAAGCTTGGGAAGTAACCTGATTTTGGATAAAGGAACTTACAAATGTACAGTAAAAGATTAAGAATGGAAATGGTGGTTTAAAGTATGTTTACTTAATTTGATTTGATTTGATGATTACAGTATGATTTGCCCAAATTGTGACTAATGGTCAACGGAAACTACACCATGTTTCAAAGGGGTAACTTATCACTTATTATTAGGGTTATTTTTCAACCTAGACCCTATTTCTCCACATTTTTGTATCTAGGTGACTAATGGGGACAATTTATGAAACTTTAAACCAATAAAAGCAAAACTGGGCTGCAACGTAATCCTTTGGGGAAATTATGCACCATTGGTACGTCTAGTACATCCACGAGATCTTTGTTTAAATCTTTTTTAACCTAAAAAGAGCCACCAGCATCCATTGACAAAAACACATTAGGAGTTGCTGGTCTACCACTGCCTCAATCAGTGAGTATGCCTGTGTTTGGATTGTCTGACTTTGGTGTTTTAAAGGATTTAAAAAATACCAAAATCGCACAATAACCCGAGAATAACCAAGTGATCGAGGCAGTGGTGGAACAGAGAAGTAAAATGTTTTTGACAGTGGAGTCTGGTGGCTTTGAGCAGTAAAGTGTCTGGTTAAACAAAAATGATCTTATTCTTAAAAAAAGGTCCATCTCTGTAGGTTTCCTTCCAAGTCACCCTTTAACTGCAAAACAAGTATATTTTCATCTTTGTCAACTATTTTCCAAAGAGTACCCTGATTATTTAGACTTTTTTTCCACTTTCCAAATAGAAATGAGTTTCTATTCATTTACGTAAGTCTGAAAATAACTTGTAAATACAGTACATGATAGGTAACGCACTACAATAAACACTTTGTTGGCTTTATTTATTTTGGCAAAGCTGGTAATGCAGCAGGGACTATTATGAAATGTGTTCATGTGGATGAATTGAAATATAAAGTTATAGTAAAGATCTGGGGGACATTTTAGAAACTGATATTTGCATTCAGTCTGAAACTGTAGTCGACCAGTCAAACTGGCCAACGGCTGAATATAATTTCTTACTGTCTTTTTTGATGTTTTACATGGGCAGCCTGAGGTGACCAAAGTAGAGGTGAGAGAGAAAGAGAGAGAGAGAGAGTGTGTGTGTGTGTGTGTGTGTTTGTATGTGTGTAAGTGTTCCATTCTGCTGCGTCATGTCTTCCTCAGGGAAACAGACTGAAATGGAACTCAAGAAATGAAATTAGGCTGCATTTCATTTTGTAGATTCTCCCAAGGGAAAAGCTCTAAAGGATGCCTTCCTATGAACTACTCCATCTGATCATAAGATGATTTTTCTCACCATAGGGCAGGGCATGGACAGTGCAAATCACTCTGAGTGAAAACAAATTATTTTTGTTCCACTTCGTCCTCTTGAACTGGTGTCTGACCTAGGCAAAGGCCTTATTCTTGCAGAGAAGACACAACACACAGCCAAACTCTATTCTTAAAATACCAAAACACTTAAAACATCTACAGTAACCATTAGGGATGCACTGAAAATTCGAGTGAGAAAAAGCAAATAAAGTTCAATGCTTGTCGGAATGACTATGATGCGTTCATGAACATGGGAAAAATGGAAATTCACCGGAAATATAATAAAACTAAATAGTATTTCTTTCAAGAACAAATTAACAGTGATTAAAACAACATGGGCTTTTTAACAGTATAACTGAAATAATAATTATACTAACTGGAAATTCTACTGGAATATTTGAAGGATATTACATTTACATTTACTTTCTTTGAAAAAACATGTCTACAAATTTATTCTAGGCTATTTATGCAATAAAAAAAAATAGTGAAAAATTTAAGAACCGCATTTCATATTTGGTTTCGGTATTCGGCCAACCATTTAATTTTTATTCGGTTTCAGTTTCGGCCGAAAATGTTCATTTCAGTGCATCCCTAGTAACCATGTACATGTGTGAGCATTACTACTTTTATTATTACCCATTAGAGCTGCAAGGTGGACCCTTCAGCTTTTCTCTGTTACTGTGGACAACATAATCTGCCTCACGACTGGTCTTGATTGTTCACTGTCAATGATAAGACACACATGTTCTAGATTCTATTTATTCAGGGGAGAACAAGTCAGCTAAGCTACCCCTTCTGTGGCCAACCATCTCATTTTGATAACTGATCTATCTTTACTTTAGAAATAAAGTTAATCCCCAAAAAGACAAAGAAAATCCCTTCAATATCAAAAATCATAAGGGGATTTATTTGCTTGCCAGGTCTCCATCATTTGTGTCTCAGCCTGAGTGAAATGCAATTGTTGTGCAAATTTGATTTGCAACATATTTGTAACCCAATAACCAAACTTAGCAGCCATTTTTTTTATTTTTCATTGTGCAGTCTGCAAAAGCATAAGCACACAACTGTTAAATAAAGAAAGCATATGTTCATGGTTATGTCATGATCCTTTGACATGCTTGAAAGGATCGTTTCTATATCAGAAGCATAGCTGAATTTGATATCTGAATAAAGTATATACATAAATAATAAACTATAATTGCTGAATGTGTGCTTGAAATTGAATTCAACAATCTTACTACAGATTATTTGCTCTGTCACTGTGCATCTGCCTCTCAAATGTTTGCTTCCTGCCATAAAGTCATTATAACTCAACACTTTGCAATCATCTTTGAACCATCTTGTGAGTGTTTTTAACAGCATGTTAAATGTCTTAGGAACTAAATGCCATTTTAACTCCTGCTGAATACGCAACAGGAATCAGACATGTGCTAGTGTCGGCTTATGTAGCCTCAAGATACTAGGCTTCAGGCAGAGATGAGATGCAAGCTACAGAGGTGCTGATAGTATTTCATGAATTTGAAATGAAAGTTGAACATGAGGTGAAAGAAGGTAAATGTCTGTTTAAATGTATGGGTTAATGGATATGGAATACACAGTTATCAATCATGAATCATCCGATATTAGCTTGATCTGCTATTAGATAACAATATGAAAACCAACATATTTTTCATTAGAATATGAAAGAGAAATTGTCAAGTTATAGTTCCTAACCAGTGTACCCATATTAACCCAGTTGGTGCCAGCAGTTTTCAGCTACATTTAATTCAGACAAGAGCTTACAAATGTGCTAAGGCATTGCATGTGCTACAACAATGCTTCATCGCAGGACTAATGTGCCATGTTTCTAAATAGGGATGAAAATAGCAGGACTACACATTGCTGGTCAATGAATTGTCTTTCCGCTCTAGCTGTGGCTGATCCTATACCCATATGGGTGCCACTGGATCAATATGAAAGCAGGAAACAGCAACAGTCAACCACCCTGTCAATTTGCTCAATAACGTGGACAACTTTCTGTCTGTGGTCATGAACGAGCCTTATATTTCCATTAATTAAGCAAGCAGCAAGCTATGTAATCAATGGAAACAAGTAAGCTCCTGCCCAAAAACAGAATGAAATGCTTGTCTATGTGAATTTCCCATTGTGTTACAATTGCCTCAGTTTTTACTATTGTCAAACTTCCATGACTTAAAACTTGCATTGAATGGACACAAGTTTTATGCTACCCAGCAAGAGCATAGGTGGTGAATCTCCACAGAAACAGAACTTCACACAACTTACGGACAGGCTCGAGTGGTGACCCCAGTTGAGTGTGGATTGACTCAAGCAAGTCATAGTCATCAAAATCCAAAACAAACTCTTCAAAGTCCAAAAACCCCTCCACAGCGGACAATGAGCCATGGCGCTCATTTAGGTTCTGCTTTGGGATGCCAATGCCTTTCTGGAGACTGCACAGACGTTCAGGAGGATGGTGGTCAGTGCAACGCTTCTCATCAGAGCTCCCTTGGCCCTGGTTCTCCTGTCCCTCAATGTCTGTCATCTCCACGGTCGGTACCTCCTCCTATCCTCCTCTCTCTTAGTGGACACACTGCTCATCCAGGGCTTCCAACTCTTGAACGCCGTTGCCCGCCCTGAGTCACTGGTTTGATGAGACTGGGTCTTTGCAGGGATCACTAACCTACCTCTGTTGTACTGCTCTGGTTGAGCAAAAGAACCAATGTGTACAAACTTGTAAACCAGCTCCGAAGTTGCCTCAGGCAACTGAGAGAAAAATAACTTCAGGGAGTCCAACCTCTGACAAAGAAGTTATATCAAGCAAGAAACAGGCAAAAAACAAAAAAAATGTTTTAAAAAATAATGAATCAGTCACAATAATCACCAACACACAAGATCCCCAGTGTCACAAAAACCTTTCTTTTGCCTTAAATCCCAGCAAAAAGCCCAGTTGGAGCTACACCCTCAGACTCAAGGCCCCCTGCTGGATCCACGGTCAGAGAGATGCACAAATGGTAGCAACATTCGATTTAGCTGCAACTCCAAACGGAAGTATTGATAAGGGATGGTCTACTTTGTGAGACCTGCCGGTCATCTGAATGGTAGTGCCGCCCTTTTTTAATGATGTGCCCAGCCTATCGATCTCCGTGGCTGTTCGAAAGCCAACATAAAGTGGATTGGATCAGAAGAGTTGATGCCTTTCCTTTCCAGAGTGTCGCCATCACTCTTCAACCATGTGATGTGTAGGAGGGTAAAGGTCAAGTTCCAAAAGGTTGGCATCTCCATCCGAATTGCATTAAACTGAAAGAACACACATATTCACCAAAAAGACACATGCAGAAATATATACCAAGAACTCTAAGTACACAAACACTACAAGTAGAGTAACAGAATAACACCTAGGACGGACCAGCTCCAGCACTCTGCTTAGTGTGATGCCATGGTGCTAATTATCAGAGCGAGCAGCACCATTCTTGTTCCTGGGTCTCCATGGAAACCATGTGTCCCCTGAGGTGTCGCGGTCTGACTCGTCTACAACAGGTGCATCAGTATGAGCTAAACAGGACCCCCACTAAAACGTGCTCGCCATACTTATTATTATAACAGATTTATTTATTTGCTTTTTCTCTAGACAAGAACTGTGTTTTAGTTACTTGTATTTTCAACAAAACAACAGTCATGACTCATGGGTGAAACCAGACAAATATCCTGTACTGCTCCAAGACAGCTTATAAAACACTGAAAAACTTCAACATCATATCCCTCAGCACTGATTCCAATCTTTCTCCGATATTTGACTACCCGTCATAACAGGGCTGATGTCCCATATTCTGGTCACATGGAGAGAACTGAGCAAACTCCATTTACTGATGAGGACTATGAGATACTGTTGAAAGCCTCAGAAAAAAAAAAAACTAGTAAGTAGTTAGATTTTTTGTTTAGTTCTTTATTAGTTTTAGTTTCTCTTTATTGTACTGTATGGGTAATTTGTCAGGGGTAAGAAGTTCAAAATAGGCATATTACAATACAAACACAACACTGTGTGATGGCAACTGACTCACTCTTGACTGTGTTGTGCCTCTTTTCTGAGGTAAAGGACTGGGACAACAGCAGAGAGCACACTATATGAACTCTGATTCATATCTCACTTTTTTTTTTTCAAAGTGATGACCATTGATTTGTTGTCGACCATTATGATTTCAGCAGGCAAAGGTGACTATCACTGACTGATCTTCTTCTCTCTCACCAGACTGCATACCCAGAACAGAACAGGGGGACATATAGTGGTGATATACATGGCCTGTCAATGTCAAACATCGCTCCCAACAAATCCGATAGTTGTGTTTTGAGTGACAGTGGGTGCCCTGTTTCCAGATGGTTTCTAAACAGTCAATGATTAGTCCGCTCTGTTAAAGCAGGAAAGGCCAGAGGCAGAGTCGCTGCTAGAGGGGAATCGACTGCAGCCTGTTAATTAATACCCCTGGATGCTATGAGTTTTTCTCTGGCAACACAAGCTTTTTCCCCATCTCTATCCTTTACTCTGCTTTTATCCTGTTTCTCTTTCTATCGTCTGCCATGTGCTCAGGAATTATTTCATTATTTTATTATTTTTATTTAATATTTTCAATGCAACTTATGATGGCAAGTTAGTTACTGTTACAAAGATTACATTTCAGAAAACACTTCACACAGAAGCAAAAAGCTGCCAAGCAGCATAAAAGAAATAATGATAATAAAAAAAGAGTAAATTGTACATGAATGTGCCTGTGGATGTGTAGAAAACCTGCAGCTATACTCTTATTTCTGGACACGTTTCCCTTTTGTTCCACACAGCCTATTTTCTAGTTGTTTTTTGTTCTATTTAGTGAAGTGAAGTGAAATATGCTATTTTAAGCAGTAATGTTATACTTACGTAAAAATTCAGACATGCTTCAAATTATCTATATTTTTTCACAAGAACTTAAAAGGGAAGTATTCAAATTTCATTTTGACCAGCAGAGGGGGCTGCAGAGGGAATGTATGTGAACAATCAGTTTCTTGAAGTAGAGATGAGGATGTGGTTACATGTTATTTTGGGCCCTGATTGTGTTACTAATTTCTTCATCAGCATTCTCAGCTGCAGTGAGCCTAACATTTAATAGGTGGTAATACATTATTTGGATGCATT
The DNA here is from genome assembly GCF_000972845.2 of Larimichthys crocea. Lineage (NCBI taxonomy): Eukaryota > Metazoa > Chordata > Actinopteri > Sciaenidae > Larimichthys > Larimichthys crocea. Next base: position 5,576,689 of record NC_040011.1, on the reverse strand, counting down.
TTTTGTAGATTCTGTAATTCATCTGCCCTCCATCCTTTGTGTTATTTAATTTGACACTTATTTCCAACAGTGTATGTGGGGGCCAGGAGCTGTGTGGGTTGATTTCATGAGACAGAATGTGTGGGACAGCCATAGTGGCGCCAAGTCACTGGCACAGCAGAGAGAAAACTTGTCAATGGTTGTCACCATCACATAAAGGGAGTCAATTAATGTTTTGGTTTTTTTTAAACAATGTTAAGCAGAAATTACTGTTCCAACATCGTGGATATAAACTAGGCTTTATGGTAAACATATTACTGATTTTAAACTAGGTATCATATTCCAGATGAAGGACATTGTTTGACATTGAAAGAAATGTTTAAAGAATAGTGTATAAACAGCATTAATATGCTGTATTAAATATGTAGTCTTGTTGGTTCCAAGTAAAAATCTGTTGCATGAACTTTGTGATTTGAAAGTCAATAGTCTACATTGAAGGTTTGGTTAAATAAAGCTCTTAATATTTAGAAGATTCAGTTTTTTTTCAAAGCCACAAACTAAAGAGCAGCAGCTGCTGCTGAGTCATTATGTCAAGGGAAATTATCATTTTAGAAAAAGAAATACTTGGTGTGTGAAAGAAAAAGTCTCTGGGTGAAATCTAATATCTGTAATATCTCTTAATACACATAAAAAGCAAAAATATCAAAATAGCCAGTTTCTTTGTACTATTTATGTTTCATAGGCAGATTAGATCACTGTGTAGTAGTGCTGCCAGTAGAGGGTGCTGCTGTTACGAATGAATCCAGCCCTAAAATCAATATCTGAAACATTTCTGGATATATTTCATGTATTAATATATCAGATATTCTGGCAAAGACATTACCATGTCATATGTTATGCACAGCATGATAGGCCTAAAAGTGAACATTTACATTGCAATTAAAGCAGCAGAGGGAGTCTGTCCTTCCACAATACAACAGTCAAGATAACATCAAGAGAATGGAGCTTTCTGTCAGGTAGACTAGATGCTGACGACGTATTTCCTTTACTGTCTGTTGAGAAGGGAGATACACCGAGGCAAGAGGCTCACGTCACATCCATCTATGAGCACATCACAGTGCTTATTCATCTAAAAATTGACTCTCTTTCTTTTTAATAACCATCAGGCTTCTCTCTCCGTTCCTCAAAGTCATTTCATCTAATACCTTTAGTCTTACAAATATCTGGCAGTCTCATTTTGGGCTGGTACCTCATACACCATGAGTGCAGTGTCTAGCATTAAAGCAGGATTAAATTACTGGGGGATAACAGCAGCAGCCTTTGAAATTTGGGGGTATTAATCAGCAGCAGTAAACAGTAAACAACATGAGAATGTCATGCATGACTACGTGAACTGCTGTAGAGACTTGACAGTTATATCAATATCCTCGCAACCACATCAAGTGCTGTCATGGAGGTCTGATGGAAAACCAGTAGAGCACAGTCACTGACTGATATGGAACAACCAAGCTAGAAAAAGACACCCCACAAAGATCCTTCCACAATGCTGTTGTGGCGTTGAGTCATCTCAGAAGGTACATAGACAGAGGAAATCATCTCCAATGGCCCCAAGCCTTTCATTTCTCAATATATAAATAACATAGAAAAGGTAAAGAGTGAAGATATAGCAGAGACTACATGTAGCCCGGCTCCAAACTGCTGCCCACATTTCTCTTTTTATCAACAGTTTAAAAATGTCTGCCATTGTGCTTATTGACAGCTGGTTCCCTGGTTGTAAAAGTGGACAAGCCAATCAGAGCTCTGTGGGTGGAATTAAGAATCTTCCATGTTGCATGAGATGAGATTGTCACTACAGATATATATGACAATAATGATTATCGAACCATCATGATTGTCGTAAGGCTGCAAACCCAATCAGATACACTGTTAACCAAAAGGCCTCATGGTTATATCTTACTTACTTTTCATGTCATCCAGGTCAGCACTGGCCAACATCTGGGCCTCAGCCTCATCAGTGGGCACCTGCTGGTAGACAGCCGTCTCCAAAGCAGTCATGCTGCCGATGCAGATCCGCTCTCGCAGGTCATAGTTGCTCCGCTGGGCACCTGCCATACGATGATGGACAGGCTTCCTGCGGAACCAGCCACGGGTCGTGGTTGAACCTGAGAGATCTGATCCTGGGGGAACACTGACAAAAAGAAAAGATACGTATTGTGTTGTGTTAAAATTCTTACAATATAGATAAAGGACTAAAAATAATATACACTGCTCTTTGTTGTGCCTCTTGGTTGCATTGCTGTCTCTTCACCAGTAGAGGGCTTTACAACACAGCAACAGGCCAGGATCTCCTCAGCAACCCTCTGAGTCATCCTCAGCTGCAAACACAGCTACACAATCTTGCATGGCACAGGCATGATGGTGTCTTTTTGCTTCTACTCAACCAGGCATTGACAGAGACAAATCCTTCCCAGCAGCAAACTCTATCCATACATCAGTTATGAAAACAATGAAATCATATTCTCATAGTCATGCATGTTTGTAAGCTAGATGTGCTATCTAATATCTACTATATATATTAGTGAATAGCCATTAGTGTTGATTTGTTTGATCCTAATGAAACATTTAAGTTGCTAATGTAAAGTTCACATGCATACATCTGAGCCTGTGCATGAAATTAGAGCAGAACTTAAGTATTTAAGAGTTTGATTCTGTGAGTCAGATCCAGATTTAATGTTATTAAATCCAGCTTTGTATTTCTTTCTTATACCATGACCGACTAAAAAACAAATAAATAAAAATTATTCATTATTCATTTCTGACTGGCTAGCTGGCAGGAGGCAGTTAAATTTAAAAAAAACAACACAGTGTGTCTTGAACCAGTCTAGGGTAAACCAGTCCACAAGGCATATTAAACTGCAGGTAACCATAGCAACGCACTTTTGTGTAACGTACGTTTCATTTCACATTACCAGTAAACCCCCTGGTAAAATGGACGCATAAATTGACCATAAACAACCTTCAAAAGCCGCATAATTCACGTTTCATATCAATCATAACGGACTAAAAGACAGCATTACATGTAAAAAGAGCACAAAGAGAATTATCACCCCACCCTGCAGTTCTCCTCAGCTCTATGGAGCGTTTTAGCATCTTCAAGCGGATTGTTTTATGGCCCACAACTTCACTTCATTCTCATAGCTCTCATCAGTCTTGTTTACAGCCACAGCAGACAGACGTTTATAGTAAAAAAAAGCCCTGGTAAACCTGCTCCCTGCCCTGCATCACGCCGCAGATCGACAAAGTTAGAGATGGAGGTAGTGTCACATTTAGCAGCTAAAGAGACAGATGTTTAACAGATATAAGAGGAGTTGGCGGAGACCAAAAAGAAGAGTAAATAGTGGACTGACAATTTCCAGGTGGCCAGCACTCACAACTCCGAATGAAGCAACTAATGTTGCTCTGTGTCTACCAGATGATTAACGTGGATTAGCTCACTAAAATGTTAGCCATGGCAATTTGAATTTGATATGATTGAAGAATTGATCAATCACAGCTTGTTCAGCTGACCAAATAAGAATGAAAAGATTGTTTTGTGGTTAAGGATACAACAATAAAGCCACTTACAACAGACCTGTCTTACAGCATCTAGCTATAGTAACAAAAGCACAGGTGTTAAATGAATAATAATAAAATGAATGACTCTGGTCTTTATTTAGCCACATGGAGGCAGCAGGATAAGTTATCCATCCAGTAGACACATGGCAACATTATCCTCCTCCTTTTATCTGTGCCTTAAAGGCATACTGTTGAAATACTGAAAACAGTTTCTGCTGCTGAAAACAAGGTTGAGACCAGTGAGAATGACTGTTACATTCATTTTGGTCTGGAAAGCAAAGCAACTAATTAAGACGCTTAGGACACGAGGGCTCAGTAAGGGTGGCAGGAACTACAGTCAGGTTAGTCACTACAAGTCACACCTTTCACATTACCCATAATAATTTCATTTGTTTATATAAAAAATATTGATAATACTGCAGTACATCTGGAACCCTATGACCGAAGCAATGCCACTATACCTACATGCACTTCTACTGAGATCATAAACTCATACACACAACAGTCTTCTGTACAAACAGAAGCAACTGGAGATGTTGTAATAACTTACCTGCTGCAAGCAGCTTCATCTTCTTCATCCTCCTCCACATTCTGTCCAAGAACAGCAATTCCCCCATTATGAGTCTCCCCCTTTATCAGAGTGGGTGCAGCTTTCCTCGGCAATGGATGTTCTTCGTTTTCCATGTGAAAAGCAGTGAGCGGGAGGGGTTCCTCCAAGTCCTCTTGGCTCCCCAAACTAAACTGGGAGGAAGAGGAAGATCAGAGAGAGAGGGGGGGGGAGGGGTATGCCAATATGTGATTATATCTGTAAAAAATAAATAAATAAATAACAGATGGCTAAGCGGTGTCTGATTGTATCTTGCCATTTTTACACTATAGAGGTCCTACTGCTACTCAGTCTTATTTTACCTGTGGTTGGATGTCAGGTAGGTCTGTGGGTGTGGCAGCCATCCCCTGTCCGTCTGGCTCAGAGTCCACCTCTTCCTCGTCTACCTCCTGAATGGTGGGTGTAACATCGGAGGGGGGCAGGGAGGTCTTTTTTTTCTTCCGCTTCTTTTTGCGTTTTCTGTCCATGCTGTGCACCCTCTTGCGTAGACGCTGGGGCAGGGGCAGGTGGGTGGATAACGGGTGGTGTGTGTGGTGAAATGTGTGTCTGTGATCTGTTTTAAACAAGATAAAGTATAAAATCAAAAGTACATCATTATATAAAATGTTCAGTTCATTTCCAACAGTGTCGTATCATGCTTTGTCCCAAAGTATGAGGGAAGTCTATCATTAATATTTCTGTAAACGGATACTATTTTAATTTTAATATGAAACTAAACTGATCTCTCCTCAGGATGGGAGCAGCATCATTACAGGGGTTTTTATTACAATGTTGATGATGAATCCAATAACGTAAGTAATGGAGTTCCACAAGGTTCTGTGTCTGGACCAATTCTATTCAGCTTATACTGTATATGCTTCCTTTAGGCAACATTATTAGGAATCACTCCATTAACTTTCATTGTTATGGCGATAATACCCAATTATATTTATCTACCAAGCCTGATAAAACCAATCAGTTAGCTAATCCTCAAACATGGCTTGTGGACACAAAACCTGGATGACCTGCAATTTTCTGATGTTCAAAACAAAACTGAAGTTCTTGTAACTGGACCCAAACACCTCAGAAACTCTCTATACTTAGACTTTCTACAGATATAGTTACTCTAGATGGGATCACCCTGGCCTCCAGTTCCACCATAAAGAACCTTGGAGTTATCTTTGATCTGGATACATCCATTAATGCCCACATAAAACAAATAAAACAAAGGACGGCCTTTTTTCACATTGCAAAACATTGCAAAAATCAGGTGCTTCCTGTCTCAAGCAGATGCAGAAGAACTATGTGTATCCATGTGTTGCAATGATCTTTGTAATCTTTTTAATAATCTACATTGGATTAGTGGAAGTTCTCGTTATCAGGCTGCTTGAATAAGTCCCTTAGGACTTTGCAGTTGATTCAGAATGCTGTTGCACGTGTACTGACAGGTACCAAGAACCATCCTAGAACCATCTGTATACACTCATATCACATCAGTGTGTGTTACTAACTTAGCTTTTTTCCCTTTTGTGCTTTTTGTGCTTTCTCATGCTGCAGGTTTGCATGGATCGTGGCTACGCCTAGATCAGCTACTGGTCGAGCCTGTTAGTCGTACCTCCATTAAACTTTACAATTACAGTTATCATCATTTTATTGCTGCTGTGCATCCGTGTCTCTCTCTATCAGTCTCTATCTATTTATATCTATTGTTGGGTCTAATCCATATTAAACACACATGCAAAAATAGAGAAATGGACTGCTTAATAAACATCGACGAAAGCAGCTCTATATAATCTTAGCCACGATTATCTCCTAGCAGAGCATGTGGTATTTATCTGCTAATCTCTGTAATACTAATACCAATATACTTACACACTGAATCTGGTGCCATGCGCTAAATCTGATCTCTTAATATAACATGACTCAAACTATGATAGACAAGGTCAGCATCAGATTGTATGCATGTGTGTGGCTCATTGTCATTGCAAAGCTGTATATTTGGTTGGTGTAAAACATTGATGACAGTATTAGATGAAAGATTTAAGTAATTTAAACTCATCCTGAGGGGAACATTTGTGCCAAATGTTATGTCAATCCACCCAAGAGGTGTGGAGGCATGTCTCACAGTGGCACTGTAAGAGAAAAGTTAGGGAATAACTTAAGTCAATAAGATTTGCCCTCTGGAGACCATGAATATCTTTAGAACATTTCATGGCCTTCCATTTTGTTGATGTAAAGATATTTTGGCGGATAAGTAGTAGCCTTGATCTGTTAGTGATGCTAGAGGAAAAGTCAGGGGACCACAAAAAGGATCAATTGCCATGAATCATTGCACCAAATTTTAGGGCAATCCATCAAATAGGCTGAGAAGATATTTTGCTAAAAACCAAAAACCACAAAAATGTCATGATGGTGCTAGAAGAATCAGGGAATCACCTAAGTCAGTGGGGTTTGTCCTCTGGGGACCATGAATGAATGTCCAATATGCTGGGCCGACACATATTGGCTAAACTTTAGACATGTTTTAAGAGTAGAACATGTGACTACTCAATAAAATAATAATTATGAAAATGAGTAGCTTGCTTTCTAAAAATAATGTGGATGAATACTATGTACTGGATTACACAACAGTTTGTGTACATAGTAGCTCTGCCTACATTCAAAGTCTTTCTCAGTGTAGTGTCGGCCCATCCTGTCTCCACTGGTGGAAGCAGAGTCACTGATGATGTCTCCAAAGCGCTCCACGGACAGTGCTTTCTCCCAGTTCTCCTCCTCCTCTTCTTCTTCCTGTTCCTCCACTGATCCTTCCTCATCTTCCTCCTCCACCTTCACCTGGAGCAGAATGGAGAGAAAGAGGAAACTTGAAAAGAGCACAGTATTAAGAAGGCAATGAGAAGAGAGCAAGAAGCATTAAAATAAGTACATCACGAAAAGCATCAGAGGAAGGATAAAAATGTTGACATCTTCATATATAGCATGTCCTGTCACAATCAATATAGCTTAGGATGAGTCATATTCACTGTGATGAATGAAGACCAACTGTGCATGCAGAAAGCAGTCACCGTTGCTGATTGTATGATGATTATATGAATTGTGCTGCTCTGATTACTGTATTATATGTACTATAAAGAGTAATGCAGTCAGGCTTAGCATAACGCAGCTAGGCTTTGACATCAAAATAACAGCCACACAGGGAGCAGATTCACCTTAAATCAAAGTAAAATCCTAATCCTGGATGAAAATAGAACAAATAAATGTGTCTCAACACAATGCATTCAAGTATTTGTCATTGTGGATAGCAAATTATCTACCCTAATTTAAGCCAAACCCCACCACAGCTGGCTGCAAACTGCATTTTGCTTTGTATTTATCATACGAGAAACCTAAAATAATTTTGCTTCAGTACATTTGGCACATAGTGTCTGCGCATCCTCCACTTCATGTATAGAGGACATCAAATCAATACAACAAAGTGCTAAGCAGCAAAGAACTAATGCACTAGACAGCCCCTGGAGACAGTGGAGGTTGGAGGGAGTGTCCTGTCAGGGCCATTTGGTGCCTCTGATAGGTCAAATCACTGGGACAGGCTGCTTCCCCTGCCTCAGATTGGTGCTGGCATGGTGTGCACTCTGGCTACTGTTCTGTGGTCTCAGATTTCTTGATGCCAAGGCTCCATTACTTCCTAATTACCAGTGGGATGAAGGGACAGGATATGTTTAATGGTCCAAGCTACCTATCTACACAAGGCAGAGGCAGATGAATCCAGACTGAATATAAAAAGCATAATATTGAATTGAGTTTTGTTTATTACTTAAGGTACTCTATATTCCTCCCATATTCTAGTTTAATTTCTCCTCACCTCCTCTTTACCTTGCTCTGGTAAGCACTGTTTATAGTGCAAGACCCCGGAATTTAATAATCCTTATGTAATGAAAGGGAATAATACTCGATAGCTGAAGCCGTTATTAGGGTAAAGGCACTTTTTTTTACACCATCTTTTTTTCCTTCGCTCAAGCTCCATTGGTGCAAATGACTCAAAACCTCTTTCATGTCAGCTTTGAAGTCAGTCTGGGCGGAGGGACACAGGAGAAGGGCAACCCCAGCCCAGGTGGTGGAGGCACAATGTGAAAAGGGTTTGGATAGACCGACAATGGAGTACAGCGATTTCACAGGCCCCAATGGCAATCGGATATATTACAATTAGCATGTTAGCAAGTAAAATAAGAACAGACCTCTTATGTGCACTGAATCTCTGCGTTCATCCAGACACTGAACACCAATTCATTGTGTCTGATGAGAAATGTTGGTGTAAGACAGAATGAGGAGTTGTAATGGGAGAAATAAATAAATACAGCATACGTGGAAGCCCACAATTAGTCATCAAAAGCATTATTAGCAAAATTACAAAAGCAAATTTGTTTACATCCTAACTGCCTGGTGAAATGCTATAGGTCCAGTGGTCCAGTGTGTAAGTTTTAAAGGACTTTATTCACATATCATGGCAGAAATGCTGTAGGTCCTCTGCCACAAAGTCTTTCATGTTCAACAGCAATGTTTCTAAAGTAGCCCAGAACGGACAAACTAAACACTGGTTCTAGATAGGACCTTTCGCATTTTTCACGGCAACCACTCTTTCGCACTCAGAAGGAGATTGTGAAGTGACAGGGTTGTAATCAGTAACTACACTGCTACATGCCACTAGATTTTACACACCTTTAACACCAACATCAGTAGATCAGTGTGCATCATAAGTTCACTAGTTTCTCAAATAGATATTACCTGTATTTTGTGTTATCATGGTTTACTGGTTTAGGTTTGGGGCTAGTACCTGGATAAAACAAGGCACTGATTAATCGAGAAACTGAGGAAAACTCAAAAGAATAATGAGTTTTGACATGTTGTATAAACCCATTGAAGTGCAAAGGATTTATATAATCGATTTTCACTCAGTTGTGTTGCCAACATGGAAATTGAAATGTCCTAATATTTAATATTGTTATAATGAATGCTGGATAAGAGCTCTCAAGTCATCTGATCCTGTTTGCTGTGTGTGTTGTTTACATCAAACACAATGATATCTGATGAATGAAAATTAAAGCAGCCTGATCATCTGTGACAAGCCACTTTTCAATTCAAAACATGTCTGACCTTTTCTCATGAACTGCCCAACATTAATATTTTATATTTGGTGAAATGCTGAGCCAAAAAGATGCATTAAAATATTCATCAGCTGCTGACTAATACGGATAAGGGTGTGTGTTATGCGTTTCAGGATCAAATGCTTTCAGTGGCCAGGAAAACCCTCTGGAGTGAGGGTATACTTGGGTTATTTCTGTCTAAGACATTGGGTGTAGAGTTAAGGGTGGGTTAGAGTGACTATTATTAGGTCTAATATCAAGGTTAGAGATTGTAATTAGGCTCAAGAAACCTGCAATTAAAGCAATTTGGTTAATCTTAGAGTAAGGTTCTAGTAACATTTTAACAAGTGAAACTCACCAACAGTAAAGACTATTGTCCTGGAGTACCTGGATAGCTAAACATAGTAGAACATAAACATACATAAACCTGCAGACCAACTGACCAATTAATGTCTTTCACTCCCCCAAATCCACAATACCTTCAATGCTTCATTTTTTATTCTATATAAAATTCTATATATCAAAAGTATGCTTAAAAATGGGAGAATACGTCAGTGTATTTGTTTTGCTGTTTGTGGCAAAAAGACACTGTACAGTGGTCCCTCGTTTATCGCGGGGGATACGTTCTAAAAATAACCCGCAATAAACGAAATCCGCGAAGTAAGTTTTACAATTATTATACATGTTTTAAGGCCGTAAAACCCCTAACCACACACTTTTATACACATTTTTACACGCATTTTGTACAGTACTCCCTTAGTTAATCAGGACGCAGAACACATGTGCGGTTCTCCCTTAGCCAAATTAGAACGCAGAACACAATGCACGTTCATACTGTACAGTATGCTGTATAAAAAGCATGCAAAATTACACACAAAAAATCCGCGAAACAGTGAGTCTGCGAAAAATGAACCGCGTTATAGCGAGGGACGACTGTACATCCTGAGGGAGCTCCAAGTAGAGCCGCTGCTTCTTTGCATTGAAAGGAGCCAGCTGAGGCGCTACAGGCGTCTGATTAGGATACATTCCGGACACCTCCCTTTGAAAGTTAGCAACTAACAGGTGAACATGGTGAAGCATTTAGCGGCTGTGAAAGCCAAAGCTAAAAGGACAATGAATATTGGTCCTAAAATTAATGGAGCAACGCATGCGAGCTAGTTTAGGCAAGCTGCATTGCATATGCACCATTCAAACTAAATACAAATACAAACACTGCAAAACTCCCATCTGTCCCAATGCCAAGCATCAGCATCATCGCCTGTTCTTCAGCCAGATATTTGCTCGTTACTGTTCAATATCTCTATGTATACATATCTGCTGGAAGCGATGAGGTCAGAGCCTAGACGCCGAACTCTAACTGTATTCTGCTGCTGCAATAAACATGTTGCTTTGTGTCTGCTAGATGTGATGTAATTGTTTGCGACTTAAAAGTTGGCAATATGTTGTGTTAACAGCTGGTTTCCACTGTCACAAAGAGGCCAACAAATTGGTGAATGCAGGTTTATAATACAGTGTACTGTATGTACACAAGTAAAGGCGAAGTAGCCCCACACACACATTGGTTCACCTGCACACAGACAATGATAGCCAAACCTTTTAGTAATAATAATACAGCTAGTATAGAGTGGTATAGAGAATCCAAACATTTTTGAGCACCACAGGTGTTGATCAACATAATTTAATAAGGTTAAGGTGGTTGTAGGTTAATTCAGATGCCATCAGCTGACAGCTGCCATGATAAATGACCGAATGCATGAGCTTTAAAACAAAGTTGTCTCTCTCTTTATGCTGAGCCAGATTTCAGTGCTGATGCTTACGCTGTCACTGTACTGTATGTTTGTTGTTCAAGCAGATATTGTAGATTTACAGTCCTCTTATTAAAATTCATGCTGATGAAAATGTGCAATCAGTTTTTTTGGTTTTTGCAGATCTCTCTGCTTTCTGTTGCTTGCTGCTCTTTTCAGTAAGCAGAGTTTAAATTTGCTTCCCACTCCCTTCATCCCTTTATCGTCGGCCTCTTTGATTGAAGGAGCTGGCACACTTCCCAGACAAACAAATCACAACTAACATAAATATCAGTATGAGTGTTTTGCTTTGCTTTTTACACTGTGCAGCTGATGTTTATGAGAAATTATTTTAAAATGTTTGTATCATTACTGAAAGTGACTTGTGAATGTGGCTAGTTTTTCTTAAATATGGTCCAACATGCACTAAAACACATAACAAACACAATTATTTCCTATTTCCTAGTGAACTCATCTACAAAAAAGTCAACTTTGTCAGACCTACAGTATATTCTTATTCCTAATTGGTGAGTGAGAAAAGTGAGAGAAAAAGTATGAAGCCATTAATTTGACATTTCCTACAAAATAAGATGAGTCATTTGTTTGACAGTGAATATTGCAGGGAGCACTGGAACAAGGAGCAGGCACAGTGAGCTGTTAGATGAAGAGCTGCCAGTGCTGGCTGCACACCTCCAACTTCTCAGCGAGGTAACCAGCTCCTTTCAACGTGCCCTGCTGTTTGCAGACACATGCTGTGTGCAGCATAAAATCAGATCACAGTTGCTCACAGAGTGAAGGATATATATAGGACTTCTTTATTAAGACAACAACAGTTTGTTTTGCTTCCCTACAATTCTGGGACCTGTAGTATTAAACTCAAATCTTAAGGATTACAACTTCAAATCTTTTTTCCAGTTTGTCTTTTCTGTATTAGGTTGTCCGACTCTCCGTTGTAGCTTTGTAATGTCCAATATTAATATAATATATAAATACACAAAAAGATAGAACATACAGTTTGAATGTTTCAAGGTTCCCCAGAACAAACATTTTCCTTGATTTGTGGGTCTAAAATAAATCTCAATAGTTCAAATTTTTTTTTTTTTTTTTTTTCTTTTTGCATACTTTGGGTCACTTTGGGACAAAGTCATCAAAATTCAGGTTAAACAAATGAAATGTAGGGTATTTTTCTACTGCTGTCAAATGTCAAAACAGGTCAATTTTGACCCGAACAGTATAAAACACATTACCCATCAAGATCCGCAGGTTTGAACAATGTTGGCTGCACAACAGGGGTTTGTAACAACTGGTCCAGTACTGGATCACTAAGCCTGCAGAGGTTTATTTATTATTCACAAAGCTTTTAAAAAGGGTTTACTACTATGGCCAGTGGAGCTCAAAGCAATAAAACTGCTGAGAATAGATAAAACACAATTAAAAGCACAATTCTTGATGCATTACCAGCAGCACCACCTGTAGATCAATGGAATAATATGAACCCATTGGCATGTACATTGCTAGGTGAAACTTACTGGTGATCAAAAGCGCCACAAAGTACCTTCACCGTTCAACTGAACACTGCAGTTTACAGTCAAGACCATGTCTTCAACTCAAGACCAAAACCACCAACCCCCATAAGAGGATCTCTTCAAAGACTGCAGCTGGCGATGTTTCTGTGGCAACCAAGACTCTGCTGGGTCAGAGGAGGTTCATATCCTTCATGCACACATACCCTCGCATCACACCAAAAAATCAATAAGTCGGTCGTAGTTCAGAGGGGCATCAATCAGCTGTAGGAGGTGCAAAAAAGCTGTTGTCTCTCTCTATAGATGCTGTGTGTGTGTGTGTGTGTGTATTTTAAGTTGAGTGCACAAGTAATTGAGGGTAGGAAATTGAAGGGTCCACTTATGTAGCCAAGCATCCAGCCTATTATTTCCTTCAAATCAGTGTCACAATATGCTTTGCACACTGGGGATGACATGGTTCCCCACTGCACATAATAACACGTCACTTACTTAGCTGGCAGAACGATTTCTCCCTGAGAACACACGCTAATCTGTTTCAGTGGAATAACAGCTAGAGAACATTCTGTTATGAAGGACACAAATATTTTCCATAGACCCATGCGTGACTCATCCCTGTGTTAAGACACGGAAGGGAACAATTCTGTCTTGAAGACATTTCAGTGGTCATTTCATTCTAGATACTCATTAAATTGTTGCCTGAAGGCATCCTGTTCCTTAAACTCTTGACAGGGATAAAGACCTGGACCCACAGCAACATTCAAAACGCCAACATTTTATTGTAAAATCAAAACATTTGAACAGAGTTTCTCTAATAATGGATTCACTAACATTAGAATCTTCAAGAGGTCATTGTTATCCCCATGGCGTTATTAAAATGTATGTGACACTGGGTTTTTGGGTTGTATTAATCATCTTGTGAGTTATGGGTGCTGTGAGTCCAGTGTGTAACAACATTTAAGGATATCTATTGACAGAAATGGGATATCATAATCATAACTATGGGTCCTCTTCCATGGAGTCCACCATTTTGAACAACTTTGCTTCTACAGCGGCTCAAAAGGGACAAAAGAAATACTGTTTCACGATTCACAGTTGCACTACACCCAGGTGTCTAGCAATGGGTCTTTTGATAAGCGGGCTGCTATATCACAAGCTACAGCTAGCTATATTTGATAGATATAAAAGAGAAAGAATAGCAAAGTAGTTTGTGAGTAAACACTAAAATAAGGTATAAATAAAATGGTGGCATAAGAAATAATTACTAGAAATATGGCGAGTAACTGATGGCATAAGAAATAATTACTAGAAATATGGCGAGTAACTGATAATTTCAATGTGTCAATAAACGTCAAACTAACATTAAAACATTAGGCAGTGCTTACTTGAGTTCAAACTGTCTTTTTACAGTCACATCAAAAATATAATTTGAAAGAACTGAAAAAGGCCCTTTGTTTTTTGACATTTATGATACTCTCGCTGTTTCAAAGGGCAGCGCTGGCCTGAGGCTTAGAGGAAAAAAACAACAACTACAACCCGATTCTTCTTGAGAAGAATGTGTGGAACACAAAATGCCACATGCAACAAATACTTGTGTTTCGGCGTAGTCTATACATTTTACCTGATTCACTGGCTTTGCTTATTGAAATTAGTTAACACAGGCATGAAGCATTTTCTTATCTGTCAAACAGGCCTTTTTTTCCTCACTCCAGCCATACTACCAGCATTAAGGTCTCTTTTATACCTACTGTAACTTTAAAGGACTCCTTTATTGGCTTACTGAACACGACTCCATTGTACTAGCTGACATAGTAACATCTCCTACACACTTATTGTCCAGATTTCATCTCTTCAGATATTTGGCATAGTAGTTTTTCTCTTGCAAAGTCAAACCCTCCTCCACTTCTCAGCAGTCAACATTTGCATATCAACTTTTCCAAAATAAACAATTTTCCCTCCTTCACTCCCCTTACTTCTATATCCCACAATACAAACCAACCCTGCCATTTAAAATGCACAAAGCACAAATCATATTATTTTTCTTGCCCTCAGTGGCCAAGACAGCCATTCCTCATTCACACAGTGCGTGCATTAGAAATGAAGGTGACAGTGATTATCTTAGCTTAGCATGAAGACTGGAAGCAGGGCAAACAGCTAGCCTGGGTCTCTACAAAGTTTAAAACATATTTAGTCATAAAGTTGACTAATTGACATGCTGCGTACGTGTACGATAAAGGACAATTTGGGGTTCTAGGGTTAGTCACATACTGTACAGTATCTGTTCCTTGAAGAACAACAAACAGGTGTTAATTAGTAAGCTTTGAGCTATTGGTAGGTATTTTTGAACTCAGAGAGAGATCGCTGTTTCCCCTATTTCCATCTTTTATGGTAATCTGCTAACCTTTATGCTAACTAAGTTAATCAGTATGGATCTTCTCAGCAAAAAAACAATAACCAAATTACCCCAAATGTCACACTATTCTTAATAATGCACATGTTCACTGATTTTGTGAATTTGAAAGAAATACACAACTCAACTAGAAGGGTGCCATGAGGGCGAATACCTCCACTAAGGCCAATAGTCCAGTTGTATAGTGATATTTGAGGTGGTTGTTATGTTTTGCTGTGCATTTTGTCATTACACCCAAACATAATTAGAACCAAAACACATGCATAAAGAGTACAACAGCAAGAGCCTACGTTTCTGTACTTGCCACAGGGACGCCGCCGCTGTTCTTAATCACTTAGTCACCTGGGAGAGCTCTCAGGTCTAATTAGGGACATTCAAATCAAACTGAAAGCTGTTGACTCTTTTTCACAAGGTTGTACTATTCAAAGCGCTGGGCTGGATAGCCAAAAGGCAAGAAAATGTCTCGAGCAGAGAACTGAATAGCTGTGAGCTTGTGCGTTGATTTTCAAGAAATTTTGACATTAGAGATGCACAAGACCACTTACATATTGATGTATGCGAATGGGATGAAAGAATAAGTGAAAAATGGGAATTTTTATACGTCACATCACCAAACAAATAAAAAGGAAAAACCTAAAAATAACTCTTACCTGCTGTAGGTTGATCAACACATCTATCTCTGGGGCATGACCTCCTGTAGCCATGGGGCCTGGCGTGCAGCCAGTGGGTGAAGAATAGCTCTATGAGGAAGACAAGGGCCTGCAGAAATGACGGCTAGTGTGTCTGGGGTTAAGTTAAATGGAGAGACTGGGTATGCTGTTGCTGTGGGGAAGGATTTGTTTGGGAAAGATGCGACTGAATAAACAGATCCTGTGAGGTAAAGGATAACAGGGGTAACAGGGTCAGGTGGGGTTAGTGCAATTGGGAAAGGGGAATAAGCAGGAGAGGGAAGGAGGGAAAGATAGGGTGCAGAGCAGCAGGAACCTGGGGAGGGGGGGCAGGGTTCAGCCTTTCTCTTTCACGGTTGGGGATCCAGGAAGCCTTTGGGGTGGCATAACCTGCAGGAGAGTGGACATGAGGAATATATAAGCAACTGTTGACAGTATAAGTACACTTCATTTCAGCAAATTAAATGTGAATCAGTGCATCACCCTCATGTGACCAGGTTACATAATTAATTATACAACAAGTAGGTCCAACCAAGCAATCTGATTGGTCAACTAGACATTTAGAATGTGCTCAAATCAGCATGACAACACACCTGACTCATCACTAAAAATATTACTTTGCATTTTCCACAATGTCACATCCTGAAAATATATAACATGTAAATAAATACGAATACGCTTTCTTTAATGAATATTCTGTATTTCATGGAGCTGTTAGACCACCTCGTTTATACATGTGTGTACCTTCCCACCCAAACTATGGTATTGTGTTTTTTTATTTTTATTAATATCTTATGAGCCACGTCTTCGCTGTAGTGTTTTTATAAGTTGTCATGGCGATAGAGTGGGCATTATCCCCTGCTTGGACTCAAAGTGAGGGTGTTGTCACACCCATGTCACCCCTGTTCTTTCTTTGTTTTTTAATGCTTTCAACTTCTGGTATCTCAGTGGAGAGAAAAAATGTAACAGTATGTGCTGAATAACACTTGTTTTGCAACATTACATTATCAAGAGTATTATTTTTAACATTTTATCTCATGTCCAGTGCTAACATATACATCTCCTCTCTTCTCTCAATTATACAATTATGCAAACACAAACATTTATTGAGACTCTCTTGGTTGGCAGCAGTACCATCTGAAGTGTCCACCTCTTCCCTGGCAACATGGTGACACCTTTTATATTTTTGTTACCTTTAGAAAGCGCAAGGCTAGCTGTTGATAGCTTCTAGTCTTTGTTAAGCTTACCAGCGGCTGGCAGTATCTTCATATTTACCCTACAGACATGAAAGTGGTACCAATCTTTTCATATATAAGAGAAATATGCATATCAATGCATCAATGCATATATAAGTGCATTTCCCCAAATTTCTAAATATTCCTTTTAGAACTCTAGGGATCTACATGTAGAAGAAACTGTATTTCAAACAGTATCTGAAAGACCAAACATTAAGCATCATTTTATATGAATTAGAATGAAGGCGTATTAATAGACTAGGACTATCTTGGGAAATACCCATCTCTGAACATACCACCTAAACCAGAGCTGTCGCTATATAGGAAAGACATGTATTCCCCCTGTCAGCAGTCTGGAGATGCCCATCATAAATTAATTAGGTATATTTTTATCTGGATGGTATCACCAAGCCTTGGAAAACTCAGAATGAGCTACACCTCATCATTTTTGTTGTATAAGTAACTATGTTGTGATCAGTTTATACATTGTACCAGTTTAAAGAAGCATTATTAGATTTTCGGGTCACTTGGGGCCAGCAGAGCAAGCTGTAAATCTAGGACGTATTATCACCTTCTAAAGTTTAAGCAGCTGCAGAGCAACATTATCATGCATTTCGATACATGTCGCTGTCTACCTTACAAATCCAAGTCCAAGTATCCAAGTATTCACCCTCCTTTTAGCTCTATTTTGGTCTCTACCATCACCTGAGAGAAATCTCTCTCTTAAGCTGTTAAAAGCTCCACTATGTTCCGCAGTTAGATGCCGTTTGGTTTACAGTGGGTTTATCTGAGGTGACTACTCCAAGTGGAAACAAGGTTGATGAGAGTGAACCAAAACAGTGAAGTTACAAGTAACCCCTTTTGACATTGCACACAGTGATTTAAGATTAGTGTAAAGACATAAGTTGTTACAGGTAGTGCCCTGAAAGTCAAATGAGCCTCGTATCAAATCCATGTCCATATCCACGCCATTAACTTGGAAGTTTTTTTTTTCCTGTAACATATCCTGCTACTAAACATGTCTTTCATTCTCATTTTTCAGTCTAATTTAAAAACTGATAATACTAATACTATAGTGGAGACACACATAAACAAACAACAGAAGGCACCTTGGGATCCTGATGGTGCTAAAATAGCCCCTGTTGATTATTTAGGTTTTAACATGGAGGAAAACAGGTGCCTCTCATCCATGTAAACATGCCAAAGATTGTTGGTCTGTGCTTATTCTGGGCAGTGTGAGAGAGGGCAAGCTAGACTATTGACATTTACCATAGCTATTAACTCCAGTAAAGATCACTCAGAGCTTGTTTCCAGAAGTTGCAGTGTTTCCATTCTGTGAGGATAATGCCCCTTTGTCAGAAAGAGACAGAACAGAGAGTATGTGCTGCTCCTATGCTCCCTCTTCTTTGTCTTTGTACTATTCATATTGTTGTATTGTTCTGTTAATTACACCACTTGTGGTTAAGTAATAATCAGCAAGTATACAGTGAGGAGCGGTGCTGATTAAGTTAGGACAGTGCATGCAACGAGGAAAAAAAACAAAGAAAAAAAAACACAGTGAACCCATGGGAACTGAAGAAATACAGTTGATAATTCCCAAGTGATCGACCGTGTTTGGAGCTGCTGTTTTCCCACTGTCATATGAAGAAGGCTCTACATCTGTCTCAGTTTTATTCAGCTGACTCATTCGCTCCCTCTGAGACATTTACAGCCGGCTCACATTATGCACAAGGAGCTGCACAAATAAAAGTACGCTGTTGATATGAGTGTGCAGAGCGGCTTGGGCTTATCTCGTGAGCACTTCTTGCGCACAATGCTGCACTTCTATCCTGTTTGCTGCATGCATATAAACCCAAAACTGTAACATATACTCTTCTGTAACTTCCACCACCTCACACCTTTTCCATAACTACAGTGTTTGGGCTGTATAAATGAGCTACTAGAAAATATATCCCCCTCCACACATTCCTTCCTACCTTCCATTGTGTTTGAAGGGCCGGTGTGTCATCCTGATTGGCCACCAGAGGAGTGTGTGGTCACCTTGACCAAAGCTGACCCAGCTCCTGCCCAGCCCACTGCCACCTACCTCACTGCTATAGTAATATCAAATGTCCCACCCCCTTCATACCAGCTGTGTAATCTGAGAGCTCTGAATGGCTCGCCCTTTGAATATGTGAAGGGGACGCTGACATACGTAAGTGACAGACATCGATAGTGTTGTGATGGTGGTGGGGGCAACTGAGGAAGGCCAACACACACAAAGAAAGGGAAAACAAAACCTCTGGTGAATGACGGGGCAACTATACAAAGTAAGAGTGACTCAGGACAGACGGCCTTACAATAATCAAATACAGATTTCACTGCAGAAAAGAAAGACGGGCACTAAAGCTTGGCCAAGTGGAGGAGGGTGGGCACGCAAACTTAAGACCTGATCCTCAATTTCAACCGCTGTGAAGTACTTCTGAAGGCAGGGCAGCAGTAATAAGAGAATAGTTATGTTATAAAACAGTGAGTGAGCAATAACAAAGAACAGAAATATTACATAGGATTCAACAGTTCATATTTTTTAAGAGCAAAAGCGTTGTTTTGAAGCCGTTGGTCGTCGTCATGTTGGCTGTGTTGCTCCTTCTGCCTCCTACACCTGGGTGCACTAATGAGCCATCTGTAATTGCCTGACTCCGCCTATACATGCGTATGTGTATGAAATAATGCTAAAGACTTTTGTAGTCTATATTTAGTTTTCTTCAAACATTCATTTTATTCCCAACGGTTTAATTAGCTTTTTCTTAATGACAACATTTTCCCACATTTCTAGAGCCAGATCCTGAACAGCTGATTAGCAGTGCCTTAGTTGACCGTTGGCAAGACAGCCAGGCAGCTCACAGGTTGACAGTTACCTGTAAAACCAAAAGGGATGATGAGAGGTTATATCGAGAATGTGATCACTTGTTATCTGACTGAAAGTATTGAAAATAAAATAACTGTTTTGTACTGGTAATGATAGGGACTGTAGGTATTTATATAGATAAGTATATCAAACGAGCACTGTAAATAACTGATTGTTTTAATAGCCTAGTCTGTTGTTATTTCATTGCCTGTTTATTTTCTAGTCAATGCATTGAGGGTTTGATATATTGTTATGGTTTTTATATTTGTATTGATCCAACTAAGCTCAGTTGGTAGTTAATTAATGGTAGCTAATTAATGAACTAAAACCTCTCATGACTCTTAATATTGTTTTTCATGTGTTCTTTCAGAATAAAGATTGCATTAGCATAGTTAACTGGGATGGAACGTATGTTTACTCAAGTGCATTACATTAGTGGTTTTATTTAAAGTAGGCCCTAATAAAAGCACAGAAAAGAAACTGGTGATAGTTCTGCTAGTGACTTGAAGTTTTACTCATTTAAACTCACTTTTCATTCATAATCAATCTGCTGATTGCTTTCTTCATTCATGTATTATTGGTTTGGTCTCTAAAATCACATTTCCCCAAAGTCCATTAGTAAAAAAAAGAAAAGAAAAAAAAAAGATGTTCAGTTTATTATGAATTTAAATTGACAGATTGCTGTTTTGTTTTATGTTTGGTAGAGCTGCAGCGATTAGACAACTTACATTTAATCCATTTACAGATTAATAATCATCACCTGGTTTTATATAAAAAAAAAAAAAACTGTTTCATTGTTAAAGTAGTTTTCATGCAAAAATGGCAGAAAATGATATTTCTCAGCTTCCCAAAATTTAGTGTTCTTGCTTTTCTAGGAGAGATTAGTATGGACATTTTTCACAGTTTTCTGAGATTTTAGACCAAAATATTTATTGACTAGTATAGTCAATTATGAAAATAAACTACAACTCCAGTGTTTGCCCTATATTTATTTTGCAGTACCGCTGCTAATATTTCTCAAGATCATCATCAACAACGTTATTTTGGACGTGTCTTGAGTCATCAACTAGCGTATCAAATGCTGTCGGATCCTCTTCTCTTCAAAGGACATCTACGTAAAATGTAACGTTCAAGCTCATACACAGTCTATGCGTTAGAGTAGCAAGTACTAGAGGTGGACCGATACATACGATAGGTGGACTGATATATCGGGCCGATATTTGCATGCATTTAGCGCATTCAGCAGCCATGCGTTGAGATGCTGGAGATCACGTGAAGTGCATGCATTGCCCCTCCCTCCCTGGCAGAGTGCAGCTGGTAATGTTGGAAGACTGCCAACAACAACAAGGGTAAGTTTACAACTTTTAATGTATTTTAAACTGTATAATTTAGCTGTAGTATCTGCACTCTGTTGCCATGGAGTATCATGTATGCACATGAACGTGTACAGCATCTAACTTTACATTAAATAACGTCCATACACTGCAGCGTAGGTCAGTGTATTTTCGCCTCCTCTTCCCCACTGAACATGAAAAGCTCTCTTTTCTCGGTGTGACAGGCTCATTAAGTGTGAGCAAAGCACCACCGTGTATGAGTCGTGACGCGGGTAGGTTCGGTGTACTTTTCCCACTGCGGTCTGAAGCCGATTGTTAGCTGGTTTAAACGCAATTTTTGCCCAGTGGGAAAGGCAGACTCAGAGTGGTACAGAGCGGCTATCACAGCGCTGTGTGTGTGTCTCCCTCTCCCTTTAACAGCTTCTTTGACAGTTTCCTTTAGGCCTACTAGTGTGTTGTCTTTGCATAATAGATAGGATAATAAAACATGGTCATTTTATTTTATGTAGAAAAATTTACAAATCAAACAGAAAATGTAGCACTAGATAAAAATATACTGAAGTTGTGTTTTTGTTTCTTTTTAAAGAAATGGCTGAAAAGAAATAAAATCCTGTGTGGCAGCACTTTTTTGTTTGAATTGAGACTTGTGTAACATTTGTTATCATTGTTTCATTTTTATCACGTAAATGGAGGGAGAAAAAGCAATATCGGCTTTAAGAATCGGCCCAAAAAAATTGGCAGCAAATATCGGGGATCGGTTAAGACTGATGTCAAAATAATCTGTATCGGCATCAGCTTTAAAAAAAAGTATCGGTCGTCCTCTAGCGAGTACTATAGGTAGCGTAACATTAACATAACGTAGAGTAGTGTGTAACTCCTTATGTCAGAGAAAGTGACGGTGAAGCGGTAAAAGTGAACAGAGCAGCAATGGTGCAGAGGGAAAGATTAGTCGTAAGTTGGCAGAAAATGTACAGTCTGTCAGTTAATAAATTACTTAATTTAATTAGTTTCAATTAATAATTTAATTAGTCAATGAATAAGTTTGCTGTGTGCTACAGCTTCTCAAGCTGCTGGAAAAGTAATGGGGTTAGTCCTAGTAGCAAAGAAACGCTAACGTTAACAGAACATTTCGTTAGCTGCTCAGGAGCGTCAGCTCCATTAATTAGCTTCTTGTCATTACTACCTGTGTTTGTCCAGTGTCTGACTTGTTTTAATATTTTCTACAGATAAATGTCAAAACCTGTAAATTGAGACCAAATACAACCATGTATAATCCTTTCTATAAGGATTCCAAGGTTATTTCATTTGAAACTATTCTCACTCGCATGAATACGGGTCGACGTCGCATCCTCACGGACACAGCAGCACTGCTGCTGAAAGAAATTCTCGGGGAAACACTGAACTGTGATGTTCAGTCTTGCAATGACACCGCTACTGCCAATGAAAACTTTTTTCTTCAAGCTACCTGAAGCACCAGTACGCTATGATTAACCTGTTTACATGACCATTCAGATCAGAAGTTGTCCTCAGAAACTGAACAGAAATGACTGCAGTCAAACACCATTTTAAAATGGAATACCACATTTTCCTGGCACTTTAAAAGGAAAGCTCAGAGAGAGAAAGATGGAGATGGGGGGAAAGCAGAGGTTGAACTTTTAATTGGCTTCACTAGGAGAGTACTCTTTTAGAAGTGAACAGTTTGATGCGCATAGATGTTTGTGTGGTTATTTCTCAGCAGCCTGGTGTTTGTTGCACATCATTTAATCAAGGTAACCACAGCGGAACATTGTGCCTAATGGCGCTGTGCTTTGGTGCAGCACTTTACAAATTAAACTACAGATGCCAAACTCATATCTGCCCTGTGGCCTCCAGATGGCTGCAGGGATTCAATCAACTGAGGGCGACTCCCAAACAGTCTAAAAGCAGAAATGAATAACAGATATTAGTGAGTGTCACTATTGTTCCGTTTTAGTTTTCTTAATGCATAAAATTGACATTAAATCTTCCTTTTCGTGAATCTAACTTGTGTATATTCAAATCATATTTCATATCTTGTGGCTCTGTACCTCAGCAGGAGTCTGTGGCTGCCACCATAACATGTGTCATCCTGGATGTTTCAGGATGTTACCCTTAAATTATATTATTTTTATGACTCTGAATAAAGCCGGGACTAATTAACTGTGATCCAAAACCGAACAAGAATTAGTCTTGGCATCAGTGCAGAGACATCTTGCCGAGTTTCACAGTACACGCTGACAAAAACGGACACGACTTCACATACAAGTGCAGAGGGAGAGTGTAAGATCACGAGCTACTGCAAACCACAGCTAACCCGTAAAACCACACATATCTCTAGCACTAATAATATCAATACTTAATGTCGCACTGCTTTAAACAACTAACGGGCTGACTGCGGGCACGTCATCTACATCTACAGGCCACGTTTCCTGTGTCCTGTTGACCAGAAAGTCTGAGCAGAGACCACCAGCAAGGTCATCATTCACCTATTTTTGCCCAGTAACAACCACAGCCCAGACTATAGGCCAGATCAAGCCACTCCAGACACAGCAATGAGCTATTTCTTGATGTACAGATCTATATTTAGAGAGAAGTGGGCAGCTAACACAGAGACACAGTGGCTCATAGTCTTACTAAGGCCTCAAACTTCAACAACACGATGATGTTGCCAAAACCAAAGTCCATGCAATGAGCAAATATGTTTGTATTGCTATTTATTGTATTGTCATTTAACCTCTCACTAAATTGAGACACTCGTCTCTATTACACTACCATTATTTTTTAGAGAAAAAAAAAACCTACACAGAATATGTAGCTGAATATACAAGATAAATAATTTCACTCTTACTACACAAACAATCATACTTTTTTTTATTATGCCGCTGTGGAATAGATTTCCCTAAGGTTATATAAGCTAGTTATGATACAGACTGTGAAAAGCTGCGTATTTTAACAAAAGAAATAGTCCCCATTAAACATTTTCTAAAAATATTAAACGTGTGTCTGTGTTGCATAAACCTTTTACTACATCATTTGGAGCAGCACGTTAACTTTTTGTGAAGGACGGAAATGTGTTTTGACAGCATTAACGTTGATTTGGCCGATCGGCAGCATATTGTTAACAGCGAGGAGGGTGGCTGACACAAGCCTTGTGCAAAAGACAATGCTAAAGTAAATGGCTAAAACAATATTTAGTTAGAAAGATAAGAATTCTTTACTTTTACAACTTAAATTAATTGAAAATAGGGCGAGGCAGTAATGCTTTGTAAGGCGTTACCCCCAAATTCTACCGGGTACGGATGCGATGCGTTGCCGTTCTATGTTTCACATGTTTTAAACCCCACCGGCCCCATGCAAACTGCCAGTCATAAAAACAGCCAAAAGGGAAACAAAGTAACTACATAGCATATTTATACATTCAGAAGCATATTCAGAAGCACCTAAAATTTAGGAAAATCTGAGCAAGTAAACAAAGTCTAGCAGGCAAATCGCTCCGCTTCTGAAACGTTCCCGGTGGGGTTTGAAGTCACGTGGAAGACGGACCAAAACAGTTGCGGACACAACATGACAGAGACAAGCCCGGTAGGGTTTTGGGGTTACAGTGACGTGATTTTTCAGTAAGAGAAAGAATTATAATTTGAAATTTAGTAATGCAATTCCAGTAATACCTTTAATGGTTGTTAGCTGTCTTACTGTGTTCGATGGAGGATTGATTGTTGGTTTCCGTCACACTTGTAGCACTTGTTAGGGTTACTAAAAGATGAGTGTGACTCCTGATAACTCTATAGTTGTCTTCCTAACGTCAGCTACTGTTGACATTGAGCTCGGAGTTTGAGAGCGTGTGAACCCCACAGCTAACTTTAGGATAGCTGTCAATGGCCAATAAATTCCTCTGAAGTACCGGCTGCTTAATATGTCACATTTTCTGCTTCTGTAATTTTAAATATTACAATAACAGTATGTTTGACAGAGATGTGCTAATTTCGACATTTTGTGAAGTAACATAATTACTTATTTTCAGTCATTTTAAGCATTGTCGTGTGTTAGCGTATTAGCTCAAAGCAGACTCCTAGGTTGTCTTGTTGCGACAAATATCAATGCTGTGAGTACATGAAGAAAACTGACTTCCATTGTATTGGAGTGGAGACAGATAACTGATGTATCTGCACAGTGATATACCACTAGAAGCCTAAATAAATAAATATGTTTATAATATAGGGTAAGGTAATGTATGGGTCAAGTTTCCGTGAAAGGATCAAATAAAAGGTGCTGAAGCTCAACAACATCCCTGCTAGTTTCCCTTTCTGCTGCAGTACTCACTGTAGTTTACAAAGCCCACTCTCTGCTCCTTCTTCTCCTTCCTCAGACATAAGTGGTACAATAATCAATAGTTGCACTCAATTCTGAAAATCCTTATTTATAAAACATTGAGGCTGAAAGGTGTCAGGTTACCACATCCCACAGCCAGCTGCTTTTAACCCTTCAACATTTGGAAAATCCCGCGGAGCATCATTAGTTCACTCTCCTCCTCGGCACAGACAGGATTGTTGCTGAGTCATTACTATGTGACCTTATCCACCTCCAGCTTCTGTTTGAACTTGAATCACAGGCACGCCTCACACATGAACCCACACAGCTTCTGATCTTTTCTTTTTCTTTTTCTTTCTATTTGAGACATAAGTCAAAAAAAGCTCTTTCTATTGTCCAGGCGAAAACGCTGCAGCGCGATAACGACCATCAACACATACTACAACCAGTGATAAGCCACCGCCTCCGGAGCGATGCTGCTCCACCTGCACACAATGAAGACGTCTCAGCCCTGCACCCAAACGCAACACTGCACCTACAGACTCTTTAGCGTTGATTTATCTCAGTCTGAGCTTTATATTTATATAAAAAAACCTCTCAATGCTACAATCCCTCTGCTCAGGTGCATGTCTTTGTTGCATAGCAAGTACTCAGCGTCGGTGCCCACTCCAAAGTCAACGATGAACAGATGAATTATTTTCTAACTACCGTATTTGTCGCCTTTACCTGTGTTTTCAGAGAGCAGTCCAGCGGTGGAAAAAAAAAACTAGAAGCAAGAAGAAGATGCACGGTGCACGCAGCAGCGATACTGGTCCATACCGTAACCCAGCGATGAAGACACGGCGCGCAGCCTGCTGGATCTGCGAAGGATGCTCGGCTCAGAGGACCACGTGACTGTGGAGGACAAACCTGCCCATCTGAAGTCAGTGATGGATGAACAACAACAACGTGGTGTAAACACTGTGTTTGACTGAGGAAGGTGGGGGATGAATTAAGCTATCACCGCCCTTATTAATAATAATCTTTATTGGTGTTATTATCATCATCATAATAGAAGTAGGAGAAGAAGTAGTAGCATTTGTTGACACAAACAGAATTAGTTGCATCTTTATTCAATAGGAAAATAGTGATAACATAAATACATTTCTATATATTTATGAAAACAGCATTGTATCATGAAATAAAAGGTTTAAAATCTTTTTTTCATGAGAAGTACATAACACTAAGTCACACACCACCAACTATTTGACTGATTTTGGTAAATCTGGATTATATTTTTATGGAGAAAATGTTTTCCCTCTGATGCTGCACATCAACTCTATGTGATTTACAGAGTTTCCTGATCCCTAAAGTAAAATGCTGCAAACTATAGCTGCTGTTAGTTCAGTTTGTTAGCAGGGCTGCCCAGACTGTGAGCTCAGAGCACTGGGGTTGTGTTAGTGTTTGTCCCACAGGTATTTTGGACAACCAGGGAGAGGAGGTTTTCAAAGCTTGTCGACAGTGGAAGCTACCTGTAAGAAGACAAAAAGGAAGGAGTAACTGAGTAAGAGGCCGTGAAACAAGAGTAAAACTGGGACATATTTAGTCATGAAATAAAAAGCTGAAAAGGATTAGCAGGGGTTCTGCTGTTTTACTGTTAGCAAGTTGTTGACTCACTAATTTACGTTCATAAGTAACATAAATCATCATAAATACACATGTGCAGCTGTCTATAATAAAATAGCAAAAAATAAATAGCAAACATACAGCAACTTCTACACAATGTTGCTTTAAGTCCAACCAAAGTTCCATCTCTTTAAGCATGAAACTGAAGAAGCATTCTGGCTGCATTTATAATTTGAAAATATTACAGGAACATATGTACTTGTGTGTTTTAGAGAATTGAATATATCCCTCACAGGATTACAGTTCATTATTGAGGCTACAGACAGAAGTGAAATTACTGTATTAGCAGTAGCAGCCACTGTGTGGCAGTACTAGTACAGAGAGATGATTTTTTTGGGGCCATTGTGACGCGTTACTACTTATGACTGCAGCTTGTATGAGGCCCATGTGTCAATTCCAGTGGTCAAACCTGCTGGTCTTGTGAATAATGCATGTGCCATAGATCGCAGGTTCCCAGTTTTCCATGGTGCATGTTCCTAAATACACAGATGGTTGTTGGGGGTGCAGGTACATTTAAAATGATCAAATATTGCACTTAAAATGTCAGATTGACACTGCTCGTGTCTACAATGTGCCAGCTCAGTTCAGTGTAGGTTAATCCAGCCACAACAGTACTGTATGTAGTATGTATCATGTGTTGAACAACATAAATTAAATACAATTACATTTAAATACATTAATGACTATTGATTAATGATGAATAAATATTGCATTATTTGCATAAAAGTATACAATATATGACTGAAATGGATTCTTCATGATACTAAAAAAGTTTCCAAGCCATTTTACGGCATAAAAAGACCAAACAACTCGGCAGGGTTAAATTAATTTAACAATAAAAGAAAAATAGAAGTGTGGCCATAAATGTATTGTTAGGATATCAAAGTCCTCATACCTTGTCACTTACAATACATTGATAAACCTAAAAGACAAATTCATTTACTCATCAGTGAGAGGTTAAGATTATATATTTAGTGGTAAAATCATATATATAGAAATGTAATTTTTTTGTAGCTACTCTAACTACTCAGCTACTTTTTTTTTCAAGTCTGCATCTCTCATATTGTGGACTAGCAGATCTTTACCTCCCAAATATAGTGACACATTGTGATGACATACAGCAGCGGCCAATGAGGTATCTATATGGTAAAAGTTCCCGATAGCTATCCAATGAAAGAGAAGTCCTTTTTTCATCTTTTGTGACAAAACCAACTCCCTCACATTCACAACAATACTGAATGACCGCTTACTAAAACTTTAACTTCCATATTAACAAATAGAGTTCCTTCTGTCCAGCCATTACACACATCATTATTTGTTATTATTATTTCATAATTCCCCCTGAAAAAGACAGCTGCCCACTGTCAGTTATTCTCAGGTCCAAATGCATTTTGATGATAAACCTGCAGTCTGACTGAATTAGATGAAATATCTTTTAGAGTGACATTGCTGTTATCTTTTGGAGGAGATGTATTGCCTTTGAAGTTTTAAACAAAGAAAGTCAGAATATAACAGCTGTACAGTTCCATTAAACCGTATAAGTTATAGAGCTACAGCTGGCAGCTTAGAAAACACTGGAACCTTTTGCCACTAGCAGGTCATCAATCATGCGTCAGTTTACTGTCACTGTCAGTGTGATTTGTGATCGAGGAAAGTTCACACATCTGCACATCTGCTCACTCTCACTGTTTTGCACTTTGTCAGACTTTGACAGGAAATTCTTTTTCCTTCCTGTGTTTCCTGATTATCATATTGAAACATATGTGTATATGTTTGTAGTTAACGTAAACACACCAACAACTTCCTATATATATACATATATCTTTTTTATTTAGATAGATTTTATTATAATGCATAATATAATTTAATAACACGAGCACCATCCAAAACCTGTGCAATGAGTACTGTGAAATGTTCCCCCATGCATATATATGTATATAATTACATATAATAACATTTATTAAATTAATATATAATATATAATTAATCCCTACACTTCAATCCTGACTGACCTTCAAACCACAGCTAAAACCAGTGCTCTGCTGGCACTATCTCCCCTTGTTCATCGCCCTCATTCTACTCTGTTCACTATATGAATGGTTGAACCCCTCGTATCCGTCCAGACTGTTTTGCTAAGAAGAAAAAGAACCTTCTTGTCCCCCCCGTATTGAATAATAAAGTCATCAATAATACTAATAAAGCCAATAGTAAAGACTGCATTCATGCATGCAGCTGCAGATGTGCCTGTATGCAACCTGGGTTCACTCCACTGGATGGTGCCCTAACTTTAAATATAAAAAGACATTTCACATTTCAAGATTTACTTGTGTATGATGTACAGCGTGTCAGCACAGTTAGTTGTTTAAAATCATATATTGCTATAGAAATCAAAGAAAATATAATTATAGGAATAGGAAGAGGCTGAATGAGAACATGAATGCATTTTGAAATTTGATATAAATGGATGACCGAACATTTTTGCATTATTGTTTGGATCAGGTATGTGGTTTCCACACAATATCTTGTCAAAACAGGAAGACATATTATATGACAGACTATACACTGGTGTCAGGAAACCCTGTTAATGTTTAAAGTTGAAAGATGTTTGAATGTGCGAGACAGACGTTTCACAGCTGGAGGATCGTCCAAATGGAACATTTTCCACCATCATTAAAGACAGAGAGAGCTCCATCCCTTTGAAGCAGGGATGTCACTTATTGTCTTCAAATTTCTGTGAATTCCTTTCATTTTGATGACGAAGATAATTCTACCCTCCCCATGCTGCAACACCAGTTTAAACAAGATGAATGCCGTCTGAATATTGTTACAATGTCAAACATGGAAGCAGAGGAAGGATTAAGAGCCAAAGACTGAGCTAAAAGTTAAAAATGGAGATCAGTTGGTGCTTAAGAGTTGTGGGACTGATTCGGCAGTGCAAAATGCTGAACGCACAGTAGAAACATACCCTACTCACAGCGCATTTGATAAACCTACAGGGTGACCTCAGACATACTTCCTCAGGTGCTCTTACAGGATGTTTCATCAGTACCTGAGGCTTGAGATCTTGAGGCCCAGGGGGAAAGGTTGTCCATCAAGTCATTACAGGTCTCACAAAGAGAACGAAGACTTAAAGACCACCAGTCATTTATTTCACTTTGTTCAAACACCTTTCTTCTTCTGACAAAATCAGTCCTCGTGCTGTACTCAAAAGTATTGCTGTAAGCCAGTGATTGATTTACATGGGCCTGCTTTTTCTGTTACTTTAATTTTTTAAAGGCAGAATTCAGAAAATTCTGAAATAAAATTGTTTCACGTGTAGCTGAGGTGAAAAGTTGGTGTATCATAAAAAGCAAATCTGTGCAGGCCAAAAAGTAGACTCATGAAACAAAACATATGGTATCGTATATCGTGTTTTCTACAGATTTTCAGTGTTTGAGGTTTGACTCACTCATTTAATCACGTGATCTTGTTGCATTGTTGTGCATAGCATTAGTGCATTTATTTTCTTTTGCAAGATTTTCTCAAAACTCTGGACGCAAAGGTTTGCATCATTTGGACCCCAACCTGACTTCAGTGACAAACCCACGGATAATTATTTCCCAACTCCCCTCAGCTCTTCAGCCCATTTTCAATCATTGTTTTAGCTTTCTAGCTCACAACTTTGCTCTTATCAGCATCTTTCCAGATGTAGTAGACAGCTGCTTTGAGTGAAAAAGCTCAGTTATACAGTAAGTCCATTGTACTTAGTTACATTCCACCACTGAAAATGCATGTTTAGGTTGAATAAACTGAAGATACAGATATGGCAAATAAAAACAACGGAAAACGTGTTCTGCCCATCAGTGTATCATGGGAGGGGAATCTTTAAGGTACAGCTTCTCCTCTGCATGTAACCTCATATAAAATCAGTCCTCCCTCTCCTACTTCCTTTGGAAATTGATGGAGTCTATTACTTTATTTTGTGTACAGATTTCCTGTATGATCAGCAAGTTACAGCCTGCCCCTCCATTTTTCTGAACCTACAGCCAAACTGCATCTCTATGTGTCATTGCATCTTATCTGGAATTGTGAACATAACCAGGAACGTTCAGAGCAGAGGAAATATGTTCAGTATCCTGGAAAATTTCATTAGCACTGTTACACGCTGTTTCCAAATTAGGATGTATAAAAACATCAATGACACTTTGTGAGTTGAAACGTAACACTGATTGCATGAATTATTCACTATTTGCTGGGTTTTGAGTTTGATACAGGCGATCGGTTTGAGGCTATTACTAGTAACATGGCTTAGAACATATTGCTCTCCTCTTTTTTATTCCAACAGAGAAAATATATTTCTGGTGTTTATTTATAATTCTACAAACTGGTACCATTCTTAACTCAGTTCAATCAATTATGCACTGCAAATTTCCTTTTAGAGCACAATGCTCTATCATTAACATGAATTGTAAATGACGATTTGTTGACAGTAATGCCAGTACATGCCTGTGCTAGAAAATAGGGAAGCCAAAGCAGACATTTTGAAAGGAAGTTGGCAAGATCAGGCCTGCAAATGTGCTGAAAATGAAAAGCATGCCCCATGGGAGCCTGGTCCAACAGAGCTGAACATCTTAAAGAAACAGTCTAATAGTCATGATGAATTGTGATCTATCATATGAATCAGAAGTATTACGAAAGAAAAGTGTGTAGAGTGTATTAAAGTCTGATCTTCACTTTGAAGAAAAAACCCAGACAAGATCTTTGTGGGTAAAAACTAAATCAAGCCAAACTACTACAAAAAACGAAGTTAAGGAGAAACTCTGTGACAATGACACCACCCACAACAGGCAGAGGACAAGCTCCTCCTGAGAAGTTAAGGGGAATGCTGTGGTGAGCCACACAATGCAGCAAGTAGAACGATAGAATAGCAGTAATAAGACTTATGACTTAGCAAACAACATCTGTGGTGCCTCAGCTTCCACAAAGACCCAAAGGGTTTGATTAGTCTAATACCAGTTGTTCTGCTCTGTTCTGATGAATCGTTATTCGTGAAACTTGACCATGTGAAATTCCAAATTTTTCTCTGGAAAGTTTCCCAGACATCATAAAACAATGCATATAGGCTATCTTAATTTTTGTTTCTGTTGTGTTGCAATAATTCTCCCATGGTAAACATGTGTGTTGTTGGTGGTCCTGGATGACCAGCACCAACGTAGCTAAAGGTCCAGCCAGGTTTCCTGAATGACCCATTTCACATCAAATGCAAACTAATACTGACCACAGTTAAACACAATTTTGAGGAAGTTTTTTATATAAATACAGTGTGAAATATTTAGTTCAGTATAAACTGTAACTGAATACATCAATAAATAATGTTGATTAAATAATCTAAAATGTAAAAAGTAATAAAAAGCTTTATACTATCCCATTAATCGACTCATCTGTGGAAAAAAATTAAATAAAATTCAGAAAGCCCTAAAATAACTATATATTACAATACCTTAACATTAACTCAATACATTTTTAATTTATTCATTTAACTATTATTTTTTATTTTTGTCAGACTTTTTTGAACCAGTCCCTGCCCTGGACACACATGGACACGCCCATTTCATTATCATATAAAGAATAAGGAAAATGTGAAATGTTCAGTGGGGAAGAGATTGATGACTAAATGTCTGAAACAATAAAAAATAAATGGAAGTGTAAAAAATAATAAGAAATAAAATCAACTTGTGGGAGATAAACGGGAGAGTAAAATATTAAAAGTGAAAGTAGTACGTTTGATTTTCTTTTATTCACTCATAAGTGGTAAAGACTGGACTGGATGGGCAAAGCTTAAGATTTGTTTTTACAGTCCATTTAATTTTTTTCCACTCATTAGTAAACTTGTGACAAACTGTGAAACTACTTAAAATGTCTGGTCCCTTTAAGTTGCTCTGTATATCCAAAATGTATCTGCATATGTCAGTTCAGGCTTAACAAGAAACATTTGTTGACCTCAGTATATTTTATGAGTGAACCCAAATTGTAGGGGACATTGATGACAAACGCTAAAGTGCAACTTTTCCCCACATGTGAGCCATACATCAAGGCGTCTTCAGGATTTTGACAGTTTTTATTGGGATGGCAATATAAAGGCCTAACTCCTGCGTAAACACAAACCCAGACACATCTACATAGAGAAAAACATGGCCTGCTGCCAGAGAGGAACTGTGTAAACAGTGTCAAACTAACCCACCCATCCAAATGATGTTGTGCACGTTGTGGCACAGTCTGCTTTATCTGCTCTAGCCAAACAAGGCTAAACAAGGAGTTGAATTAGTAGCCTATCTAGCAGCTGCAAAACACTGGAATCCTGTGGAATCTTAGGACAAACCCAGGAAGTGCTGCTATGTCCCTAAAATGGACGTTATACTACATCATACGTATGCATCACACACCCCACACCAACCTCAAACACTCCAGCAGCACATGTTCTTCATGTATAACTGCTAGATTTTAACCCACTACGCCTTTGTAGCAGCACCCACTCCAGGGAATGTGATTCAGCAGTTAACTTCCACTTTATAGGGGGTAAACTGACTCAACCTTCACCAGACTGTGGGAGTCCCAGCCCTCCATCTCCAGGAAGCAAGGATAATTAGCTCAGCCTTTCCAGACTAATGTGGTGAACAGATCGGAGCACTGAGGTCATCGTCGAGCAGTCGTCTTGGATAGGGTCTCTCTCGATCCCTCCTCCTTCCCTGCATGTGTGAATTCCCAATATATTTTTTTTCTTAAAGTTTCACTGCGCAAACTCAAAGTACATTAAAAAAAAACATGAGTGCACGAGTTGAAATACGATCTTCATGCAGACTTTTTCTTTTTTTACACGGATAAAACGTCACAAAAAAGCCACTCAATTGTTTTTAGAACAGCAGCAGCAGCACAATTTAGCATGCTTTTTGAATACTTTTTTTCTGTAAAAACTAGAATGGAGCTTGTCAGTTTAGACATACAGTATTGTTACTGGCAGGCTACAAGGAAGCTGTAGTAGGATAACACAACCCAGCTCCTCTCCTCTTGAAGGGAGAAACACAAAAAAGTCAAAAAAGATGTTTGTCCACTGTGCCTGTAAAGTGATACACGAATACATTGAAGTACACAACATCTGGAGAAAGATCAGAGCATACATTTTGAAGGCATGAAAATATGTATTAGTTACAGACCCAAAGAAAAGGCGAGTTCTGGGAACTGTAGACGTCCAAAAGGAAAGACTGTGTTCAGACATAATGAGGTGTACATATCAAACTAGTCTGAAGAAACACAAAGGATTTTTCCAGTGTGGTAGCCAGCTGACCAGTTGTTGGTTTCATAAGCCACAAATGATGTGTTGATTCCTGATTGCAGGTTTTTTTTTTCCAGAGCTGATGCAGTGAGTTATCTACCTTCTTACTCATCTCTGTTTAAAATTGCACGTGCAAAAAAAAAAAAGGCAAATGGTGGTTTATGAGCTGAAGTGGAAACAAGCAATTCAATTATCCTGAAAACTGTTTAATTAGGTGACTTTAGAGAAAACTCAGAGCTAGGTGTATAAAACGATTGTTTTTCAAAGCACGCCAAGTTTTTGAAAAATGTTGCTGGATTGCTGTAACAAGACCTGGAAGCATCTCACTTTATGGCAGTCGTTATTGTTATTTGATAACTGCTGATATGTAAACTGCAAATAAATTTTAAAAATATGTAAAAATTTACAGATTTCTGACCCATTTGCCATGTGAAAAAAATGTTAAATTGTTGTCTTTGCTCTTTGTAGCTGTTACATCCATTCTTGTGTAAGTGAGTCAGATTCCTTGCATGCGTACACGTACTTGGCCAACAGAGTCGATTTTGATTCTGATTCTGATTCTGAGGGTTTGAGTAATTGTTGGCTGCACAACAAGAGTTTGCATTGCCTGTTTTGCCAGCAGGACAGTGGAAAGAGGATAAGGCAGAATTTTGTTTGTATAGCGGCTTTTTCAGTTGTCCGTGCACACATGCATTCAATTGTGAGTATGCATGGATGCATGTGCACAAGCAAAAGGATTACTTTATTCCTACAGACACCATCCATCTATAGGTGTAAAGGTATGCGTGTACATGTGTAGATCGCTGTGGGTGCATTGGTGTGGTGGGTGGGTGTATCATGGAGGTCAGGCTACACTGAAGAACATGGCTTCACTCCAAACTCATTCTATCAATATGCATCATTAATCAGGAACACATTCAAATATTGGCTTACATCAGAATCAAAGTAACTTAGCTCATGTGAGGTACATGTGAGGAGATAAAATGGGGGAAAACACTGACACTGAAACACATAAATCTGATTTATCTGAGTATGAGATAAAACAGCTCGCTGCAATTCTTCGTCTTTACAAGTCAGTACAAGATGAGGAAGGTGTACTCCATGAATTATTGGCAAGAAAACTTAACACATCATCAATGCCTTAAGTTAAAAAAAGACAAAACACACACACATAGATCACTGCAGGCAGAGTTGAGGCAGGCAAGCACTTCTTACTTGCACCAACTGCAACCCGACATGGTTGAATAAATAACTTCTTGAAGAGCTGTCATTACTCACCTATCAGCTATTTGTAACATTACCTGCTTGCCTGAGGTTAGCTTTCCTTCTCCATCACTCAGCTCTATAGCAAACTCGAATCATTCTGCTTTAAGGCTCCTGTATACATTAAGGAGTGTCTGCACAGGCATG
The DNA here is from genome assembly GCF_000972845.2 of Larimichthys crocea. Classification (NCBI taxonomy): domain Eukaryota; kingdom Metazoa; phylum Chordata; class Actinopteri; family Sciaenidae; genus Larimichthys; species Larimichthys crocea. The sequence continues at coordinate 5,540,823 of NC_040011.1, read as the reverse complement.
CAGCGGACGTGTTGCAAAGGATACTTCAAGGCAAACAGATACTGTTTGTCATAGGAGTCAAGGGAGGCTGAGGTGATAACTGCTGCTCTTCTGAAAAGGTTGCTATGTTCTGTACAACCAAGATATACCAGCAGGCTTAGGGAAAGTTCCTGTTTTAGTTTTTTACCTTTTGAAAACAAATATATCAGACGCGTTGCCTTTTGCATTCATGGTATTTTGTTTGTACAAAGGTGGGTTTTGTAACTTTTCATTGTGTAATGGTTCACATAGATTTCCTTAACCATGGCTCCCTTTTTCCTGAGGGAATTATACATCTTTCCTCTTGACTCATAGACCTCAGAGTGATAAATTACTCTGGTACATTCCAGTTTGGGCTGGAGGAGACCCCCACTCACCAGACACACAGGGGTGGTTTACCCATCTGTAGGAGCAACTGGAATATGTGGACCATTATTTTTTTCCCCCCCTCGGCTGTGGAAAGAAACGGCTCACATCCTAATAAAAGTGTGACATCACCAGAGTGCATGCATTTGTTTTATACCTAGTGATTATCCCTGTGCTGCTGACTATAACTTTCACGTAAGAAAATAGGCTCCAGCTTCTTTTCCTCTCTCTTGAATTCATTTAAAAAAGACACCCATGGTTCAGAGACTATCTTATTTAAAAGTCCATGTATACCAGTAGATTGTAGCATTATAGCCCAGTTATTTCTATTACTATTGCAGAGAATATTCACATTTGACCTCAGCCTCAGTGCGTTGTAAGAAGAGAAGGCTTTATTACCCAAATTCACGAGGCCTGGACTGTTTCTGCCTCCGTATGCAGAATTGCTCCACAGCTTGTGGTCAAATGGGTTTGGATGAAACATACTTCTGCTATTACACCAAATACTCATAATTGTTCTGTGCAGAGTGTAGTTTAAAATGGAAGGAAAGGGTTCAATTTGCTGAGATGATATGTAATGTATCATGTAAAACCAGTTCTGGTGGTTAAGAGGGTGGGTCCCAGTGTTTATGGGTTTGTCAGTCGGTAATAGATGGGCACACATCACGATGTGGGTGGAGTTTTTTGAACTTATCAGCATGATAAGTTGCCAGAGGGGGCTTATCTCCAAGATTAGGTTTCTCAGAAGGTGGGCGACAGGCTTGTGAATGGCAGAGCAGGAGGATATAAGAATGGTATATTTATTAAAGAAATACTTTGAAAACTAACAAATGCATACTTGCCTTAAAGAGTGACGAGTTTGTACGTGCAGTTTGTTGCTTTGTGGAGGACGACAGCTGTATTTAGCTTGCATTCACGGCAGTTCACTGAATTTCACTAGTGACCTAAAGTCATGAAAATATATCTGCTGTTTATCTGTAAACAGTCCGTAAACAACGCTCACTTTTCCAAGAAATCACTAAAAATACTACGTAGCAGCAGTCCGGAGGAGTGTAGTTCTGTTGCAGAAAAACTGTGTTTTACTGCTGTTGGAACATCATGAACTAAGAATAAGAATAATGAAAAAGGAAAACAAGTTACATGCTGCATGAGTACTTTGAAAAGTTTATGTGGATGTTTTGATACATTTTGACACATTTATTTCTTGATTCTAGTTCACCACCTATCCAGATGTAAATGTATGTTCTTATGGTCATTGCATACTACATGAGAAAATGTGTTTATATATATATCAGCAACCAAAATACCAAACCAGACCAACCAAAAAAAAAAAAAAAGCTCCACATAGAACTGCAGCTTCTTCGAATTGTGACATTTGTATTACCTTAGAATGAATCTTTCATGTATATATCTTCATGTTGAACCATGTTTCTACAGTAGCCCAGAACAGACAAACAAAATACTGGTTCTAGATAGGGCATTTTACATTTTTTGTGGCCACTGCAGTTTCACCAGCACACTTGGAATGAGAGGGTGACTTAAAGCAATCGCCAGTTACACTGTTAGATGCCACAAAATCCTGCAAACTAAGGTTAGGAGAGGATTTGGCTAAATGTCATTCCTTCATTCATTATGAAAGAGGCAGGATCAGCCCTGCTGTCTGTCAGCATTCGTTTCCCATCAAACTTAGTTGCTGTAGCGAATTCATTATATATAAATATATTAACAGGGAGCAGGGCTGACACTGCTGTCAACTCTCATCTGGCCTTTATGTCATCCAAGTGGTTTCACACTCAGCTCTCACCCTTGCTTGCCATCTCTAGAGTGTATCCTGCAACAGAAAAGGTTTACCCCTTCCCAGCACCCACCAACCTTTCAACCTGCAACCTGCAACCAGAACTGCCTACATCAGCCAAGGTATAAGAAAAGTAATGATGCAATATGACTGCAATAAAATGAAAATATAAAACTACCATAGACATGTCAGAAGAATAAATGTATATGGAAAAAATGGAAATATGTTCCAAAATAACAAACTAAATGTAGCGAGCACAGTAAGAGATACAGAGATGCCAGTTCACACCATGACACGTCTGCTTAACTTAATTTTTTTCAGATTCTGATCTAAATAACAATGGATTTTACTGTGTGTGAAGAGCCTATGCGAAACTTACCTTAAGGGCTTGTGGACACATGAAATAACGTGATGAGTGCAGCTGAAATAACAAGAGAACTGTCTTTGAGTGTCTATGAGTGGCTCTTAACATGAAAAACAGTGATCTGAAGAAGTGCTTTGTTGTGACGTAAGGTCACAGACTTTCCCTGATTTGTTGGTTCCTTCACATCCATCATGCTTTTAAACTCTTCCATGGCTAAAGGCTTGATGCCTGTGGGACACACTGTGTCAGATTAAGCTGAAAAGTATGAACTCAAGTATTTCTTCATCTCTTCAAGTCAAGCCCGAGCATCCATCAAACATCAGTGCACGTACAGTACAGCAAGTTGTCTGCCAGTTTCCAATCAGTTTGACAGCGGTGCTGCAAGCCCCGAGGGCATGCAAAGTGCTATAAGCCTATATAAAGCCTCTGCTGCACTCACAAAGATGCAAGTTCTGTCCTGCTCTATGTAAAAAGGCTTCAAGTCTGATACTGGAGCTGGAAAGTTAAGGTTTCTCAATTTCTGATTCATCTTTTGATATTTCTTAAGCTTAAGTGGAATTTTTACAAGATTGGGAGGTCATAAAAAATGATTGATTATCTGGGATCATGAAAATCTACAACCAGTTTTATTGAAAATCCAACCAGTAGTTTCCAAGATACCTTAAAGATTAGAGAGTCACCTAAATCATGTGTTCACATTGTGACGATGCAATGCTGTAGGCCAAGTACTGGGCCTGTTAATGTCCCATCCATCACCAGCAGGGCAATAATATGTATTTATATATTGTAAAAGTTCCAAACCTCTTTATTATAATATAAAATGACTAAAAGGTTACAGTGATTCACAAAGAGAAAATAGAATGATGTTACACACATTCACATGCTCACTTTGATGTTGTGCAGATTACAATTCTCACCTGATGATGCAAACTCCTCTAGGTACCTTCAATACTAAATTTCACAGCCATCCATCCAGTGCTTGTCAAGATGATACAGTCAAAACAAAAAGTGCTAGAAGTAAAGTCAAGGGATTACCAAGACAAGACCAAGAGGTGGACTGACTGATCTACCACCAGTCATCCATGCTAGTAGCACAGTTAAATATTTTTATGGCAATATTTGTGGCTTTAATTCAACAATAATATTTAATCTGAATAACAATTATTATTAATTAAAAATAATGAATATAAAATAGGTGCATATAATAGATATTTGTAGCATAAACACACTGTACATATATAATTACTGTCATTACTGTTACCATATCTCCATTACAGTTTATAGTTAGTTATTGATTTGCTGCTGCTGTGTGTCTGTGCCTCTCTTTATATATTTATTTTAAATTCCACCAGGCATAGCATGGTGACATGGCCACCAAAGCTGGTCATATCTGTCTCAAATTATGCTTACTCCACCAGAAGCACTGCAGCACATTTCTGAAGTATGCTCCCGAAGAATACGTGACTGATCTGTATTTGATGGATGAGTCCATCAAGCTTGCAGAAAGTCAGACAAAGAAACGGCATAGTCAATTTTTAAAATAAAACACTGTGTGCAGACTCCCCATTGTAAAAACAGACAATGGACAAACAGTTTAACTACATAGCCTACTTATTTATGGTAGAAGCTCATAAACCAAGGAAAAGTGACCAAATCTGAGCAAGTTAACAAACTCTGTCAGGGAAAAACCTTAATTTCTGAAACACTCCTGGTGGGGTATAAGCCACCAAAACAGCATCATGGCCACAAGGTCACCAATCTGAGCCTGGAGGAATTTACACTACAAAAAAATAAGTCATGGTCTAGAACTAAGATTTAATGAATGACATGAAAGGTGCACATTTACCATTTGGTAATTCCTGCAGTCCTCACATCTCGCCAAAGAGTTGGCTGGGTTACTGAGAGGTAGTCATAATTTCCCCGTCTGTTGCATCTTGTCTTTCTTTCAGACCCTTAGATCCTCTGACTAGCCATGATCTCATGGGAACTCCATCCATACAGGCAAACCACTGTTTGGAAAAAAAAATTAAGAAAATTATCCAATCCAATCAATGCACCGAGAACTGCTTTCTTTCTCTTATGTTGCACCAAAAAATGTTTTATTTTACAGTCATTTCTATCATTTAATACCTTTATTCAGAAAACATCTGTATTTTTTTAAGGCTGTCTACCCATATTAAGCAGTCTGTGCTGCTGGGGCGGGTGCAGTGTAGAGAACTTGTCATCATAAAATGACTAACAAGAACTGTTGCTGTAATCTGATTTAAAATACTTTGAGTGCAGAGCAAAAGCCCAAAGTAACTTTGCCACAAGGTTTAGTGTCTCTTCAAAGGAAAATAATAGATTGTAGGAAAATAAATGGTTTTGGGGCAAAGTGTACGTATTGCATGTTTTCATACATTGTGCAAATTTGAAAGAAATCTTTGAAGGAAACAAATGTCCAAACATTGTCTTAATAATCACTGTAATTGTAAGAATATTTGGTCAGAACCATTGCTTGTAACACTGAATTGTGTTAAGTGACGTTTCTGCCTACCATTTTCCCCTTCTTGTGCCTCTCAGCTCCTCTGTCTGGAAAGTAAACAAATGTCTGAGTCCGGCACTCAGAGGCAGGACTTCCATCCCCCTCAAAGATAGCTGGCCAATGACTCATGCTCAGTGGCCTCAGTCCTCCTCAGATTTTCCACAAGGTGCAAATCATTTCCCCACAACCATGTAAAACCAAATGTACATGTGGTTAGGCATTAGGCCACTCGAAAAAACCTTTATACCACTTATTTGCTCTGGATGTTCCTGCTAATTTAAAGAAGGAGAACACTGAAGAGCTAAAGCTATTCGACACTAGTGCAACCTCCCATCTTATTGGAAGCTGGCTTTAGCAGAATAATACAGTGATCTGTTACATTTGTAGGCACATTTGCCTGTGATTGAAGCATTCTAATAGTCTAACTGGTCTTAATCACAATGTACTATAAGCTACTGCTAAAATAACCTTCTTGTTATATTCAGTGAGGTATTTCTTATCAACATCAAAAATAGTACTCCTAATCCATTTTGCAGATAGAAGACAGGTTCTGTTATCTTTCAGTGTAACATCATAGATATGGAGCCGCAGTGATGATCTCCAGCACATGATGTGCTACACACCTAGATACTGACACACACTGGGGGATGAACATCTTTTTCCAAATACTCTTCCACTGAAGTGAATTTATTTTCTTTGCCATAAATGAGATCTTCTTCTTAGTTAACATTTTTAGTCCTCTCACATTACGGAGGAAATCCCTTCCTCAGACTGCTCGCCGTTCGCCTAGAGGAGCCTGTCTTAGACCGTGACTGATGACTGTTGTGTTATGTCTTCGTTTACTCATTTGTTACCCAGCATTCCTATTGATTGCTCTGTTTGAGAACTTCGTTGGGACTTGTTCCTGTAGCTCCTCGGCGATCTATTTAAGATAATTCGTCACCATTACAAAGTCAAGAGAAAGAGGCAGTGAAAACAGAGTGTCAAATGGACAAACATACACGGCGTCAGCCAGTTCAGAGGTCGACTCCCTCAAAGGTGCCCAGTGGAGTTTAATTGTAAGCAAACAAAAGTTATGTTTACGTCCAGTGTTACTCACAAAACACACCTTTTCCCCTCATAAATAATTTGTAATGCTGACTTATTTTAAAAACATTTTTAAATATGCATATGCATAGACTATTTCACTGCCCTCAAGGGGCCCAAAAAATATGCTGATGCTATTTCAACTTTATTATAAAGTTACTATCTAAAATGGAGGATATTGTGATGACTTATTTTATAATTTTGAAACACAAAGCTATGACAAGTTTACTTTTTAAAACAAATCCCTCTTTCTTAAAGACAGAATTCATTTCCACACTGTGTGAAGTGACAGGTTGAGGTAGGGATGCAGTTATTGTAACAATTCACTCATTGTAACAATTCACTCATTGTCAAGCATTCCCTTGGCCTGTTTTCTTCAGGACACCTAGCCCTTACATCAGGAGTTCAGCAGGAAGACTGAGGAAACAATTCATTTCTCTTTGGGGCAAAAGAAGTCTCTGCAGCATACGGTGTTCATAAGTGGGCAATGAGGTGGGCCCCTGGTGTAGGTTACAAAGTTTCCTTCAGTCATGCTTGAAGGAAATGTGCTCCCTGCTAAAAACAACATGCCCCTGCAGTTCAGATGACTTTTGAATTGCATGATCAAAGGTACTAATTAGGTACAAACATGTTTTCATCCTCAATTACATGAGGAAATAAGAATTTAAGACCAACAACAAATAAACAGTAAAAAGTGAAACTGATTCATACTAAAAGACACGTTGAAAACTTCCATACTGTTTTTGAATGACAGTAGTAATACAGCTTTTGTAATATAATATATATTGAGCCCTGGTGGCTCATTAATCCCACTTAAAAATAGAGGATAGGGATCATGAATCTGGGGGGCAGATCTGTCCTAATCTGGTTGATTGATATTATATAATTTGTAATAACGTGAACATGGCCGTTGTACACCTCAGAAGAACAGATTTACAACACATAGTACGTAATAAAATCTGGCTTAATATCGTGACTGCCTGTTTGTGTTGGACATTTTGTACCTCAGATGTGTGTTTTGTCCTGTTAAGAAATTCAGATTTTCTTGTTTTGAGTTCTCTCCTGTTATAGTCTCTATTTTATTGGCCAAATGTCTTTTGGGTTTTGGGTGGGGCGGGGGGTTTGGTGGGGTCGGGATGAGATGACTTTAGCAGATGAGACAAGTTCAGAAACTGCATGTTAGGAAAGAGGGTAAAGTCATCACAGCCTTGGCAGTCTCAGAGACTCGGGCTGACTTTTGTGTGCAGGGGAGGATTGTTGAAGTACAAGTAGGAGATAGCACAAGGGAGAGTTTTCCGCTGTAGGAAGTCCGCTAACTGCTTACATTGCCTGTGAGAATTCTGTCAAGGTGCCTGTCCAATCAGCTCTTTAAGGAGTTTCACTTTCAGTACAACAAAAGCACAGGTTTCGTGTGATTTTATCTAAGAACAGCATCATCTGGATCGAGTTTAACAATACAAAACTCAGGGTCAAAACACAAACATATATCCACAATAATATATCCGCAATGAAAAGCTTTCCTATCTTTGACAAACTTTAAAAAGGTAATTCATGCTTTTATCTCAACTCGCCTAAACTACACCAGCTCTGTTTACTCTAGCGTTAGCTGGGAAACACTCCTGTTTACAACTGACCCCAAACACCAGCCAGCCGTGCTCTTCACAAATGCCAAAACCAGGCAGCTGAATTCAGAATAAATTTTTTAAAGTTTTTATTCAATGTATCTATAGTGGTTAATGGCTCAACTCCAACTTGGACTCCTTTCACTCTGGAATGTACTCTTAGGTCTGCCAATAAGTTTCTCCTTGAATAATCATGCATTTGTGGTCGGAGCCTCCAAACTTTGGAGAAGTCTGCCTGAAGCTATAAGAATAGAGCGTTTCACTTTTTTTTATATAATAATTGTGAGAATGTTTTATGACTTTATTAGAGAGCCAACAGTAGAAAGATGACAGGAAATGAGAGGAGGCATTGATGTGGAATGACATGACACCGTACTACATAGTATGGCTTGACTCTACTCGTTTTTGATGCTCCTATTTCATTTTCCATTGTAGACAGTACTTTGGATAGTACCCCCATAATGTAGGCAGAGCTGGTCATGAGCCAAACAGCTCTGAAACAACAAACGGGAGCATTACTTTGGTCTTGAAAAGCTGCAGGCTTTGTTTACTGACAAACTGTAACCTACACTGTACATTTACTACAGAATTGACAGCACTTCTCTCTTTCTCTCTGTACTGCTCTATATATCTTTCTTTCACTTATCCACATGCAACGCCACACAAAAGAGAAGTCGCGCTGCTTTTAAAACAGATGGATATTGTTCTTGATAAGTCTGGACTTCGTCAGTTGACCACAGAGTAGGTTTGCGGACTGCCATTTTTGAGGGCATAAAAAAACAAACAAAAAAACTGTGGTCGCTAGTGATGGTATCTTAAATGCAGGGTTTGTCCAAGATGTCCCATGTTGTGCAACCAAACAGTGGTCTCCAGTATTTTCATGTCACATTTTAATATAAGCTCAGTTCATTTGCAACCATGACTGAGATTCTACTCAGTACTATGTACTATCTATAATGGAAAACCAAAAAAGAGTGAGCCGAGCCGTGCCATGCAGTGGAAAAGGAGAAAACGGTCCCCAGCCAGACGTGAACTGGGGATTTTCGTGCCTTTAGCTCAGAAACTCTTGTAATTTGTGCGTAATGCATAGTAGCATTGGATGTGAATGAACATTGCCACTTAAAGTAATTAGATGTCCTTGAGAATCATTTAATATTGTTGTCTTGACGGACAGCAATGTTTACTTTTGAACCCCCTTAAACGCTTAATTCAAAAATATCTTCTTTATGCTGTCTCATGTCTTCCTATTCTTATTGGTGTTCTTTTGTTCTCTGTTTATTTTATTTTTATAATTTATTTATTTTACGATGCATCTTAAAAAATGCTACGTAACGATTTTATTACAATGATTATTATGATAGTACAGCTGTTTGTCAAATAGTTACCAAAAAAATCATCCAGAGGTTTCTTTTATTTCTGTGTGATGTTTGACAGCTTTATATACTCATAATAAAATATGGAGGTCTGCATTTTACAACAGGTCTCAGGTGCATCCCATGTGCTCTGACATTCTTTCTGTCTAATCTAATAGTTTAGTTTATAAAAAAGTAAAAGAAGTAAAAGGATTTAAATGCAATAACTGAAAAACTTTGGTTGAACTCGTGTTAGTTTTTGGTTATGGATGGCCTCTTCGTCCGGGGAATGGTGAACTTGCTGATGGTGTGCGAGCTCTGGCTGCAGGGTCTGTTTATTGCAATACTTTGGCAGGCGCAGCCTTGGAGACTTAGACACTGCTAATTATTTCCATTCTCTGTTTCAATCCAAAGCTAAGGCTAGTTGGGATCACATCAAAGAAGCACGTCTGTCGATACCATCAGATCCATATGAACCTAGAATGACAGAAAGAGCACAGAATGCCCCCAAAAGACTTTCAGAAATACTAGACATGCTGTTTCAGAGCTAGGCCTGTCTTAGCTTCAACTTGTGTTTTTAGCTCATTAACATGCTGAACTGCTTGTATTCAACAATCACCACAGCTGCAGTCATCAAAGTTAGCAACAGAGACATTTTGACATCACATTAGAGGAGGAGAACATATAAAATATGATGTGACGCAGTTTAGGCACATTCCAAGCCACTAGGAGGAGTTTAATACTCCGGGAGGAGATTGAGGAGTGAAATGGAGGATGGTGGCAGTAGTACCATAGCAAAGTGTTTGTTAAGTACTTCCTTCTACAACAGTCTCATCAAAATAAAATCCTTAGAACTCCAACCCGACATGCAGCCCCTCAGTTCATCCATGCCCCTATGACAACAGTGAGGAGTGGAGTGTGTCTCGGGACAAAGCCTCACTTATTACTGTAGAAAAACACAGAACTTTTACAACTTCATTCACTGACTTTGGCTGCTCAGCCTTCTGTGAGTTTTCTGATGGACAGATGGCTTTACTTGTTGTGCTTGGCTTGCTAATATAGTCGCTATATTAGCTGTGCAGCCAACTTAGCCTTTCTATTAGCGGACTCTGCCTGTACTGGGAGATCGGACCCCGGTGGAGTGTTGGTGTTAGCTTCTCTAGCACAGGAGCTCAGATTGACAGAATTTCCATCACTAAACTCCATATATTGAGGAGAAGAAGCTCCTCCTGTAACATGTCCCTGTTTTGATGCTGATGTGCAAACCGCAATCAAAGAATGATCTTATGTCTAATGACGGCAGATGTACATAATATGAAAATGTGTTCTCAAATCAATGCTGCCACTCCCCATCCTTTTGGCTACACTGATATATAACCTTGACCTGATACCCTGTCACATATCCGACCTGTTCATTCAGCCTGAACAAAAAAAAATGTATTATTTTTCAGTCAAGGAACATATCAAGCATTTGTGATGTATTAAGGCAGGAAGCATTGCTGGATAATTACCTCCAACCACCCCCTGAAATCTGAATAGAAATAATCCTTTTCTTTTTTGAATTACTGTTAGTGATGACAGCATAATGTTTCTAACTGTGCCTTTGAGTAAAAGGAAACCAGAAGTTGTAGATGGATCTGCTGCCTATTGGATGGGGATCACCAAAGAAATAGATGTACACTGTGCATGCAAATCCTAGGTGATAATAGGTGTTGCAGCAATTTGCAGCAATGGCTGACTTGGTTTTAATGCTGCCTTGTTTGGTTGTGTTAAAGAGGCCAGTCAGTCATAGTTGGTCTGAATCATTATGTATCTTTGTGTACTTGAATAGCTCTAAAACCTACAATGAGACTTTTTCTCCATCTTAACTTTAAGAGAAGTCTTAAAGTCTCGTGCTTCTTATTCCACGATTGTCCAAAAACTAATGAAAACACATCAATGAGCCACACTGCTACACTGGGTTTATTGTTATTAACATAACAGTATTGTAGTTGATTGTATGTACACCGTCTTGTTGCCAGAAAACTATCACAACCGTTACAACAAAAGCACCAAGTGTGTGTGTGTGTAATAAAGCCAGCTGAAAATAGTCCCCAACACCAACTTTTAAAAATAAAAGTATACACTTGTGTCCCATTTTTACATCTTAAGTAGGAACACTGCCTTGAACACACAGGGTAAGGAAGTCAGAAAGTATTGAGAGGTCCCCGTACTGTTGGTGTTTCAGAATGTATCAGCAGTCTTGTCATTTAAGAAAATGTTAAATTGTAAATATGTGTAAAGGTTTCCCACACAATACGAACAGATAGCCAGATACACTTTTTCTGACTGAAGAGTAGTAATGCAGTAAGTTATTGTATGCAGACCAGCGAGACCATTATTTACACAAATTGATTCCCAGTGCACCTTCCCTCCCTCTGCCTACATTTTTTAGTGACAAAATCTTGACAGGCAGCAACTGGCAGTATTTGCAATGTCCTGATTCCCAATTCCTTTTTTTTTTTTTTCGTGCCCAGAAAATTCAGCTGATGCTTCTTCTGAGTCTTGCAGCAAAGAGACACTGAATTTGGCTGACCAGGTTTGTGGGCAGGGCCAACAAGAAAACAGCTGTCTTTCTCATTAGCTGTAGCCTCTTGAACCCCCCTCCCATACGAACACACACACACACACACACACACACAGACACACACATACACACACACACAAACACCCTGTCTGATGGAAAACCAATCACCTGATGCTTTTAGCACCTTGTGAACATGGCACACAGCTGTTTCCTGTCATACGGTTCAGGGTTAGTTGCATGTGGCAAAGCTTGGGTGAAAAAAACCTGTTGTCATTTTAATGAGTTGAACACAATTACGAACGTGTTTTTAAAGTTACTTATTTGACGACAAGTTTGTTGAGTTATAATTTAGATCTAAAAAAGATGTTTTATGATCTCTCTTTTAAGACTTTAAAGTTGTTCAAAACACAAGTGTGAGCTGATCATTTTATATCCAGAACTATTGTCCCTGACTATATTTCGCCACAACTGAACGAAACAGTGAAAGATTGCTCTGTAGAGAATCCTTCTGCTCTTTATTCTCCCAACATCTGTAATTTTTCTGAAGATGAATCAATGACTTCTTTAAGAGCTAAACTACAATAGATCCCTTCATGTACAGGGGGCTCATCATTCCCCATAGTCTCATTTTACACAGACAGTCGAATTATCTATCAAGTTTATATGTCTCTGTCAAGTTTATACGACTGTGGCTTAATCTTGAACCATATTCGATTTAGGAGTACATGAATACATATTTCAACAATGACAGAAATCTTTCATATTTTACTGAAAATGAAATCTGAAAGTATTGTAATATGTGTTTGTTTCAGTCACAACTTTATAGCATCAGTGATGACACAAACTGACACAATATGCATTGACAAACTGAACATATTGCTCTCAGTGATCTAAAAACACTGTTCTCTAATCAGATAAAAGAAAAAGTGGTATTAGCACCGTAGCCGGATTCCCTGTTCTCCATAAGAACATGGAATGTTCTTCTCGCCGTAAGTCAAGAGGTGTTGACCTCAGATTTTTCTCTAAATTTACACTCTGGAGTCTCTATCATGACCACCTACAATCATGACCACCCACAGTGGACTGTCACACACAGTTTCAGTTTGCGTTTTATCTCTCTGTCTCTGTCACACTTTTGATTAGGACAGTGCAACTAAAGAGACACCATTGATTTTTATAAGCAAACAAGATCGACAAGAGCTCTTGTGTGCTGGACTTTTTTCAGAAAACAATAGAGTTATAAAGTCTATTCTTACTTTTAATTGCCTTGTTAAAAAAAGGATTCTCAGTGTACTGTGTGTCTTGTTTGGTGCCCCAAAGACAGCAATAAAACAGCAGTTTTATGATCTTGCTTAGCAACCACTTCTGTAGAGGAGCAAAAATCAGTGACACTCTCAAAGACGCAAAGTAATTTTTTCCTTATCTGTTCCCTGACAACCTTTACCGCGAGTCAAAGTTAAGACGATTACCCGCTAAGACAGCTAAACAGACAGAAAGAATCACTGGAAAGTATGAGAACTTGTGAACATGGGTGTAGTTCTCCCACAGCCACAAAAGCCTGTGAGAGGATGGTTATGGGAGAGGGCTGACAAAAGGGGGAGGAAAATTAGGCTCGCCAGCATTCTTCTCATTTAAAGCTGTAACTACACAAAAAAGCACTCACGCAGTCTGGGCTGGGTCTGCTTGCTGCTTACAAGGAGGGGTACTCTTGAATTCATGGTGGTGCAGTGATAACCTGAACATTTTTTTTTTCTTTTCATCCTTTTTTCTCTTGCTTTTTGCACAAGGGAGGCTCATGTCTTTCTTATAGACATGATGAGCTTTGTGCATTTAAGGACTTTCCTTTTTCTGGCAGTCTCCATAGCTCAGGTTTTGATTGTTACATGTCAAGAAGGGAACAGTGGTAAGTGAACTTCTCTGCTGTTTATTAGGTATAATGTGTGGAAGGTGGCTGATGGTTGTCCTTTGACTTGACTGAACATTATCTTGGATTTTTTTTTTTCTGTTTGGGCTTGTACAACTGCTTGTACAAGCTTCTTTTTTTTGCCAGCAGTTTACTACAGAAACTCAGATAGTGTGCTCTTGATTAGGGTGAAATTATTTAAGGCATTTTTGTTAGAAATTGGTCATTTCCTGCATCCTGTGTTGGATTTTTTTGTGTGTCAGAGTGAATTCTCCGTGTACATGACAACTTCATTTGTCTGACTGCCTTGTTTAAGAATTGTTTTCTGTTGCGTGCATGGAACATGTTAGCTAGATCCCAGGTGGGGAGGCGATTGAGACAAACTTTACATGGTTATTAGAGACCCTGTTTAGATTTAAGAAGATTTAAAAGAGATGAGAGCAGCTCTAGTGTAGATTATCTGCAATTGGCAAACAAGCCTTGTAAGTCAGGAAATAGTCCTGTGGACATCTGTCAGTGATTGCAAGTGATGTCACCCTCAGGCACTGCAAATGTGCAGAGGAGGGAAATGAGCACCTTTGGCGGTTTTACATTACTCCTGCACGTCTCCACCACTTTGAAACACTCATTAAGTGTCACCACAAGCATTTTCTTTCCTATTCGGACTACATTGTACATCTGCAAAAAGAATTTCAGCACCAAGAGCTCACGCGCCTCTGAGGGAACACAGGCTGCATGTTAATTCAGAGCAGATGTGAGGAGACATGAGAAGCAGAGATGCTGTTGGATTCTCTGAGTCACTTGGTGAACTGTGGGGCTGCTGATGTCTTCAGCTGGCAACGGCGAAAGCTGGAACACCTGAGTGTTCTTGTTTTACTTAAACTGCACTTCCCCCCCCCACTCCCTTTTTTTTCTGCTGGACTGTTTGATCTCCTGTGTCGTCACAGGGACTGTGTTGTTTCTACACATGATGTCATGGTCCAACACTGAGCACTGGAAAGTTCATTTGATGGGCCCCTGATGGAGTGTGGAGTTAAGCAGTGCAGCTCAGACAGTATTGTTTATTTCTTTTTTATTTAAAAAAAAAACAAGATTTTCTTTCATTATGTCATTAACTAAAATGAGTTGGCTTTCCTCTTTAAGGTTCACATAAAGCAGAGACAAGCAGCGTGATAGTGTGGCATGCGATAGAGCACCACCCTGTGGTGAATGCAACATGCTGCCAAAAACATGTCTTGTACTGTTTGTGTACGTCTTAACTGCGCTGAAGGAATAACTAAACACTAATAATAAAGGCAACACTTCAGATACATTAATTTTGACTGAATTATATGGACACAGATCAAGATTTAAAAGGGGTGCAAGAAGATACAACATGTACAGCTCGACAGCTCTCTGCAGTTCTGACATGACCAGAAAAGAAAAAAAAATGCTTTTGTGTTCTTGCAAGTTTGTCTTGTGTAGTTCAAAAACTCTTACAGACTCTGTTTTGAGCTTCAGCGTGTCCAACTGCCTCTGTCCATATTTGTTCATCTCAGTGATCTTGCAGGCTTATTTCCATGGAATAGCGGTGGGTGAGGCAATTGCATTTCGACCAAATAAAAACAGTGGAAAGTTCATGGTTTTTGTAGACTCAGGGAAAATGTGGTTCACCAGCACTTTGAGACAATGTACTTATGTGTGCATTTGTGTGTGTGTGTGTGTGTGTGTGTGTATGTGGGTGAGGGGGCCTTTCAAGGCTTGTTCCACACGATAACCAGTTAGTGTGGAAGGATTTTTTAACCCTTTGGGGTCTCATCAATGCCCTATAAATTATTACTTTTGCAATCATGGGTGATTGCTAGGACCCCAGAGGGATGTGCACATTTGTCGCCATTTTACATTACGCATATTTGTTTAGCTAGTATGCTTTGGCTAGGTAGGAAAGATGCGAACAAACAAAAAGTTGCACTCACAAATATCACGTTAGACCTAATGCATTCACAGTGTTTGAAACATTGAGCAGCATTGGATATTACATATTGCCATGGCTACAATTACCAGGGTTACTCCATTTAATTGGGACTTTTATATGGAAAATTGCAACTTCAGATTGAGTGTGGTTCAGTGTTGATGAAACTGTATAATTGCAAGCAGACTCACTCTCAGTGAGCTATCAACACATTTTTTTAAGCCTCTTTTGTAAAATAAAAAAAAGATGTCAGCTAAAGTCAGCGTTGAGGATGTTGAGGTTATTGGATGGATTTCTGAAGAACCAAACTTGGTATGGAATTTACAAAATAATGCTTTGAAGACTGAAACATGTTTGAAACAAATGTTGATTTTTTTTTAGTTGATTTTTTTTTTGTAGCCAGTACAGTTATACAGCTCTAGATGAAAGTCATATGGCTGCACATGTGCAGGACGTTTGCTTGCAGAGAAAAAGAACATGCGTTGGCAAATGAGATCAAGGAGCAGTCTATATGCTCACAATTGGAAATGGTGGCGCCAATATAGATTACCGGGATGAAAACATAGAACATCCTTCATACAGCCTGTGTTGGAAGAAGCAGGAGTGTTTGAATAATATTTGGAGTAGGATTGGTGAGGTGAACATGGAAAAAGGAAAAAAAAAAGCTGCAATAGATCACTGACTCCAATAACAAAAAAACAGGAGTCTGTGCCCAGAGTTTTTATCCTGCGATAGAAGAGTGTGTGAGGTTGAACATTACTCCTCCCACACACTGACATAGCTGTAAAACATCTTCAAAGATGCCACTTAGTGCCTTACATCAAAGAGACTAAGACTAGTGGATTTAGTTTGCTCGCAGAGTTACATCTGTCTCATCATCACCAAGTTTTAGATGTTCATCACAACCAAAAGGCGAATCAACTCAAAACGTTCTTTCCCTTCCTCTCTCTGAAAGAAACACTCGAGCAGCAAGCAAAGAAAAAATCTGGGTATTCCAAATGAACAAACCTACATGAGGTCACTCTGTCTTCCAAATTAGTTCCAGTTGTTGTTGCCACATCACTGACATCGCAACAAATGGGCTGTTTTCTACCAAAGCTGAAACGTCCAAACATGTGAATTCAACCAGGTCCACAGACGGCTTTGATTAGAAACACATGCTGCATTTTTGAGCTATGACTTGATTACACGCCTCTTTTCTTCCAGAGTTAAGGGGGTCGAGCTCACCAGATTGTCTTGAGTTACACTTTTTCTGGGACGACAAAGTTTTTTATCAGTTGCTTGATGTGTAGAGTCTGGCAGTGAGCCTGGGATGTATTGGTGGGCAATACAATGGAGCTGATAGATTTTTAATACAGCTTGTGCCTGTGAGGACTTCTCCATGGGAACTACTTATAAACCAAATTATTGCAGTCAGCAAATGGAGGTCTGGGGTGGGGGGATGACTTCCAGATGTTAAAAGAGTTGCTTTGGCAGTATTTGGAAAATATATATTTTTTTAAGTCTTAGCCTCAGAGATAGTTGGAAGGAGAGGACATTAAAAGGCTGATGTAAGACATAACGTGTCAATATTGTTTAAGGGTGACTTGAGCATGGCTACATGTGGAACTTCCCGGCTCACAGTATACCTGAACAGTTTGAGAGGATGTCATGTCTCCTGTATCTTTACACTAAACACCTCCGCAGGTTCAAGTTAAAGTAACTATTTGTTCAAAAGCTGTGCAATTAGAGCTTCCCCCCTGACAGGTTTCCTGGTCCATGATTGGCACTTAGTCACCAATCTGCCCTGTGATCCTCTCAGCCTGTCCATGTGGGAGGATGACAGGACAAAACGTAAACACAGAACGGGCTGGGTCTCCCCAAGCGCTATAATTTCATTCTAATTAAGAATGTGCCAGAACTGCTGCTATACGCCGTGAAGAGATCTGGCTAAATTCACATGCGATGTGTCGTGATTAAATAATTAAAAACTACAGAGTTTAGTGTAGCCCACCAGTGCAGGAACAATAAATTCAAAATTAAAGGCACGCTGCTAATTTAAGTTCAATCTGTGCAGTATATCTTCCATCCTTAGACAACACTTCACCAATAAAGTACCCTATAATGGTGGGGGAAAGAAGAAACCTCAAGACAAGGCAGCGAAAACAGTTGAATAATGCCTCCGAGGTTCTGTGGGGAGCTTTCCAAAGTTTGAGAAAATAACCCGTTTTTAATGAAAAGTCTATGAAAAGAGGTTGGCCTATAGGAGGCAGGGGCGATGTGATGTAAGATGCTATCTGGCTGCATTGTGGGGAAATGTAGGATGCAGCATTTTTGGAGCATGACTGATACTAAGGACTTAAAAGATATGTCAGCCACTGCTGCTTTAGTTTCGACCACTGGTTTGTGTGTCCTTCAACTTTGACAGAAGTGGATTACCTCTTTGATGACAGATGATTCTTAGTTGTCATCTAATTGAGACCCACATCATCTTTTCTAAACAATAAAAAAGTAATATTGTACATCCCCAAATGCCAGGAAAACAAACATAACCACCATGTTAATGCCTGTGCAGCACAGCATGCCTGTACACTGAGTGTTGATACAGCTGGTTGTAGTTTTTTCCAGGGGATCAGGAGGACTTTTGCCCTTTGGATCTTATCCTCTGTAGGTTGGCAGAGCTTAGTGTAATATAGCACTCCCTCTGAACATGTTTTCTGTCTCTCCCCTGGTGACTATTTCAAAGGCTGCTGTAATTGCTTTGAATCTTCTTATTTCATGAGATGTTATATCCCATCTGGGAACTTTTCACTGTAGTGAAGTGCTTGGGGCGAGGTAATGATTCAGCAAAATCAGATTAAAGTTGAGTAAAATATACAGATTACACAAAAACAAGTTTGAGTCTTCTATTAGTAAAGGTGTGTATGAGTCAAGACTTAATCAATGAATCAGACATATTTTCAGATGTAACATTTCCATCATAAATTCTTACAAATGCGATAATATTGTCCGTCAGATTCTCTCAGAACTACGCTCACTTGCTTACTTCCCACAAAATGGCGACTGTCAGCCATAATTGCAGGTTGTGGTCTAAACCTAAATTCTAAGTTGTAGCTAGGTTGTGTATATTACAAGCGCAGAGGGTGAAGAAGTGGATCTACATGGGTGTGGGTGGGTGACAAGGGTTAGAAATGTGGCCTGAGTTATGTTTAGGCTCTTAACAGCTTGTTGGACAGCTGATTGACTTGATGGTGAAATGCCTCATATAAGTGCGGTGAAATGCCTTGAGGTCACTTCTCAATCCAGGTGGTCTTGTAGCTAAGCTGAAGCAGTACTGCAGCCTGTTAGAAGTAATATATTTTGTATGTTGTCTTGCAAATGATGAATTTCTAGTCAGGAGGTAAAGCACTGTACTGCGTGGGATTAAAGCTAAAAGCGTTGCAGCGTTGTCAACGAGCTCAGGCATGCTGTATCAGAGATTTTCTCAGAAACAAGCAAAACAGTGGATTTGTTTTACTCTGCGTTGATTGTGATGGATGTTTGACTTAGCTGGACCACATATTTTGGAATTCCTGTTCTCTGTCTAGACTTGCTTGATGTGTCTTTTGTGCTCCATATTTCGATACCAGATCAGTGGAATACCGTTTTAAAACAGAGAGAATCCCTGGCAAAATGAATCACTAAAATAAACGTAAGATGGTCTTCAGTCATACTAATACAGATGTTCTCCAAGAGGATCATGTTCAGGAGGAAAAAGTGTTAGTTTTAGCAGAGTTCCAACACACATAGAGTCCTTACTGTGCAACACTGCCAGATCTCAGCAGAGTATGATGTTTCTTGCAATGTCATCTACGATTAAAGTCACCAGTGTTTGGAAAGCAGATGAACATATATTAGCTGGGAACAGCATCAGTTCTGTGAAGAACAGGAGTAAGAGGAGACAGGATTATTCTCTGCATCAAAATAGGAACTGACTCCAGACATGGCCCATAAGGAAGTACGTTATTTAGCAGAGAAAAGGGTGCATTCTTTTTGCACAATGTAAGTCTGTGCTACCCGTTGCCCACTGGCCTGCAATGTCCAGTCACTGTTCCCGAACAAACACTTCTCACACGTAGTCAGACCAATGATATGTGGAAATGTCTGCTTGTAGTCGGTGACTCATGGCTACCATTTAACCCAGATGATTTTACCAAATGGGTGAAAATGCTGCTGCGGAGAAGTGGCTTTAAGAGATCAATGAGTGGTACAGCTCACTCAGATGAATCAAATTATCAGCTAGAAGGCTTCGCATGTCAAGCATCCTCAGTGCTCTCGCTTTGAATTGTCTTGTCATGGAAAGTTAGAAACATTTCAACCAGAGGAACAACAAATCCAAATGCTGGCACGGTAATTTACAGTCCGTCAGCTTCAAAATGATATCCATATGAATGACATCAAATACTAGCACTTTGAGTTTCTGTAAATATACTGCAGAATTAGAGAACATGAGTTTTCCTGAAGAAACAGTATCCTGCAGAATCAACATTTTGGCTCAGGCTTCACTTCTTCGGCCACACCAGTTCTACACCTACAAATACCCCTCGTTTACACATCTAGAACTGAGCCACTCTTTATTTACCGGGGCTAAATTAGAGCTCAGAGTACAGGCTTTCAGTCTTGATTTCTACTTAATCTCACACTCCCTCTTGTTTCTGATCCTTTCACTGATGTGGCCTCGGTGTTTAGGGGGATAAACTTTAAACATGGGATAAGAGCGGAGATGGGGAAACTTCATTTCATCATAATTTCATCTATTTAGGAGAGGGCAGGGGAAGAAAAACACAGAGAAATAAAAGGAGGGGTGAGAGAGAAAGGAGGAGGAAGAGGACGGAGAGGAGTCAAGGCAAAGAGCTGGAATCTATAATAAGAGCAAGAGTGAGAATGTAATAGGGTGCGCAAGAGGAGGATCGCTTAGTACATGTCATAAAGGCCAAATACTTCTCTCAAACTCCTGTACTGTACATCGCAATAGACCGAGCAGTCCAGCTCAGCACAGGAAGTCGTATCAAATTGGAATTTCCTCTGGCAATGCATGTGTTTTGAATCTGGTTGTTGTCATTTATGATTCAAGGCCAAAAGATAAGACAAACGTGAGATCAGAACATTGTTAACTTCATTAAAAGTAAATCATGCGCACCGATGCCAGCACTGATATCTGTGCAGACAGGTTCACTTTGCAAAAAAGGTCCTTTTATTTTTATAACTTTAAAAAATAGGTCAGCTGGCGATTCGTTCGATTAGAACCTTTTCTCTGGTTGGAGTCTGCTTTTTGGGAAGGCATTTCGAAGGCTCACACAGCTGTTGATGACATGCTGAATAAAGTATGCAACTGTTACAGATCGAAGGGAGGAGTTTCAGCAAACAAACTGCTGCACTGCTGGCAAGAAATAATCCAGTGCTTGGCACTGATGACATCGTAAGAACGCTCTCAAGATGCGAGAGAAATAGTGCTTCTTTGTTAATGCAGTTTGGTATTTGGCCATAATGTCACAAGGGCATGGGTGGGAATACTCATACTTGTCTCATTAGAGAAATACAGGTCACTGTGTGCGAGTGATTGAGAACATTTACTTATAAGTAGATTTAACTATGATTAAATTTGGACGTTAAACTGGACTTTGGACTGGAAAAATGTAAGTAATAGGGAAACATTAAAGTAATATGTATTTTTATCATTTGATTTGACATTTCAAGTCACAAAGTATATGACAGACTGTCTATAAAGCTTTGGACAGGAAGCACTATATTGTTCCTGATGGGCAGTTGGCACCTTGCATGGTAGCATCTTCCATCAGAGTGACGACCACTTGCTGACTTGCTCTCTGTGTAATTGTAGACCAGATACAGTAGAAACCACTCAGATATGGGAAAGCTCAATTTAGTCCACTAACTCAATTCAATGACCATAAACAGCTGCTGGTGGGAATTTGTTATCAGTAACAGCACGGCTCCATCAGCATGATTGCAAAATGGCCCAAACTAGATACAAAGCAGGGTCAAACATGTGCCTGTTGCTTTCTTCTTATGCTTCTTTCTTCTTTTTTTTTAGTTCTTGTGAGTTTTAGAGTTAAATTATACTTGATTGTGCCTAAACTAATATCACCATGAACACATAATTTACTTTTCACTTTTTGTCATTCAAGAATTCTAGCCAAGATATGTACTGAGTGGCACATGTTGTGAGAAGTTTCTGGTGGTCAGACTATGTAACAGAGACACTGTGTCTGCTTCAGCTTGAACCTTTTCAAAAGAGATCCATGTGGCTACTCCATTGCCGACCTTCT
The DNA here is from genome assembly GCF_000972845.2 of Larimichthys crocea. Lineage (NCBI taxonomy): Eukaryota > Metazoa > Chordata > Actinopteri > Sciaenidae > Larimichthys > Larimichthys crocea. Next base: position 5,518,971 of record NC_040011.1, on the reverse strand, counting down.
GACCTCATCACCTTTCTCTGCCTGTGTCTGTCTCCAGCATTTCCAAAAATGTAGGCTGCAGTAAACTTCAAGGGCTCCATTTAGCAATAAAGAGAAAGGGATAAATTCTGTGTGTCCCCCGGGGCTTTAGCCTGAGTGATGTCACCACGGTAAGGGGTCTCACAGTGTCAACCACCCCCCTCAGGCTTCTCTCAGTAGTCACTTATCTAACCAGCTAACACAGGCTACTGACCAGCAGAGACACTACACTATTTCTCTTTAAATAAGGAGTCTTCTTTCTAGCACAGTGAGAGTCCCAGGTGGTTTGTACCTGTAGAGAAGCAAACACTGGAAACTGCCAAAGCTGTTATCCCTCTACGTGTTCACTGAAGCTCAGCAAACTTTAACGATTACAAAGTAATAATAGATGTCTCCACGAATTGCCTGAAAATTCGAAGGAACAGTTGATGTAGTTCACCTAGAATGAAGTCATGGTTTCCATTTCAGAGATGTTACTGGACTGAGGCCATATCAAGCACATCTCAGAAAATTTGGAGGAATTTCTTTGGCGTAAACCATCTGTTCAGACACTGTTTTCCTTACAGATTCAGTCTCTGCTTCCAAAAGCCTCTCCATAACATTGGCTTTGTGTGTGTGTGTGTTTCAGGACTGTAACCCATTTGTAAAATTGCTTCTCTGTAAATACAGTCATGTCACATAACTTTCAGACTCTTCCAGTAGTGTTTTGAATCGATCGAGATGACATTTTCTGCATTGAAAGACTTACATATATATCTTAAAACCTAAACTTATTAAACTTATTGGTTATCCCATATTAATTAATGTAAGAGACATGTTTACATTAAGGGGTATGTGTATACCTTAGAAAATGTTTTTTGAGGGTGTTTATGGAGAGTTTATTCCATAGTCGTGTATGTCAAATAATGTCAAGCTTGTGATCGCACACTATGCAGTTTAGCTGAAAATGTAAATATTTAAAACATCCTTTGCCTGAGTGGCTGTCCATGCAAACTACACTGATGCCGTGGCCTATAGCTGTTGCATCATTTCTCTGAGCTTTTAAAAAAAACAAAATGGAGACGGAGTAAGGGGGGAAAGAACAGAGCAGAAAAGAGAAACAGAGGGGTGTGGAAGGAAAAGTCTAAAAGGAAGGCAGCGAGCTTTGACAGAGATAAGGAGAGCGAAAAGGAGATTGGAGAGCTTGAAGGGGATATGAGAAAACACAGCCTAATGCGAAAGAAAAAGTAGGGTTTAAAAATGGAGCCCGCGGCAGCCATTTGGTTTTAGAGAGAGGATGTAGCATCCTTAAACTGTGGTGAAACCGAGGTCAGAGTAAATGTGGAGGCAATAAGGCTCCTCAGCACAAATATCGAGCACCTCATAAAACAACTCAAAATCCTATCCCACTTGAAGAACGATAACGAATGGACATGTGTGTTCTATTGTTTGGCCTTTACAAGTCAGCATTTAGATTTTTTAGAAATGTCTCTGTTACTCTTTTGGTTGCGTTTTACTCACTGTAGACTTTATGTATAGTTCATTGTGTTGCATATGCTGGATTTCTGTAGGTTGAGCTGCAACTTTGTGCATGATAGTGTTGTCTGATGTTGCTGCTGTATTGATTTAGAGACTGCACAGGGGAAATGGTTTGCAAGCACTTCATGTTCTTGTACAAATTCTAAGTGAAATCCGGAGGAGACACAGAAGGACAGACATTTTGTGCCAACTCCTCAATCTGGCACTTGAAAAAGCCAGCAGATGTGTTTAGCACAGATGTGTGCTGCAGACAGTGTGGTTAATATTTTAAAGTGTTGGTTAACCCCAGAAAACATATTTTCTCATTTACCCCTTTAAGTATCTAGCCATGCACATCATTTCAGAATTTGTGCTGAGGTTAGTAGTAAATCAGTCTCAGAGATTTCTTGCCATGAGCCTGATAAAATGATGGCAAATTGAATTTTGTTTGTTCTCAAAGCATCATAAAAATGACATTTGAAAAATTCTCCAGAAGAATTTCTTTCTGAAAATAGTGTCCTCGTTACTGAGGACAATCTGCAGAACACGCTGTCAAACAGTTTTCGTAGGGACTTATTTCCTGTGTGGAAAGCAGCTCAGATGAAAACTGTTTACAGCGAAGTCTGTGCATTATTAAGACTAACTTGGAAACTGTTTATTCACTTTCCATGTTTTAAATACCGCAAGCAAAATTAAGTTTGCCTCAATGTTATTTGGATGGCGGCAGATTTTTTTTTTTTTGATTTAAGTTGATTTGGAATTATCCCTTTAAAATCTTGTATCACACTGACTGACACCAAACATTAAGATTACATTCAGGGTATTATATCCTCAATGTTCACGACCCTGTACTGACAGAAACATACCACTTTCTAACACAATATTCTGTACTTTCAAAAAACTTAAAACCTCTGTGGTACAAAAAGTGGTTTCAGTGTAGTAGCACAGTGACACTAGTCCACATTAAAACAGAGCTGACACATGTTACAGCACCAGTTGAATCATTTGGTTTATTATTGGGATTGTAAGTTGTAACAGTTGCACTGAACTATCGTGCTTTATCTCCAGATATTATCTTCACTTCACTTTTTAAGTTTTTTTAAATACAAAATTCTAAAACACAAGTCCTCATTGTATTTCTCTGTGTTATCATAATGCAGTGAGAACATATTGTGCTGGAATCAACTTTCCCTTCGAGCTCCTCACTGTACAGAATCCACAGTTTATTCTTTCACATCTGGCTATGTGCTCAGTTGATGTAAAACACTGGGGTGCCCTGACCCTTTGCATATGTTAACTCTCTGCTCCGGTAAACTGGAATGCTTGACGTCACCTGTTTTACTTTGCTGCATATCTGTTTTTACATGACCCACCCAAATATAATATTATTAACTGATAGCAACACATTTAAAAAAAGCTTAGAACTATCGGCGGTGACAGGATGATGATGTACATGGAGTATTGCAGTAACTGCTCCTGTGTCTTATAAGTAGCAACCAATAGGAAATGTCACAGTGTTTTATGTGTTTGATTATATGGACTTAATGACTTCGATGTACATTATTGCAAGTACATACACTTCCTTTTTGTTCGTAAGCTACATCTCATAAAGGTCCGACAGGCAGTGCGCCATATTGTTCACGTTTAGTAAAGTGTGTCAGTGTAAGTTATTTAGCTTGATCAATGTGCACTGGAGAGGATATGAAAACCACATGTTTGACAGTTTACCAGGACTTTATGTAAGATGTGATTTCAAATCAAACAGAACCACCTGGTAAAGTTAAAACAGTCATTATGGCGCTTTGCTGTGCACTCACAGGCAATTTCACACTCACATACAAGAAAAAAAGACTTTATCTGCTTCCCACAGTTGTATATGTCAGTTTAGTTGAGTTTTTATTTTATCTATTGATTTATCTTTTGCCTAAATGTAAAGTCACTGTGTTTGTGTAGCAGTAAAAGTCACTTTAAGTTTCTAAAAGGCATCATACTGTAAAGTGTACTTCACTGTATTTGTTGAAAATAAAGAGGGATCATGCAATTTAAACATAAGTGCAAACTATTTTTTTTTAAGTTTTTATTTACTAAACAACAGTCTTCTGTATTCACGTCTGTAACGTATTTGATGCAGGAAAGAAGAAAAGTAAAGAACTTATGTGGCCAGAGTGTAACATGAACATAATCGAACATGGGGGCCACAGAGTATAAAACAAAAAGAGTTAGTGTGTGGGCGATGGTTTTTCACATGAAGCATTTCATGCCCAACCAGAAAACAATCACCCCGGTTTTAAACTTTAGCCCTGACCCTGAGAGCCTCAGGCCCAAACAGGGTCCACTTTTTGATGACTCGTAGTTTAGAAGCTCGAGTCTACATGTCAACAGCTTGTGTTTTCTAATTCTCTAAGTAGAGCAAATTATTCATTTCAGAGCATGCCATCTGTCGTACAGCAGATTTAGTTCATAATGAGTACACACACACACGCACATGCTGAAAATTGCATTTTCCATATGGTGTGAAGACACAGAACCTGTTTGATTTGTACAACTTTCACTTACGGCTGTCACGATGTTTCATGGCAATGTCAGTAAAGGACGCTTGAGAATATAATCCATCTTTTAGATGCTTGTTTTTGCCTCTCATAGCTAAGTGAATTAGTCATTTTGTACAGATTCAGACTAACCAGATCTACTCTAAAACATACTGTTATAAGATGGAGAAGAATCAAATCCAAGCCAGCAGAAAGCACAGATTCAGTCAGCCAAATAGATAAAAAGGCACAGTGGAGGAGGGGGGGATGTGTAATTTAACAGGACCACAATCCTCCCAGGGCTGAACTTGGGATGGGAACAACTCATAACTGTGGTTGCATCTTTAAAAGGAAGACCCGTTGGAGACAGGGCCTGTTGATGGAAAAGCCTAGACATGTAATCAGCAAGCTACTTATTCATTTCAACTTTCCTGGCCCGAGCTTCTTACCCCTCCCTCGAGATACTGAGCTTTGTTTGTGGAAGCCAAGGTGTGGAGCATGTTCAAACTAGAGCGTTATTTCAGATTTCAACCCCTGTCAACATAATACAGTAAATCTTCCATGCTTCAAAATATTAAACAGAAAAGATGCTCCTTTTTTTCTTTTTACTGTTTTGACATATTAAAATCTTTGTGCCAGTCACTGAAAAAAAAGGATTGTGGGATAATTACAGGGTCTTGATTCAATTTGAAACAAAACACTGTGTTGACATGTTTTTGACCCATTACAACTCAGGCCTTGAGTGAATGCGTCAAAGACCTTGACTTGCTTTTATAGACGGATTTATTAGTGGACCAATCACAGGTTGAGCTAAAGGTCCTTTACAGAGGGAAGATTTATGTTTGGCCATAACACCGAGGAGTTTTAAAGCAGGAAAGTGCAGCTGCTGCAGAGCCACCCCCTCAGCAGCTGTAACTCATCTGCATCTGGACGAGGAATCAGGCTGTACTCCTCACGGTATTAACCGTGTCAATTAGAGCGTGTTACTCTCACTGCGATTCAGAACTTGTTCAGAACACGGATGGAAACAAATGGTTTCATGAGCTTACCATCCAGTGGGCACCATCTTTCTGAAGGTTAGATCACAGTGTGGCCATCAGTTTGAGGCCTGCTCTTGGACCCACTCATCTTTTTTTTCTTTTTTTTTTCTCTTAAAGGAAATGAGAATTCCAGTTGTTATGTGACTCATTGTTTCCATAAGGTCATTTTCTAACCCCTCGACTTGTGGCTGCAATAGATTCTCCCCAAAGACGCTGCATTATGAGTATTTCCATATTAGCCGAGGAAAATCCATAAACCACTTTTTTTTCCTCCTCACATTTGTGGCAAAGCAAAAGTAGGTTTTCCAGTGTTTTACTCATGTTTGGGACAATTGCCATGACTCAAGAGAAAGGATGTTGTTTTTTTTTTTGTTGATCTGGCTGATGTCTGGTGAAGTGTTTTAAATGATAGGTGAAGAGTAGACACATGAGTCATGTTGAAGCTCTCCAGACTCCATGTTTTAAACCAAGAGAGGAAAACCGTCTGCCCCTCTTAGCTGACTTGTGGAAAATCCAGATCAAGCAGTTACCGTCGGAAGGGTGCATGCCTTTTCACCGTTGTCACGACTAAACTGTGCTTTTTTACGGCGTCTGTGGAAAAGTGTGGGACCTGCAAGGAATTAGCTGAGAGGAGGGGAAAAAGTGAACGTCCCTCGCCTCCTCCTCCTCCACCTCCTCGTCAAAGCATGCGGTGGGGCTTTTTAAGACCACTCTGAAACCACGCTTCTCTTCCAGTAAATTTCAAACTCTCCCAACACACACAGTGTTTGAAATCTCTCTCAAAACCAAACAGGAAAAATCGCTCTCCAGCTATGTGGCCAGCAGCTCAGCCAGACATCCCTCCGGTGTGACGTTTCTTATGTCTCAGCAGTGAAATGGACTCGAGTTACACACAGTTACAACTCCAGTGAAGATAATACCTGAATGTGATTCCAACATAATGAGATAATGCAGCATGTTTGAGGACATGACAAGAATTTAAATCCAGTCAATCACAAGTATGACTGTATTTCTAAGGGAACTGCGAACATTGTTCTTGCGAGACAGATGACTGCAGTAAAAATTTTTTATAAATAAATAATTTGCTTTCCAAAAATCAAGATTCATGGCTAAAGCAATCCCAAGTTTCTCCACAAATGAAGAGAAATATACTCTTTGCGTTCCACCGAGTGCTGGTTTTCATTTTGAAAGGCCACAACTTAGACAGTGGGATGTTAGCTGGCTGGCTGTTAAAAGGCAGGAAATGTCATTTCTGAAATATGTTGCGTGTTTAATGCCTTCAAATACTTTGCGGCTGACAGTACAAGGATGGCTGGGAAAGTATACCTGCGGGTTTTGTTCTTCTAAACATGTACAGATAAAAGCTGTGGTCCTCAGACAACACAGCTGGTTGAGATACGCACAGAGGTAAATGATCTATGTTCAAGTCTGACTGCTGTTGTATGTCAAAGGGTCATTTACAGAAGTGGCGTTCTGTGTGGGTGAATGGGGCCGCGTGTTAATACATACAGTATGTCAATGTGAGCCGAATAATGATAGGAAACTTGTTTAAAATTTAACATATGCACACTTTTTCAGGATGGGCAAATTGCTCAACAATGTGTCAGAAACAGACATGCTCACTTTCAAGATTATGAGTTCATTTAAAGTCTTTTAAGAGCATTTTTTCTTTAGATTTATTTGACTTATTGCAAGAGTGCATAACATAGATTTATACTTGCTTACATGTATGTATTATATATATGTGTGTACATGTGTGTCTTCCATGCCATTGTCTGAGTTATTACCCAAATTAAAGCTATTCATACTTGTCAGATTAAATGTAATGAGTTTAAGAGTGTCTGATTACACAGTGCGCTTGTGCAACATCCAAACCTCAAGTTTTCCTTTAATTTGACGTATAGTTAGTAGTTGTAACAAGTTCAAATGTTCATAGCTCATCATCATCAACTTTCTTTGAACTTTGAACCAAAAGTCTTGATTATCTATCTCGTTTTTGATTTAATTTAGTTTAATTACTCAATGAAGTTACTGAGTGTTTTAATGGGGGCGTTTAGGCTTTGCTGTCTGACACAGCGTATTTTTTTGCTACTACCAAATGGGGGCGCCAAAGTTTAAAATCTATATGATGTTTAAATTTAAAATTCTAAATTTAATGTCGTGTTATATATACTGTTACTTTTAATAATTATCACCTTTCTAGTATACACATTTATTTTTGTATAACTTTAAAAAAAAACTAATTTGAAAAACCCAGTTTATGTTTCGTTTATATAAAAATGGAAAATTAGCCAATAAATTGTCCTCAGACTCTCAAGTAATGACACTGCTGCCTATAAAATTCAGTTGTCATTTGTTGTACATTTGTCCTGTCCTATATTGTCCAAAATACAGTATATTGTTGTGTATTGAAAGCGTGCATGTGTCTGTCAACATACTTGTCCAATAAACTTGATTCTGATCATTGCAAGGATTGTAAAGTTCATGTTACACTCAAACATTCAATACCATGATAACTTTGCTGACTCTCTGGATTGTGCGTGTTGAATTGTCCTGTTCTCTTTTTGTATCTGGTTCTCAAATGAAATATAAGCAACTGCCAAGTATTGTTTACAGCCATTTCCTGTCCCAGGAGTGTCTAACACAAATATCTATATGGGAGTGAGCTATTTTCAAACATGTTGTATTGTTGCATAAGGCCTCAGTGTAAAAATGGATGTGGCTCTGAGACTCCCTTTTTCCTGTAGCTGATTAACCTGACTTACCTGCAGTCTGAAGCTCAGAGCTGCCACCTGCTGTTTATATCAGGAACAGGTGAAGAGACCTGAGAAGGGGGGGGGGGGTCCTCACAAACATTCTTATTAAATTGTTTATAGTTTTATTGTATTGGCCACATTATTCAGGTTCAGCCATTTGAGCAGTACATATTAAAAATATATAAAAGTTGCTTCACAGGTGTCTGCAGGTTTTCTCTTTTGAACATGAGTCATGTTTTTGAGACGCTGCCTCAGGAGGAAATGATCTCATGTCTACTGTCTGCAGACTACAACAAACGCTTTCCAGACCTTTTAATTCTGACAGCGTGAACACAACATTGTACACACTGTAGAGTTAACGACAGCATAGAGCAAATATATGTTCTTGCTCTGCGTGTTTTTATTTTTTCTTTCCAACGTGACCTTTTTTTTTTTATTATTATTTTTTAAAGATTGTTTGTTGAATTAATTATTTCCCGGAGGGCAGAGCAGCTGTTGAACACTCAAACCTGAGCTTTATTAGCATTTAAATTGTATCATGATTTCATTGCCATTTATAATAGCCTGCAGTGGATAGTAACTCATCAACCACCTCCCACCCCCCACCAAAATCAGCTTCTCCAAGGAGGAATAAATGAATTTCAGACAGCTTTGGTGGCTTAGTGGTTCATCTTGTTGCCTCATAGAGAGAAGGTGCTTTCTGAAACAGGTTTTGTCAACAGTATTAGGGTGAACGTGTTAACTTTCTGTGCTGTGCATAAGGGAACAGGCCTCAGACCTCCAGCCTTAATAGAAAAAGAAGAGGGACTAGGGGATGGATGGATGTTTATGTTCTCCTAGTTGAAAAGTTAAAGCACATGTGGATTCTCCCTTGTGATCTTATATCTTCATTAGTGAAATAGTTGAACACTAACAAAAGCTGAATGTCCTGATAAATATCTCACAACAATCCTAATTAAGAACAGGCGTGTTTGTCAAACCTTTTGGTGGATAAACAAAAGCTTTAAATTAATTGCCGTAAAGTTTAGTTTAAGAGTTTTCCCTCCACCTCTGTGTGTTCCAGGAGATGACGTGAGCTGCACAGCAGATGGCCAGGTGTACACTAACAGGGACATCTGGAAGCCAGAGCCATGCCGGATCTGTGTTTGTGACAACGGTCAGGTCCTGTGTGACGAAATCCAGTGCGATGAGCTGAGTCACTGTGAGAAGATGTCCATCCCTGACGGCGAGTGCTGCCCCGTTTGCCAGACTGATACAAGCACCACCAACACCGACGGCCAGGGCTCCTTTGGTGAGAAAGCAGCCGTTCCCTGTGGTGAAAATGTGCCTGTGCTTGGAAATGTTTTTAATTTGCTACTTATGTTATACATACATACATACATACATACGTGTTATATGTTATACGTATATAGAAAAAGAACTGTGAAGTGTCAATTAAAGAAAAAAAGAAAGATGAAATAATACACACACATTTGGAATCAATATTAATGATCTCATCACCATGAAATATGCTTTAGTTTTTGTCAGGTCTCTCTGTTGCCTGTGAATTCATCTATTCATCTGTCAGAAACAATGAACACATTACTGCTTCATCAAACTGTTGCACATCATAAGGATGAGTGACATCAGGCTGATTGTAGACTGTTTTGCCTTTGTTTACATTGACTAACTTGCTTAATGATGACAAATTCATCTCATTAAAGTTGCTTTCTGATGCACTCACAGTGCAGTTATGGTCGGATGAACAACTAATGTGATCTTTTATGCTTTTTTTTTGTTCTATTGTAGGTGGGGGCAGGATCTATAAGGTAGGCCACAGTTTTGTGATGACTGTTATGATATGTTTGCTGATATGCCACCATCGTGGAGCTTGAACAGTTTTGTCGTCTCTCTGTTTATCCAGGGTCAGAAGGGAGAACCTGGGGATGTTCCACTTGTGAGTGTTTTAACTTGTTTGTTAACCTTTTAAACAGGCCTGCAATACTTGTCAAAAAAAGATCTAAATGCTGATTATAACTGTGTGTTTGATGATTTCCCTGCAGGTGACTGGCATTAGAGGTCGCCCTGGACCTATGGTGAGCATCTTTTACCCATAGCATCATTTTAAAAAAGTTGTTTTGGAAGCTTCTGATGTATGATTGTCGAGCTACCTGAACCGACACTAGATGGCATAAGAGGACAGTTACCTTGTGCATAACTTCACCTTAAAAGGACTTCTGCACAGTGGGATATTCCTATGAGTTGCTGTGGCATTTTAAGCACCCCTCTGACATATCTATGTGATTGCAATATCATCACTCTCAGATTTATTCATTTATATTCATTTTGTTTTTAACCACAGGGACCTCCTGGCTCCTCGGGAGAAAGAGGACCTCGTGGACACAAAGGAAGGCCGGTATGTCAAGTTCAGAAAGAAAATCAAAAATATTAAAGATGCATACAAACATGATGTTGTTTAATAATTAATCTGGGGTTTTTAGAGGCCAGATGGCAGCACACATGATAAACCAGCAGTATTTAAGGGGTTACAGTATATGCTAATAAGGGGTTAACATTTTGGTTTTGTTACATCATATATAGTACAATCATGAACTTGTGTCTTAGTCTTTCTGTGTATGTATATTATTTGAATACAGCAGGAATGTCTTGGGATGAAGTTTCTTAGCCCTGTGGCTTAATTATTCACTGACATTATGATTGTTTTTATATATATTTTCAATAAATAAAAACATTAAATGGTTTTAAATATATCATCATGTCTCCATCATCCATTGGAAAGTCACCCTGTGCTCTTAAAGATATCAATCATGTGACATCCTAACTCGAATCTGACTTACTGTGGTCATGAGAATGACTCTCCTATCAAACTGGCCAACGTGTGTGTGTGTGTGTGTGTGTGTGTGTGTGTGTGTGTGTGTAAGCATTTATATTCAGTTCAAGGGCAAGAGACTAACAGTCAAAGTATAATGTAATGTGGCAACTTGATGTATAAGTGCTTTGCAAGCAAAAATGCAGCAGGCTGATGAATGAATGTGCCCCTCTTGGTGGAGTTACAATCCAGTAGAGAGCAGCGTTTTGAGGGTGATTTATTAGTACATGAACAATACATTTCCTCCTGCATTTTACAGCTAATGGTTCATAAACACAGAAATTAAACTGCATCGTTTGTATCAGAAGAGAACGACAAGTTCCACTGGACGTCTCGGCCAAAGCAAAGCATATTTAGCTGTGCTGATTGATTGATCAATCTATATTTTAATTCTCAAGTTCACAAAAAAACAACAGTAAAAACAGAAAACAAGTGTTTCTCACAGTCTGACATTGATTCATTATTTTGTGGCTGAGTGTATTTATAAAGTGGTTTTCATGTTGGTGAATCAACATCTCTCTCTCTCTCTCTCTCTCTTTCTACTCTCAAGGGACTGCGGGGCCCTGCAGGTTATGATGGAGAGCCTGGTGTACCAGGTCAGCCCGGTGAACCAGGACCTGCAGGACAACAAACACACCCAGGAGTGAGTTGTGCACAGAGCGCTGTCACTTGCTCACATCCAACACACATACGTGCATCTCCATGCATGTGCTAACATGCACAGTAAGAGCAAACACAAGAGAAATGCCATCAAAAGCCAGACACACACCTTGGAAACACAGTGTGTTGTGATGTAGTCATCCTTATACACGATGTCAACAACTGCATTTGTATTTTCCTAAATTTGAGATGATTCACATTTTAGCAGAAATCTACACAAGCATTCATGCACAAGGGGACCAATGATAAGCCATTAAAGCTAAATTATGATTGGTCCTCTTTATTTTCTTGTCCTTATACTTACATCATGTACTTACACATGCCATTCATGTGTTTTGTGGTGTATCATTTATATCTAGATTTGCTTTTCATGTGTATCATACTGACGAATGGCAAATACACACTGTTTAAACGCAGTCAACCTGAAACAAAGGGTGTCTGCTTCACCTGCAGGGCCTGGGATCCCACATGGCTGGAGGTTTTGATGGAAAACAAGGACCTCAAGGCATGTTAAGTGGCGCAAGGGTAAGAGACAGATTGTAAAGCACTCGCTTTATATATAGATACATATGAGTTTTTCAGTTGTTAAAATGAAACCTGTCAGCAACCACTATCTATATGAGGTTTAATATTTCATTTTACATCAGTTCAAAATGCTTTTAGCTTCTTGTTGTCACCACTTTTTTTTGCATTCATCTATTGTAATCTAAAATGTTGTTTTTTCAGGGCACTCCTGAAATTGCAGTTCCATAAAGTTAGCCAACTTAAGGGATATTTAAAAAATGGTGCTCAGATATGTGCAGTAAAGGCCAAGATATCTGAACTAATGTACACATTTCCCATAATGCATCTCCTTCCAGTCGCAAACACCCACTTTTACTGTGTTACCAATTCCCCCCAGACTTTCTGTTAGAAATGTGAAGCCTAAACGGAGTTTACCCTGATGACATCACCAGGGTTTGTTTTTTTCATTGCTTCCTCCATAGGTGCAGAATACATAATTGAACTTTCACAGTTAGAAGAGTGTTCCTTTAATCAATAATGTTATGCTATATTGTATGTTTGGAGCTTCTCATTTCATAAAGGCGTACATTTACAAAACATGTAAAGCGTGTCTTTTAATCTTGCTACAAAAGATAACAGGATATATGACATTTTTAAGCACCAGTAATGTATCTGCTGGAACTTTTTAAACCTCAAATGATGCAAGAAAAAACAGAACCTACATTTCACAGTTTGTAATGACTGAGAGTCTAATTTTCTAAAACCTGAAAAAACATTTTTGGTTTATTGCTCAGCCCGAGAAGGAGCATAAACCATCTTGTTTTAAGTTTTATAGCTTGTCAGCTACTGACTTTAGATGAAGATAAGTTCACTCTTGTTTTAATTAGAAAGTACATTATACATTTTAATTAGAGAGTACACAACCACAGCACACAACCACTTTGGCAGACTTTTGATCCATCTATGCTTCTAATTTCAGTACCACAAGGCACTGAATAATTAGATTTGACTTGTTCGACTGTTTCTAAACAAACTGTTGGACATGAAAAATCATTTTTGTAACTTTTAGGTTTTTTAAAGTTAATCAGCTAACTTCAGCAAAGTAACAATGAACCAGCAATTAAAGGATTATTGTCTGTGCTTTGACAGCCATTTTAACATTCTCCATTAAAGATGAATCCACTAAATGAATCCTAACTTCCACTGAGTGTCTCAGAGACCATAAATCAGTTTAGCTCTCCTCTCTATTGTTCTCCCCATGGAGCACATTTAATTATTTCTGACCTTTCATGTGGATTACACTGGATTCTGTTCATCTTTTGATTTTCTTTTAGGGAGAGTCTGGAACACGAGGACCTCCTGGGCCAAACGGCTCACCTGTAAGTTCACAACATCTTCAGAAAGCTTTGACTAATACTGTGCACCAAACACTGATAATACATCTTTGCCATTTTAATATTTTGTTTTGCTCACTGTTTAAGTCTTTTATCGTGTCCTTTACTCTTCTTAGGGTCACGCTGGACCACAGGGACCTCCTGGAGATGTCGGTGATCCAGGGCATATGGTATTACAACGTTCTTTTGTCCATTTTGCGTGCATGATGTACATTTGATGTACAGTTAGGTTAGACTGAATACATTTTACTGGGATGGATTTGAGAAGGATGTGTTGTCGCTGAATGTTTACAATCCGTGTTTTTCAGGGTCCACCTGGGCAAAGGGGACCTGAGGGCCCAGCAGGGAAACCAGGTGAAGATGTAAGTCAGCTCTAAGACAAAATTACATTTCTGTTTGCTGAAAACTGCACCTATGTATGTCTATGTATGTATATGAGTTAAAGTGATAAACCACCCCACCAGCATTCACTCTTACACTTCTGCTACACTGTGTATTTAGTAGTAGTAATCAGTAGGAAATCCTAAACAAGTCTTTCCTACAGGTAAACAGACCCGCATTCATAATATTGTGAAGTATGAGATGCTTGATGATTACAAGGTGACCTGTCGAGTCTCTCTTGAATCTGTTCTATAGCATTTTTATTTCATCTTCATGAAAAAATGCATAATAAAAGCATTTGATCCTTGCAAAAAGCCAATATGTTTCTGAACATCTTTAAGTAAAAAAAAAAAAAAAGACAACAACACAATAAGTCTCCAGCTCTACACCTTAGTACAGTCTATGATTAGAGAAATCTGACTATGACTAAATTTTTAGCAGCCAAATTCAGTTTGTAATGTGTAAATGTCATGTTATTGCACAGGGAGAAGCAGGCAAACCAGGAAATTCTGGAGAAGTTGGATTCCCTGGATCAGCGGTATGTTCCTAGACCTCTAATATCTCCATCAATCAACTGCACACACTGTATTTTCTGCCTCTCTCTCAGATTACACTAGATAAAATGACCCATGATGTGTGTTTTTATGTGCCTTCGACACATATAACTGACAAAGCTGTCACATATTTCAGGGATCCAGAGGATTTCCAGGCACACCCGGGCCTCCTGGACTGAAGGGTCACAGGGTGAGTGTAAATTCTCTGAAGCATTAATGGATATCATTTAACATGTGCTTGACTGCTGTACCACTTAAATATACTTAAATAATCTTTGGATAAATGTGACTTTATTTTGCTGTTTTGCTCTCACACATTTCTGCACACTTCCTAAAGAATACACAATGAATGACGAGTTTGTTTTTTCTGGTTTTGTTAACAGGGCCACTCTGGACCACTTGGTCAAAAAGGTGAAACTGGAGCTGTTGGATCCAAGGTATGAATGAAGTAAAATAAAACGTGTTGTATTTTTTTCAGTCAGTGTATCTGTTTAAATTGGTTGAACAGTTGATCTCTAGTAGTCCTTGCCTGTGAAACATCTTGCCATGTAGCGGTGCTATCTTATTACAACTAGTCGCAGGGTTCTTTCTCTAACCTTGTCGCTTGTTTCCAGGCTTCCAGGCTTAGTCGGAAAAATTATGTTCTTCCATAACTCGAATTCCCACTACACTCATTTCTCAAACCACTGTTATCCCCTCTGTAACCAACCACTCTCTCCTTGATTAGAGCCCAGACAGCCCCTTTTATAGTCCCTCCCACTCAGACTACTACATTCCTAAAAACAACATAAACATATTTTTCTCGTTATAACGTCAGTTTCCTTCACATGTGATCATCACTAACATTATACAAAAATTATACCAGTTTGGTCATCATTTCTCTTCCATAGATACTGCATAGTACTCGGACAAATTGACATTATTAATAAAAGCAAGTGTGCACCTTTGGCTG
Source organism: Larimichthys crocea (assembly GCF_000972845.2). Lineage (NCBI taxonomy): Eukaryota > Metazoa > Chordata > Actinopteri > Sciaenidae > Larimichthys > Larimichthys crocea. The sequence goes on along the minus strand of NC_040011.1, from coordinate 5,503,818 downwards.
CGCTATTTTCCGGTGAGGAGAAGAGTGATGTGTGTGTTGTTATGCTTATTTAGTGCGGAGCAGAAGGGAACGGGGAAAGATGTTCTAGTATGTGTGTGTCTGTGTGTGTGCGCTGCGTGTGTGTAGTGACGGAGCTACTCCGTCACACAACTGAACACTTTTTTTTGTCATTTTCCAGGGTGCTACAGGTCCCCCTGGTCCATTGGGAGCACCTGGACCTATGGTAAGTTACAATTATTTTAGGTTTCCATAGAGCTAGTGAATGCTTAATAAATAAATTACCTGGAGCAGCCCATATATACAGTCTATTATGCTCATGAGTGTATGTGGAGACACACAGTACACCCACTATATTGTAATTTTGCAGTCTGCTCTTATTTTGAATGAGGTGAATCTATATCAGTATGCTGTATGATAACGATAAACCTGTGAACTTCCAGACTTTAAACTTTTGCATTGAATGGGGGACAGCTGTAATAAATCATTGTCTGTGTATAACAGGGTCCTGCTGGGATGACAGGAGAGAGGGGACGCTCCGGACCCAGCGGTATACCAGTAAGAATAAAATCGCTATGCAACATCTGCTACCATGATTCTTCTCCCTGTCACAGATTTTGAAAGTATCGGGTGATTGTATCTTACTGTTTCTTCGGTGTCAGTTATTTGTAAAAATGGGACACTTATGAAGAGTGTGCCTAACATCAGTGTTTAACTGTGATTTTTGAGTCAAAGTGATTGAATTTTGTCATTTAGGGTAAGCGTGGTGATCCTGGTAACGTTGGAAAACCTGGTCCAATGGTAAGTCCACATTCACAGTGTTCTATCTTTGTGATTTACTGTACACCTCAGTGACTATCTTACATAGTTTAGCATTGACACTCACGTTTATATGGATATGATCATTCATATATCATGTAAATGCATGTGTCCACTGCTTACTATCAGTAATTATTCTAATTGTCGTTGTTTAAACAGGGTCCCTTGGGTCTCAGTGGCCCATCTGGATATCCAGGAACCCCAGGAATGAAGGTATAGTAAACATCTAACAAGAAGGCACTCATCCTTTAGCTACATGCTCATGATAATGGACTCTTTAAAAGCATTTCCATTAAGAGGTCACTCTTAATTGTCTTATTTGTGATCACTGTTTTCTGTTATATTACTTATTACCATGATTTTTGTTTGTTTGTGAGTCTTATCTAGACAAAACTGCAATTAATAACAATTGTATCAGCATCACTTTTTATTTATATCAACTTGGTGATTGTCTTCCACAGGGCCAACCTGGCCCCACAGGAGTCCGAGGTCCAGAGGGCCCACAGGGACAGAGAGGAGAGACCGGTCACATTGGCAGAGCTGGACCAGTTGGCCTCAGGGTTAGTTTCTCATGTTACTTGCATATCACATGCAGCATATTAATAAGAAGTTATTAATTAGGCTACATTGGCATCCTCGCTCATAATTTAATAGTATTTTATCACAGTATAACAAGGATATCACTATGCTTAACATGCCAACATGCTCTAATTGAAGAAATTCTGTGTTCAAAGGGACCCATGGGTACAGATGGTGGCCCAGGTACCAAAGGACCAGTGGTATGTACAGTTATTTAATTAAAACAATGTGTTTATTCTTTAAAATACGGATACAGAAACCAACTTTTCTGACTCTTCAAAGGGTAATCTTGGACCACAAGGTCCAGGCGGCCATCTTGGACCACCTGGCCCACCAGGACCTCAGGGAAGCACTGGTCAGCCTGGTATCAAAGGACAACTGGTAAACTGACTTAAAGTTTTGAAAGTTGTGTTTTTTAATTGCTTTTAATACTATATAAATGTGTGCAGGATACTCAAATTTTTGTATTTTTACAGGGAGATGTTGGTGTACCAGGATATAAAGGAGAGGCTGGACCCAAAGGAGAATCTGTAAGTTTCAATTACATCTGTAGAAATAACTAGGATTGTTATGGATGTTAGGTTAGATGTGGATTCATGTTGAAATTAAACCAGATTCATACCTTCTTCACCGGACATTTTTGGACAAGGGCTGATTTAAATACAAGCAAATAGGCATGATTTGGTTTCATCACATTTTCTGCCATTTCTTGTTCAACTTTTAGGGCCCACCAGGTTCCCAGGGAGTGATTGGACCTCAGGGTGAAGAAGGAAAGCGAGGACAACGTGGAGACCCTGGCTCTGTCGGACCTCAAGGTCCCTTCGGTGAAAGAGTAAGTCAGCATTCTGCCTCCTACTTTCATCCAAACTGCACTTGACAGGAGTCATCTCAGTAAACAAGAGAAAGAAAAGTCATCACTCAACACAAATAAAGTACGCCATGAATTGGAAATGCTCCTATTTATGCAGGGGATATATTGACTCATGGAAAATGGTTTAACAATGTCCTCTCAAACCAAGAAAGTCGTGGGTTTGAGTCCCAAGCCTCTGTGGCCTTTCTGTAAGGAGTCTGTGTGATCTTCCCATGTTATGAGGGTTTTTTTCCTGATGCTCTGGTTTTGCTCTGGTTTCCTGCCGCTGCCTCTCAATGACCCTGCACAAAATAAAGCCAGCATAGACGATGGATGAACATCAGTTTTCCCATTTGTATTTGGTAGAAACATCAAGATTACATTTTTGTGTTTCCTTTCCTTTACACAATATGTTTATGATTTGTTTACTGCATTCTTCTGGTTATATACATTTATTAACTATGTTTTTTTGTAAGAATAAAATAAACAAACATATGAACATGATGCAGAATTCAACTCATGATCCGTTTTTCAGGGAGCTCCTGGTAACAGAGGATTCCCTGGTGCTGATGGGTTGCCAGGACCTAAGGTAGAGTATTATTTAGACTTATTATCTCTGCAAATTAGTCTACTACTGCATATTATATTAATGATGATAATTTATAGAACTATGATGGTTGATATTTGTGGCTTATTATATAGATGTACCAGAGTTTATGTTCTTGATGTTTTGTTTGGCAGTCACACATTTCAGTTAGCATATTAAAGGAGTTATCATCACTTCTCTTTCTAAAGGGTGCTCAAGGAGATCGTGGAACATCTGGCCCATCAGGGCCAAAAGGTTCTCTGGGAGACCCTGGACGTACTGGAGAACCTGGTCTACCAGGTGCAAGGGTAACACTGAAGAGCTTGCCATTTCAGTTTAATCTACTATATTGTTACATTTATGATGCTTATGTCACTTCCATTGCTCATGATATTTATATCTTTATCAAAGGGTCTTACTGGTACCCCTGGAGTCCAGGGAGCAGAAGGCAAGCCAGGACCATTGGTAGGTTACAGTGCTCAATGACACTTGACAATTAGACACTGGAATTAGTTCTGATAAATTCAAAGTATATTTTTTTTTGTTAAGGGTGCCCCAGGTGAAGATGGTCGTCCAGGCCCTGCAGGGTCCATTGGAAACAGAGGACCTGCAGGAATAATGGGAATGTCAGGCCCTAAGGGCTTCAATGTAAGGCTGCAGCGTCACCATAAACTTTGCTTGAATAGTCAGTCAGATTAGTCTGTTTATCTGCTGTTCTGTTTCTTATTCAAAACATGTTTCCTATACACTCATAGGGTGACCCAGGAAAGACAGGTGAACAGGGATCTCCAGGAGTAGCAGGTCAAAGAGTGAGTACTGTTTATGAATGAAAAAGTGTGTGCTACACAGTGTTTTTTCATTAGCCTGAGATGAGATGATACAGATACAACATGTGGGTGACTTATAGTGAATCACCTGTACAAAAGTAAGCTTAAAAGCAAGCTACTTCACAATGACCCACATAAGTCCTTAGTTTGTTTATCTAAAAACCTCACGCACCTTCAAGAAATCAATGTTAATTGTCATTTTGTCTTCAGGGTCCTCCTGGTAAAGATGGAGAAGTTGGCCCCGCTGGTCCCCCAGGCCCATCTGTAAGTGTTTTTGGTTTTGTTGAATTAATTGCATTTGTTTGTACTGCTATCAAAAATGACTGAAACATTACTGTCTCCTCTCAAAGGGTGTTGCGGGAGACAGAGGAGAGCAGGGACCTCCAGGTGTCAATGGATTCCAGGTGTGTAATATTCTTTGGTTGGAAGGAAGATGTAACAATGTTTTGAAATAGTAGATGTAAGACGAAATGGCAGTATTAAAATGATTAGACCTCGGTATGTGCTGAAAAGTGAATGTCTGACTATCTTGTGTTCGTAGGGTTTGCCTGGAAATCAAGGTCCTCCTGGAGAATCTGGAAAACCAGGAGACGTTGTGAGTGTGACAAAAGTTATAAATGCTGCTTTGGTCTAAATTGCATTGACTGAATCATCTTTAATGATGCTGTCTGTCTGCAAGTAATTTGAATTGCCATGTTAAGAGCTTGGCAGTTATCAGGATTTAAAATCATAAATGATATCATTGCTTGTTTCTTTTAGGGTATTCCTGGAGAGCTTGGTGCTGTGGGACAAATTGGACCAAGGGTCAGTGAATTCCACAATGCTAAATTATTTAGGCAGTTTGTAAAGTTGAATACCTGAGAATTAAATGTATGTTTTTCTTCTCCAGGGAGAGCGTGGAATTCCTGGGGAGAGAGGAGAGATGGGTCCAAATGGTCTGCAGGGACCTAAGGGTATCCCAGGTGCACCTGGTCCAGATGGGCCAAAGGTACTTTACCACAGGCTCACCTCCAAAGATTCATTCATTAAAATTCAAAGCATTGTCAAACAAATAAGGTGGCCTATGTACTGGCCATTAATACTTGTAAGCAATAAGCTTGCTAACTCTGCTGTTTGTCACTGAAGGGTAGCCCCGGTCCCACTGGTACAATTGGTGATGCGGGTCCTCCAGGTTTGCAGGGAATGCCAGGAGAGAGGGGCATTTCAGGCCCTCCTGGGCCTAAAGGTGACAGAGTAAGTTTATGCATGTATTCTTATATAGTCTATGTTTTATAGTCTATGTTAAAAATATTTACAATAAATGCAATTGTGTTTATTTATGTGAAAATCATGATTAATTTGTTTCAGTTGACATGTCCTCTAGTAACATTTTGGAGGATGGAACTCTTTTGATACAGCCAATTAGTTGTAAGTCAAACAACCATATACTTTTTAACTGTCTTTTGTATAGGGCACAATTGGTGAGAAAGGATCTGAAGGTACAGCTGGAAATGACGGCGCAAGAGTAAGTCAAATATCTTTCACACACTGCAAACACATTTTGTCTCAGTGAACACCAAGCACAAGCTTTAAAGCTTGTTACAGTTTATTCAAGAAATGTGTCCGCTGACTTGACTGCACACGTTACTGGTGATGAGCAGAGATCCCCAACCAGATTTGTTTTCTGACAACAGGGAGCCCCAGGACCTGTTGGCCCACTAGGACCTGCTGGACCCAGTGGTGAGAAGGTAGAGTGTTTTCTTTCTAACAAACATTAACGCTGCTCTTGACATCACAATGATTCAAGGTTAAGTTCTGTTTTAGCAAAGGATGCCTGCTATGCTGATAATCCTTCTGCTTCTTATATTCTTGGGACTGTTGTCCCTTTGTGAAGGACAAACCTTTACCATATGAGTGTTAGTGAATATGAAAACTGTTGTAAAAGTGTTTTGAATGGTCGGCCCATTTACAGTTAAAACATACTTGATTCATGGAACAGCACAGGCTAAACGAATGATTGTACAAACGATGCAAACATGTGACACCTTTGCAGGGAGAACCCGGACCCAAAGGACCACATGGACCCCCAGGATCCAGAGGAGTGCCAGTAAGCAGACCTGTTTATTGTGGTGATACAGAATGGTTGTACATCATTAGTGCACTTTGATATAATAATCTGTCTCCTATGACAGGGATCAAGAGGTGACCCAGGCCCAATTGGTGCTGTTGGATTTGCTGGACCTCCTGTAAGTAGTCATGCATTGTCATTAATTTATGGCTCTATGATGCTCCAGGGGGTAATCTTAATGTGGTGACAGATTTAACTGGTTTTAATGTTTTTCCTTTAACATATTACCAGGGTCCTGATGGCCAACCTGGAGTCAAAGGAGAGGTTGGCGAACCAGGCCAGAAAGGAGATGCTGGATCACCAGGACCTCAAGGCTTGGCTGGTGCTCATGGACCTCCTGTGAGTTGGACTCTTTGGTTATCTCAGTACCTTTGTTTAGTCCAGTTTGGAAGTTTTAGTGTGTAAATCCCTACAAAATGATCGACACCCCTGATGAATGCTTTTCTAATAAAGTTTTGTATTTGTAGGGGCCAATTGGTGTTGCTGGACTGAAAGGTGGAAGAGGAACACAGGGTGCACCGGTAAGATCATTTCATAACTCACAAGTCATATGGTGCAGAAAGGATTTTATGAAAACAGGCAGGTTTATCACTGCTGATTGAATTTTCATACAGTTGATATTGCTTTCTGTTATAAACCTTTGAATAATTCTTTTGCTTCCAGGGCCCCACTGGTTTCCCTGGATCTGCAGGAAGAGTTGGCCCACCAGGCCCAACTGTAAGTACTCTCCTGAGTTTGTATGAAAACACAGTCAGGGTAACAGGAAGTGTGAAACTGTTTTAATAGGTTCACCAATGTAACTTAAAGTCCAATTAAAATACTCCTGATGGAACAGCACAGACGACATTTGCACATGTTGAATTGTTGAACTCTAACTACTCTATCTCATGTTGAAATCTTGACGATAAAACGATAGATTTCCAAATAACCCCCTGAATAGAAAGTATAACAAAGTGTCTGGGAAGAACAACTGTTGTAAAGACTTTCTTCAGCTTCCGCAAGTGAACTTAAGGAAGACAAAATCATTCATTGTTTAAATTATGAACAAATATTTGTACTTTAAAGATAAGCTTGGGTGTTTTCGAACCTGGACCCATGTTTTTGTGACTAATGGGGACAACAACTTTTGACACTGGTCCAGTATTGAGTGCTGCCACAAAACAGGTTGCGATGTGTAATCCTTTGTGGGCAATTGCACACCATCAATGTAAGTGCTTGTTCGGGTTGTTAGACAACCTACAGAGGCATACCTTTTTGTTGTAGAGTAAATTCCTTTTTAGTTTAACCAGAAACAGCCATTATACAGCTCTGTTCAAAGCCACCAGACTGCATTGAACAAAACAGTAGTTTTGTCACAGAACACTGTGCCGTTGGTCTATGACTGCCTCAAACGCAGCATTAAGGCCTCGGTATCTTTCACATGCTTGTGACCTGAAAACTTGCGCCCTACACATTTTTATTTTTCCCAAAACACACATTCCAAGACTTAGCTGATGCAACAGTTGGCCAGATGTGCAGAGGTGTAAAAGGCCTACATGGCCATTCAGAAACCGGTCTAAACACTTTATGAGGTAGTGCAGCACGTTGTATAAACTAGTTCATTTGAAACATGCAGAGACCTTAATGCTATACGACTATGTGTAATATGACTGTATGTATCTACTGCCAGGGTCCAGTTGGAGAAGCCGGACCCCTTGGACCTCCTGGTAAAGAGGGTCCTCGTGGGCTTCGTGGAGATCATGGACCCCCTGGAAGACAAGGAGAGCGAGGACCAGCAGGACCACCTGGAAGCCCAGGAGACAAAGGGGACTCTGGAGAAGACGGACCCACGGTAAACAGACGTTATTTTTATGAAATTACATTTTACCTAAACCACAAATTTAATATAAATATCTAAATTTGCATCATTTAAGCAATCAGTTGCAGTAAAATTGTGATTTGTCATTCATTTGTCATCAAACTATATTCTTCTATAGCTGTTGTAGTAAAACAATATAGAACAATGTTACAATGAAAAACGTTCTTATAACTCAAACTTATATTTCTTTCTTTGTTGTTCTCAGCACTTTTTTTGTAAGTGCATGATCATAACTGGAAATTTAGTGCATGAAGTTTAGATACACAGGAATCTCCCACACTATTTATTCTAAATTTTTGTGTGATGTTGTTGGCTTTAGGGTCCTGATGGTCCTCCAGGTCCAGCTGGAACTACAGGACAGAGAGGCATTGTGGGTCTTCCTGGTCAGAGAGGAGAGCGTGGAATGCCAGGCCTTCCAGGACCTGCAGTATGTATCATTTAAGTCCTGATTTTCCTGCACATGCATGAGTCTTTTCTTCTTTTCATCTAGTCTAAAAGTTTGAACATAAATAATATAAAATCATTTTTAACATAATGTTAAACCTGTACCTTCTCCCTTGATTAGTAAGTTTCATTTCAATGCTTCTAGGGTCCACCAGGAAAACAGGGATCCGCTGGATCACCTGGAGATAAAGGACCCTCAGGTCCAGTTGGTGTTCCTGGTGCTAATGGACCTCGTGGTGACCCTGGTCCTGATGTGAGTACAAGTTTTAAATTACTCTTGCTTCTCAAATAATATCACCCAAATGTGTCTCTTATGTTTACTGTGCATGTTTTCTGTTTGGCCCTCAGGGCCCTGCAGGATCTGATGGCCCACCAGGCAAAGATGGTGTTCTTGGGCAAAGGGTAAGAGACAGAATGAAAATGTGGCCCATGTGATGTTTTACATGTTGCAAGTGGCTTGATGGGTAGTTACTTTTCTAGGGAGACCGGGGAGATCCTGGTCCAGAAGGTTTACTTGGTCCTCAGGGACATCCTGGCCCTCCAGGTCCTGTTGGTACAACGGGTGATGCTGGAAGGAGAGGAGATGCTGTAAGTGGACTGTTTTTACTGCTGTTTCTCCAACATGTTTTCGTTAGATTGTCTGTCAGCAGGATAAAGACTATAATAACAGATTTACACTAAGAACATATGCTTTGGTTTAAGCCCTGGAGGCATGTTGGAACATGAATGAAGTTAATAATAAATGATAGGAATGATGTGTTTGGATATAAAAAGAGTTTTTTAGTGCTGGCAGAGGCCTTTGTCTCCTGAGGGCCTTTTCATGATTTGACCTAATTTCAGGGCTCAAGAGGACCTGTTGGTCCACCTGGCTCGGCTGGAAAGAGAGGATTAGTGGTGAGTCTGCAACTGAGAACATCTTGTGGTCATCAATACACAAAGAGTTTTGTAAATGACTTAAAAGCTGTTCTAAGCCCAGAACCTCAATGTGTCTCCATTTCAAAACAATGATTATGAAGTGTGTCCAATCGTTTTAATTCAGGGACCCCAAGGACCAAGAGGAGATAAGGGTGACCTGGGTGATCATGGAGAGAGAGGACAGAAGGGACACAGAGGCTTCACTGGTTTGCAGGGTCTTCCTGGACCTCCAGTAAGTAAAAGTGGTGCTCAGTAATCCAGTCAGTACTCCAAACCCACCATTTGTACACAGTTTTACTTGACTGTTCAGATTCACACTTCCCAGCTCTGTTCTAACATGCTAATGCCGTAGGGCAGTGGTTGAAAGTTCAAAAGCAGAACCATAGTTAACAGCTTGTGGTCCTTTTCAAAACAGTCTTTCAACTCAACCCATTGTGGAGGACACATTTTTTCTTTTGCAAACTGGAACACAGGTGTCTGTGTCACTGCTTCTCAAATCCCTTTGTTTCTGAAAAATGCACCTGAATGGAAAGAATCCACATTATGTAATATAGAATAGAAACATGAGCAGAAATCAGATACAGTTGCATCTAGGAATGATCTCCCGCAGTTACTAACATGCCTTTTATCCAACAAGTCACTGCCATCAGCCCTCCAGAGTTCTGAAAAAACTGTAAGTTATACTTTTAAACAGACTAATGCATATTTACCTCTTGCTTTTAGGGTACAACAGGCGAGCAGGGAGCTCCAGGAATTGTTGGACCAAGTGGGCCGAGGGTAAATTAAAAAACATAGTTTCCTAAATATCTTTTTTTGTAATGATATAGTGAGTTTGTCATAGGAGCATATACACTATTTGAGTTCAATGCCAGCATTTAATTTGTATTGAAACTCTTAAATTGTAAGGCTAAAAGCTATCTGTCTTTACTGGAATATGATTCAGGGGCCTCCTGGACCTATTGGGCCTTCTGGAAAGGAAGGATACATTGGACAGCCAGGACCAATGGGACCTCCTGGAACTCGTGGACTCAGTGGAGAAGTTGGACCAGAGGTATTGTCTCATTATACAAAGTGGACATTCTAACTGCATGCGAGTTGAACTCATTAAAAGCATCAATAGTACAGTCAGCAGTTTAAAAAAAACAAAAAACATCTGAACATCTTTTGGGCATATGTGGGGAAGTACAGAATTTTTAGCAGTGAATACAAATGATACTAAAAATAAAACTAAAAATCACCCCACTACTCCTAAATTCACAGGGCCCTCCAGGAGAGCCTGGACCCTCAGGTCCCCCTGGTCCCCCAGGACCTCCCATGCCTGCTATGGATGACCTCTTTGGCTCTCAGGATTACGATTCCGGCCCTCCTCCACCTCCTGAGTTCAGTGAGGACGAGGCTCAGCCCAACAGCAACTCCTCCGCCATAGTGCCAGTTGATCCCAGTGTTCAGGCCACCCTGAAGGCCCTCAGCAGCCAGATCGATAGCATGAAGAGCCCTGATGGCAGCAGGAAACATCCTGCCAGGACTTGTGATGACCTGAAGAGATGCTACCCCTCGAAGAAGAGTGGTGAGTGTCAGTCAGTGTCATCAGGGAGGAGTTTACACTGATGCAAGAGGCAGAAAATCTGTGTTTATGAAACCGATTTTTACAAGGACTCAAAACTCACTGTGTACTGAAATACACACATTAGGGAGAAGTCCTGTATGGTGTGCCGTATGAATTTTAATCACATTTCTCTCTTTGTCCTCTGGTTTATTATGCTTTTATCTCAGATGCCTTTGAACTGTCAACCAAACCTGCTTACCTGCAATATCACAGTTGCATTTTTCATTGCATAGCAGCTGTACAATAAATCAACTATGTGGTCAACAGTCAGAGTACCACATCCTGATCATTTTGTTCTGTAGGGGAGTACTGGGTGGATCCAAACCAAGGCAGTGTGGAGGACGCCATCAAAGTGCACTGCAACATGGATACCGGAGAGACCTGCATCTCTGCCAACCCATCCAGCATACCTCGTAAAACGTGGTGGAGCTCTTCCAGGAACAAACCTGTGTGGTTCGGAGCCGACATCAACAGAGGCACAAATGTGAGCTGTTACATTTTTTGATGTTGAGAGAGGGGGGGAGAGCAGACACTGTGTATACTTTAAAAAATGTGTTTTTGTAATGACAAGTAAAGGTTGCATGCGAATGTTGTGTTCAGAAAGGGTGCAGAACATCCAGATGTTGGGGGAAAAAACTTGATAAAACCTTGATGTTGTAACTTTTAGCCAAGAGTTCTCGAGTTTTGTGAGGCTCTGTTTTGACTGATTTGTATGTTTCTCCAGTTCGCTTATGGCAACAAAGATCAGCCGTCAAATTCCATCACAGTTCAGATGACCTTCATCCGCCTGCTCTCCAAAGAGGCATCCCAGACCATTACCTACCACTGCAAGAACTCTGTGGGCTATAAGGATGAGAAGAATGGCAACTTAAAGAAAGCTGTAATCCTCAAGGGCTCCAACGATCTGGAACTTAAAGCAGAGGGAAACAACCGGTTCAGATACACAGTGGTGGAGGACTCCTGCTCAGTAAGTTTCCACATTTCAGGAGTAACTTAGCTGTTTTTTACACAACTAATAGTCAATGGATACTGTAAGGCTGGGAACAAATCCCATGAAATGACCAAAACCAACAGTGGGTGAGACATGAATCTTCAAAAAACTGCTCACAAATACACTTTTTTTAAAAAGTGAAGCTATTGTAATTTTAGCCAACACAACAACTCTAATAAATACTGTTATATTAACTGTGGATTAAATTATGATAACGTGAAATGGGTCACTTTTAGTGATGAACCCACAGAGAATTATTACCTAACTCTGTGGTTAGTTTGACATCGTTTAGCTCATCATTTTGATTTAATAGCCCATTGTTTTGGATCACTCTCACTGCTGTCATGAGCATGATTTCCAGTCACAAGAAGCTGTTTTCAGAAAAAAAAGTCTAATAAAATGACTGTATGCTACCTACCCCAAAACAAGCATGCAGACTAAGTCAGCAATTAGCTGGTGAACATAGTGAGGCAACCAGAGAGCCAGATATTTACTTCAGGAGTTGGAGAAGAGCTGAGCAGAGCTAATAGTTGAGTGAATTTTGTAACGACATTCAACAAAAACCAACACAAGTTTTAAATCTGTTAGCTCACAAGTGCCAGAAATCAACATGTTTACAGCCTGGTACAAAACCATTTTTTGTATAGTATATATGTAAATGTAGCTAATTTACTCCGTTCAAGACAACTGTACTGAGTCGGAATTCTTGTTTGTGGTGTTGAGTCGAAATACACCACTGTGATAACAATGGAGCCCTGTGGCACAAATGATTCAGCTCAGGGTTTAGATACACACACAATATTTGTTGGTTTTAGTGGTTTCATGGGATTTGTTGACTATTAAAGAAATCTAAAACAAATGCTGAGCAAACTCATTTCTGAAGGCATTGCTAACGGCACAGAACAAAGTCATTATAAATCATTTGTAGCTTTTTATTGAGATGTATTGCTAATTAATTGAATCACTAAACTTCTATTTGTCTATATTTTACAGCAACCAAATGGCAACTGGGGCAAGACAGTGTTTGAGTACAGGACACAGAAAACGGCAAGACTTCCTATTGTGGATATTGCCCCTGTGGACATTGGTGGCCCAGATCAAGAGTTCGGCTTCGATATCGGGCCAGTGTGCTTCTTGTAAAATCGTCAGCAGGGATGTATCGGGAAGAATCCTGAGACTATTGAACTGACAGCTGACCCGATCAGCCACATTGTACATACGAGTACTGAGGACTATTCTGGCCCTGTGGCAAGATATTTATTGTGCCTTTCAACCCAGATCAAGACATCGAAGATTTGTAAGTTAGAATGAATGTTTGGAATTTGCATAAAGAAAATTGGTAAAAATCAGAATCATTCCTCTGTCTTGTGTATGTTTGACTTAAAGCTTGATGCATTTCGAGGGTCACTATGATGTAGTTTGGTCCAAAGACCTTAATTTTATTTTACAAAATAACATTGCCAAAAAAATGTATGAATATGAAAGCTTTAAAATTGTAATTATAACTGCTGTTTATAGGCCCAGAAAAACCCCACTGAAGCTACAGCAAATGTCCTTCCACTACTATTTTTGACAGATTTTTTTTTTTTTTTTTTAATGTTTGAATATAAAAAAACATTGTGGTGCTATTGAGGAAACAAATACAGCCAATGATACGTTCACTGGCACAGGTATTTTCTCAAGACAGTTTTGATGAACCAATGTCTGTATCCAGTTATCTGAAACTCTGTACCGATCACGTACAACATTAAAGACACATTAAGACTGTCGATTCCTCAGTGTTAGCTACCTCGTCACCGAAACTGAGAAATGATGACACTACATGTAAATCTTTTTCTTTCACAGGTGCTGTTTTGTAAGTAGTGTGATCCTTGTGCACTTCTCCCGGCTGCGCGGTAGGGCAGGGTTTTTGGGGATACCAATAAAGATCTTTCTGTCAACGATGGAGAGATGAATGAGGTGTCATGTGAGTGGTGTGTGGTGATTTGTAACTTTTTTTTCCTTCAATTTCAATACCGTACAGTAAAAGTAGCACAGAATATTCTATTTTTATGCATGTCAGTTCCCCCTTTTCAGTATCCTGGACTTATATGCTCTTGAAATCCTTTTTTATAATCAGTTTTATAGAATAAGGTGGCTGTGAGTGCCTGTTTGCTTTGTATTTCTTGCTATGCAACAAATTAAACAAAATGCTTGTTAATCCCCCCAAGCTCTTGTCATATTAATTCAGGTATAGTTAGGTCATTTATATTTGTTATTTTTCACAAGAACTCTTTTTTTTAGACATATTTTGCAGTTAAAAATGTATTTAACGTTCACAGTTGTTTTTTTATTTTATTTTTATGTAAGTTGTTTGTTTTAGATTTCCATGAATGTGCCTTAAAGTAATTCTATTGTGACCATTTGGTTCATATTTGAGTATATTTATTATAGATTTGTAACTTCTGCGAGGCTTGACTGCCTGCTAACACCCCAGAGGCAGAGAGGAGGAGGAGGAGGAGGAAGGGGCTTTCCATATTGGAAGCAGATGCGTTTAATCCGTTGAAAATAAATATTAAAAAATACTTCTCTCTGCCTGTTCTTGTTTCGGAAGGGTTCATTCTGGTCCTTTAAAAAACTTTGTACAATAATGTAATTTCAGCCTCAAGAGGGTGTGTAGTAAAATGACCTAATTAAAGGCGCTTAAAGGTCCAGTCTGTCAGATTTAGAAAGCTCCATTCACAGAATACATCAGAAATTGAATAAAGAATAATTAATGAGCTTTGATTTAATAGGTTTTGTTACCTTAAGATGAGCTTTTTATATGTACAGATGTTGTAAGTCCTGTAAGTGTGCCATGTTGGATCGCCATGTCTCTACAGCAGCTCAGATAAGACAAGATACACACCGGCTCTAGATAAGGCTTTCCCCTTTTACAAGCATTTCACGGCTACTGTAGTTTCTCCTTCACACTAGGAGGGAGAGGATGAGGCGAGGGGGTTGCAATCAGCCACTAAATCATAAACCGATAAATGTCTGTACAAAATCTTGTGGCCACTGTGACACCTTTTAGAGGAAAAAGAAAACATTTCAAACACAAAAACTATACACACCAGCTCAGTAAAGTCACACAAATAATATTAAATGATGGAAACAATGAGTAGCGTTTGTTTTTTTTTCGCAGGATTTTCTTTAATAACTGTAACAGCAAAGTCGATGCAACCAAAAGTAAAATCATTGGAATAGTACTGTATATGGACAGAGGCTGTCCAAAAAAAGTGCCCTCTGGTGCAAGAAAAGCAGACTAAAATCATGACAAAGTAAAAATATGACAAGTAAATACTGAAATGGCGACTCAAATATGTGAAACGTAAAAAAACAGAAGCGCAAAATAAACAACTCAATGTCAAAAACAAACAGTGGAAAGGTCAGTAAGCCAAAGTAAAACATGGATTAATTAACGTGTGAATTAATGTTGAGTAAAATAAGCTACATGAAGCTATGGGCGAGCTGTGTTAATGATACAGATTCCATTTATTTACTTCGCCGGCTTGTGTTTGGCATACAAACAGGAATGTGTTAACAATACAGAATTCAAATGGTGCATACACACAAACTGTCTCATATGAAAATTCTGTGTACCATTGGACATATTTGACTATTTACATCTCTCACTGCCTGTGCAAGCAAAGGTACTCAAAACTACTCCTTCCATAAGTTTCTCTTTTTTTTCTCTTTTACAAAAATAGTTCTTTTCTATAATGGATCTGAGTTTACCTTGAAATATCGAAAAAACCAATCTAAATGCAAATGCATATAAACCTCAAGATGAAAACTGTGACATCTTGACTCAACTGTGGAGTGGATTTTGGCACTTCATACAAACGAGTTCAAAGTACGTGACAAAGAGCATCTTCTTGGCATCAGCAGCGGCTGTCTAACGGGTCCAGGGAGAAGACGGTGCCCTCTAAGGTTAGTCCCATTTTGAACCCCTCCTGGAAGACAAGCCAGAGAACACACCGATATGACAGATTTCATATTGTTGAGTAAGTAATGAATTTTTTTTTTCAAATTAGAGCCAAATGAAAAAAATAAATAAAATAGGGAATAATAGGGAAAAAAGTGAAGGAAATGCTAAAAAAAAAAAAGCAGAGAAAAAGAGTCATGCTCGGTCATGCATTATATGAAAGATAATAAACTCAAGCAGAAACAAGGCATGCACCTAATGGGGGAGGACTGGCGGAACGTGAAAAGTAAAAAGCAATTTTGTTTTGCAAACTACAAATATCTGGCGAAAAATATTGACACGTTGTATTTGTAATGTGCTCTTTTATATAGATGCACAAAATTATATTAAATGTGACATCAGTTTCTAAAACGTTATCATACTTTTCAAGCAATCGCCAACCTGAAAATCAACATCTTCAAATAGAAAAAGTGAGTATGTTGAGTCTCTACTGAGAGAAAGATGAGCATTTCAGAGAAGATGGAACATGCGACATCGACACCAAACATGCAAAGACATAACCACAGTCACAGCACACACAGAAGGTAGCACAGAGCAAAAAGTACAAACCATCTCTGACGCTACAAGTGAAAAGGACAAGAATTCAGTTGTTAATATTAAAGAAGAAGAAGAAGAAGACGAGGAGGAAAGTGAAACAGAAGTTGCAAAAGTGCACTACAAAAACAAGCGTGCCAGTGCAACATCGCCTCCTACTGGCAATGCCTGGCTAAAACTGTTATTTTGCAAAACAGATTCACATAAGTTGCAACATCATTATTATTATTTTGAATCGTACTATAATTGAAAACATTTCAGACCCAGGGAAAAAAACAGACTGACTGCCAGTAGATATGGCATAAACTGTATTTATCTGACTGTGTGCCAAGTCAAGCTGCAGCAGTGGTTCTCAAACTCTTTCTCATGACTCCTTTTGGAAGCAGGAACAAGAAAAAATGCCATCCTGCCTGTAAACCAACCTAACTGTACTCACCCATGAGCAATATTTAGAAGTCTGACAAATCTCACAGAGGATCAATAGCAGATATAAGTTCATATGAGTTAAATGAGTGTTTAACTCATTAAAATGATTCATTAAGTAAGTAAAGAGTTAAACAGTGTTTTATTTTTGTACTTGAAAACAGTCATGATGGAAACTGTTTTCAACACGCTAAGTTTCTTTTGATAATGACGTTAATGCGAACCATGTTGTGCAGTTTAACAAGTCACCTCACACGTTGCCTTTGCACTAGCTCTGGCTCCAACAGGCGCAGCCACAGCTTTAAAGTATTTGTGGCAAATGAAAACTGGCCCTTAAAACGCAAACAGCCAACAAAATTAAGTATGTCTGTGTGATTAAACAACTTGATTTTTCAAGTCCAGTTCACTTACATCAGTTGGTTTGACATATAAAGAAGCACGGCTAGTTTTTTAAGACGAACCTACTTAAAATGTTTCTTTAACAAAATGTCAAAAGTTATTTTAATAACAAGAACACAAAGTGCCTAATTCCATTCAACCTAATATGAGTTTCATAGCTTGCATGCTATGCACTTCCTCATACATCAACTTTTACTTTCATATTTGATTGATAAGCATTACCTGTCAAAATATGACCGATGTCGTTTTGTCTGCAGATAAGTCGTAACTAGTGAACTCTGTCTGTTTGTTCTCATCATCATCTGATCATCTTTTTTTTTTTTTAAACATTGTTTCCTTACAATGGCTGTGTCCCCCTGAGTTGGATGAGCTGCCAGTGAAAAACTGTTGATTCACTTTTTATTTATACTACACAGATCTTCCAATACTTCCAGTGTTGTTTTATTTCTAATAAGCAACAATCATCAGTTTTCTTTATTACAGTTCTAATTAAGTTCTTTAACTTTCTTTAATTGCTCCACCAGACCTTCAAATAACAGCAACATTAAAATGTTCCACCAGCATTAAGACTTTTTTTTTTTGCTGAAAAATGACAACATTTTCACTTGTTTTCACTTCATTAAAACACATAATGGAAGAACACAAAACTCAGTGATACACCAACGACTCTAAGACTTTAAAATAAACTGGCTAAATGAATCTAAATATAAAGAAGTGAGTCATATTCAGCACTGAGTCGGCCGAGGATTTCATTAAAATCCTTTTGTGCTTAGCTTTATCAGAAAGAACATAAAGAGGAAGATAGACTTAGGTAATCACTCATGGCTGCTGGTTTTACTGCCGCATGCACAACAGGATGACAAACTTGATCTATTTTAACATTCATAGTTTTAATAAACAGGGCACCGGAGCTGGCTTACGAGCCAATTAAGATTAAACTGTCCAGATTCAACGGCTGCGCCCACCTCTGACGCATTGCCCGTAGTGCGCGAAGCCTTTGTTCATGTAAGCTAGAGAAAGTTTGAAATCTTCAAAGTGCTGATAGTGATAATAAGTCAGATAGGAGCGCTGGGTTTCACAGTTTAGCCAGCCTCCCTGCAGTTCTTCAAAACACAAAGTCGTGGAAACAGACACAGAGAGGCGCTCACCTGCATCTCATCCAGCTTTGACTGAATATCTGGAGGGAAGTCAGCTGCCCCGCAGGTGAACGGATCAAATGGCTCAGCACCAAACAGATCTTTCCCTATAAACACAAGCAGATAAACATCACGCTGACTGCAAAGGAAAACAGTTTCAATAGGCAGTGAGGTAAAGATTCTATGCATTACGCTATAAATATTTAAACACGGTATTAAAGGTTATTAGAAACTGCTCACTTATGTCTGGTGGTAATGTGGTCGGTGGTGGTGGTGGGCAGCCGTTGCTGGCCGGTGTGGGCACCAACGGTGTCACAGGAGAGAAGGGAACCATGTCAAAAACGTCCGTGGACTGCGGTTTCATGGAGATGCTCCCTGCCTGTATTTAAAGTGGTGGAAACTGTTAAGCCAAGGTCAGACTTGGCTATTTTTTATATAACAAAGAGGAACAACAAGAAACAGGAAGAGCAAAAGACAGATAAAAGCAGGAGATACTACAGTAAAGCCTTAGAGGCAGCAAGAAAGCACAGAAAGAAAGAAAAAGCATAGGGTGTTTACGCGAGGCCGGGGGATGCTGCATCCCTCAGTAGGTTTAGGAGGAAGTAGAGCAGGTTTGGCAGGTGGAGGAGTTAGTAGCCCGGCGGACAAGTTGGACTCCGGCGAGCTCATAGGAGTGAGCGTGACAGATGAGATTTCCAGACAGGAGAGTGACTTGATGCTGTGACACCAGAAGAGAGAGGAGGGCCTCTGCAGAATGTACGCTTCATTAGCTGCGTTTATGTGCAGCGGCTGAGAAAAAAATAAAAACGCAGGAAGAAAATGGCCAGAGAGGCACAATATTATTCAGTCTTGTAGAGCAGCAGAGGTGTGGGTAATTGCATTTGCAGGAAGCTGTCACCAGTACTGGCATTTGGCCCAATTAGATGGTGAATGTATCACATTCCTCATCAGACCAATCAGGTGTGTAATTGCTTTGCCTCAGACACAGCTTAGACCCCCACGACTCCCTCCAGATAGAGCCGGTCATTCCAAACTTGGTGGGTTGAGGTCGTGTCTTTTATTACAGAAGCAATATCAGCAAAACCAACTGCCCTTAAAAATACTTGAAGAACCTGCGAGCTTAAATTTGAGAATTAAAAGATGGTTGTGTTTGTTTGCTTTTGGCTGATGGGGAAGATCTGAATTTCAAAGGATTTGAGAGTCCATTTTAGTTTGACTGTGTGAATTTTGAAACAAGACACAATTTTTTTAGAAATGAAAAGTTATATTGATCAGCACCTACTTGTTCAATTCAGTTCAGGGGTTTTGCAGCTACAGCTACAGTCTTACCTGGTCCGATATGACTAGTAGCTTTCGGTGCCTAACATTAGTTAATGTCTGGATAGATACGCGAACCCTAGTCTGTGAAGGTTAGAACATATCCAGGTCATCTTTTCTCGGGAAGACCGGAGATCTGAGAGACTTGGTTATAGATCTACAACCCAAATTTAACCCTTCTCAAAGAAAAAAAAAACCCCTAACCTTACTTTAAGCATGCACTTTCAAGTTACAGACTTGCTTCAATATGCAGAATCCAAATCTTTAAACTGGAGTGTGTGTTTGTGCGGTTTGTCCTTACTGGTGGTACATGAGCTATCATGAGCTGTTCTTCCAGATCTTGAAGCTGCTGCTTTAGCTCAGAGTTTTCTGTTTCCAGTTCTTGAATCTACATAAAGATAAGAACATTCAGTCATTTTAGAAGCCGCTGCAGTAAATGAAAGCATAAGTGATCATCAGTATGCCGTCACTGTCCAATGAAAACCAAGGTCAGCGATGTACACGACTATTTTCATAAATGCAAATTTGACTGATTACGTAAATAACTTTTAGCGACTCCAATTCGCTTGTTTAAGAAGGTAATGCAAACAGACTGTTTAGCAACCGCATGGTGTTAGTCATTTAATTAAGCTGATACTAACACTTTAATAAATAACAATTTAAACAAAAGCAGTGAGAAAGTTGCACAGATCAACAATAATTCAATTTCAGATTGGCTCTTTAACGGCAGAGCTTACTAACATTAATATTCATTACTGACATTTTTCATCAGCACAGCTTAATCGTCATCGCTGGATCATTTCAAACAATCAATAGAGACAAGCTCTGCATTAATTAATAAAAAAAATATCAATGTGTCAGCATGGTGGCAGAAGTTTTCAAAACAAATTAAAGTCAGTGTGAGAGCGAACAAGCTGAATCAACCGGACGTGAGACGTACTCTTTTCTGAAGGCTTCCAATCTGTTTCCTGGTTTCCACGTCTTTGCCTCCAGACTCCAGGAACTTCTTGTAGGCCAAGTCGAAGGCCTGACCGATAGTTAGAGTAATCTCTTCTGCCTACAACAGGGAGCAGAGACTTGATCGTGATATGTACCTAAACGTCACTACAACTTATTTACAGTTGAAATAACCGTTACAGTGCTACAACTACAAGATGTCGAAACACAGCATCATTAGTAATTGTACATTCTGTCAAACGTGTTCTATATATTTGTTTCAATGAAAAGATAAGGAAGCACTTACACACTTTTCACTGTCAAACACATAGCAGAGGTGTTTGTTGGATTCAGAGTCTTTGCAGATAAAAGTGAATATCCTTTTATCGGTTTTGTCATCTGCACAGAAGGATATCCTGTGTAACTGACAGTTATGCTGCACATCCTGGAAAACAAACACGATACATTCATTATTTACTGACCTCACGAATGTTAACAGCAAATCACTTCTTACTCTGCATGGTATGTGTTCTCGGTATAACTTATAACGACCTGTCAAACGGCAAAATTCAAATGTAAAGACTCACTTTTGTCTTGGGATCTAGTATCTTCACGCCATAAATGGAGATCTGCAGTTCCACTTTGGGAGTCTTCTGTCCCTCTGACTTCTTGATGTGTCTCTGAAACTGCCAGTGAGAGAGATATGACAAACATATTAATCAACTGATACAACTAAAAGTCTGGAAACAAGTCTTAAAAAAACATAACAGACCTTTAAAGCTGCTAATATCAATGACATCTCAAAGAAAACACAACATTTTTCACTTCAGAAAGTTGTTATATGATGAATGTGCGAGCAATCAATTATCTGTGTACACATTCGGCAGGCGCAAAGCAACATTAGCATTCATTTGATGTTGTAAAATGGCAACGGTGATGAATGTAGATGCAGCAGCCAGTAACTCTTTCAAACTTTACTTTTCTTTCTGTTTTCATCAGCTTTTTTTTCATCTTTTTTCTATTACTGAAACATCAGTGAATGATATCTGATTGGACCTGAAATTAAAAAGTTACAAGCCAAAATTGTTTAAATCAACTGAATGAGGGAAACTATGGCAACTGGGGCCCGTGTTGATGCAACAGACGATAACGCCTTCAAAGTTTGCTACATTTTTGTTGTGTTATTATTATGACTGGAACACATATTATCTATGACAAAAATATTGTCACTGGAAAAGGAAGCGCAGGGTTTGGATTAAAGAGCAGCAGACTTTGAAAGGATTAACTCAGTCAGATCAGCCGGACCCGCTATCCCCCCAGGAGGAGGAGAAGGAAGAGAGCTGGGATGAAAGGCATGTTAACCCAACTTGGACTTGCTGGATAATGTCTTATCTGGATGAAATGGGACTCTGAGTGTGGATTGGTCAGTATGAGCAAAAACACTAGTAATTTGAACCATTGTCAATATGAAAATATTAATCAAAACTGCTTTGTCAATGATCATTTCATTTTGCATAAGCGGAAGGAAGATTTGCTTGGGAATAAAATGGCAGCATGTTATGAAAATGAGCTTGACATCAAGCGTTTTACAGAAGATTAAAGAAGAAATGAAACTAATCTGTGATTCAGCCAATGTGTCATTCTCTCAAGCACTGCCAAAAAAACAACTGGAGTCTTTCGTAGTTATTTTGCCAAACAACATAAAAACTAAAACTTGGCAGAGCGTTTAGGCCAATAACCATCAAAATGTCTGTTAAAAGATGTGAATACTGTCAAATTAGGAGATTACTGTACATGAAAGGTAACTTGCCCAAAGCAGACTCTAGAAGTAATATACATGAAAGATGCATGTAAGATAAATGTATTTATACAGCCTCTAACATTACAGTAAAATGATCAATTCAACTATAATCAAGCCGTAGCTAAACTTCTATAATATACCATCCAGGGCCTGCAGACACCAACATGAACCGACTAGGAGAGGCAACAATGTGTGTGTGTGTTACAAGGAGATTTATCTTGCTTGAGTAATAAAAATAACACACTGGCATTTACTCTAACTGATATGAAACTACAATATTTGACCTTAACTGTTGCTGCATGCCTTCCAGGACTGTCTCTCACCAACATTTTTTTTTCTCTCACGTGGAATGATAAGCCTGTCCTAACTGCCAGTGTAACTGGGAGAGTAACCATGGAGCCTCAGTCTCCAAACAGCCTTACAAGATCAAATGTAACGTAACAATAGAGGTATGGGTTTGGGAAAACAGTCCTCCCCTAAAAGTGGCCTCACACATTCAACTCTTGGCAGGAGAAAACAGAGGAGAGGCCAGCAGGCAAGCGAGTGCAGCCACATTACCAAGAAGCTGTGAGAAAGGAGAACTTCTCTGGGTTGTGTTCCCATGGATAAAGACTAGCGTTGCTGGTTTAGTTAAAACTTGATTAAAGTTGAGGAGGATGCGTTTGGAAGGAACACAGGTTAAGTGTCATTCACAGATGAATGAAACTGAGCATGATTACATGAGAAATCCTAAAGGCTAAATAACAAAATAAAACTGTCAAAGTTTTTCTGGCAACTAAGGAAGGAAAGTTAAGGAAGGATCTTTGTGCTGCTTAAAGAAAACCAACACTGACTGTTGGTAATGTAATCTGAGGTCAAGCCTTTGTACCTCCAGTTCAAGTTGGTGTTTGCTACACCATCATCCTAACCTTTAAATACATACCTGGAGCTATGTTACGCCCTGTACAATTAATTTATTTCATTATAAATCAATCAATCAAAATGCTTGTTTAATATAACAGCACTGTCGTTGTAAAGTCACTAGAGACCAGAGGTATGTAGTGTTAAACCTTTAGATACAAATTATGTTTTTTCCTGTGTATGACCCGAGGCTACCGATGATGAGGAATTTGTTTTCGTGCCATTTATGCATCACATAATTTAAAAGTAGAACTAGAGCATGAGAATAACAAGGTCAGACTACTTGAGCACTGAATGGGATAATGGTCATGAAAACCAGAAGCTCTCAAGCATCACAACGTCCGGGAAAACCCTTGACCTTCAGCTGTTATGACCATGGCTGGCTTCATACTAGAAATGAGACTCATCAATCAACTATCAGTCTCTAAAAATGATGGATGAAATGTCTATGTATTATCTATATATAATTTTAGTGTCTTTCAGCTCATTATTTTGTTGAAACCTTGCAAAAGCTCAAACTGTACTCTACCTGTTCAGCACAGCAACAAGGTGGTGGACCTTAGTGGAACATTTAGCAACTTAAGAGCCAGATAATTCCCCCAGAAGGTGGTGGAGACCAAAAAAAGAGATAATAATAAAGATGACAGTATCCCCTCACATTTGCCAGATCAATTTTATCATGTGATAACTTGTCAATATTGTGTTAAGAGCTTGTAACACTGCCTCCAAAGAACCCAGAAGAATCAAACTGAAACAACAAACAGTCAAAACTGCAATAATTTAGATTTTAGGACACTTGTGATATTAAAGGGTTTAATTCGAATCATTGTTAATGCATGATCAGTGCAGCTTTAATCAATGCATTAATTAACAAATCATGTTATAGCACATTTGTGTTTACACAAGTGTATTAACCCTTACAGTGTAACTTTGTATTAGGGGATTACATTGTTTCAAAAGGTCTTTGTTCCCCCTATTAATATGCAAATTTAGGCTACAACATCTAATTAGATCATGTACTTTATAAGAGGAAACAGTGGTGGAGAATATTAAGTGTCAAGAATTTTTACGATGCGTCAGTGGTTTCCGTCGCGGTATGTTAAAGCACCTGCGCTTTAATTAAGTGACTTTTGTAGTAAAAATGTTGGAATATAAAGAAAGTTTTGGTTGGAGGATTCAAGCTTGGGGTAAGAAAACAGGTTTCATGGCAGATAAATATCCGTTTTATTGAATTCTACATCTACCCAGGGATGGTTGACCGAGCAGACTGCTGTGCTTATCCAGCACTTATAGGCATCCACACTCGGGAGCTGAAAAACTCCAAGGGCACCTTGCTGGTAACTGATGAGGGAGGGAAGCATTTGTCACTCAATCCCTTCCTCTGAGTCTCCAATGCAATCCGGTTACTCAAGAACACTCCTCTATCCTTTAGGCTACAGCATACACTGAGGACTGGCTTTACCTTTAGCTTTCGGACAGCATCCTTTACAACTTCTGTGCCTTTTGGGGCTTCAACCTCTGTGTTTCCAAGGAACTGGAGAGAGAACGAAAGCATACATAAATGTATGACAAACAAAGACATGTAGTGTAATGTATACAAGCAAGAAAATGCAACAAAAATGATTTCACTGGACATGATAAAACAATTATTTCATCAATCAGGCCAGTAGGAGTAAATTGTGGAATACTTCTTCTGGTTAAAAAACTCTAATAACTCCAATTTCACTTAAAGTGCCTCACAAGGAATACATGTGCAGAAATGTACAAACAGACACAAACGCACACACACACACTTGTGGCAGCACTTCTACCACCCTCCGACAGATGGAGCCATTAACCTTTATGCCTGAACATTGTTTTTTTTTCCATCTGGCAGCAGCTGCAATAATTGTTCCAGTCATACACACTGCTTCAGTGCCTCCTGGGCTTAATGTGTGTAGCCTGTTCCAATATCAGACTTCATAAACACTGGTGTCAGCGCCTTAAAGGTTGGAGGAAAACAAAATAACAACAAATCCCACTGGAGCACAGCTAACAGCTCAGACAGACATGGATTGTCTCAACAACACAACAAAGCTTGTGTGAAGCTTTCCATGACTTGGCTTTGTTAATGTCAATTTTTCTTGTATGGAATGATATGGAATTATACTCTGGCAGTTCTCTTGCACATTATCGATTGAGGCATTGAATGAACAAGAAGAATCGCTGTAATGATCTTTAACATACATTTAAAGTTAAGAGTTTATTTTTAAAGCAATATTTTCAGACATTCAGTTTCTGCAGGAAAAACATAGAGCCGTAAAAACAGATTGTGGTTTCTGCAAAAGTGTCAGCATCTTGTGCCGGAGTGACAAATGTACTCTACACACTCTAGGACATGTCTGAGAGCACCGCTGACAGATGCCCAGAATAGAATGGAGAAGGTCTTGTTCCTGACCAGTGCATTCTGGGCTACGACTGGGGAGGATTCACAAGGTAGACCAAGCTCGGAGGCTCATCCATCAACCGGTGCATGCAGCTGGAAAACGAACCATCCCAGCCTCTCATTCCCCACAGCGAGGAATCACACTTAAGCCTAACACTGGAACTACCAGAATTCTATAACTACGAGAATAACCATATAAAAAACACTAAATAATAGTCCTGGCGGGTGTGTGCCTCTCTTTGTGTGAAAATGTTGTTTTTGAAAGATGAAATGCCAAAAAAAATATGAATTGAAACAGATAAAAACATACTGTGAATCTCTTTTCATCACATTTTGAATTTTGGACTTAATAACGTCGTTTTTAGAAATGTTTGAATCAGACGAGTCGTGAACACTCCTCAGCAACCATCACTGAAATCACATCTAGAGATAGTATAATATTAATAATATTGGTGTAGCTTTATCTTGATCTGCGACTGTGCATAAATAACAGGTGAATAGCAAAAATAGTCTTAAAACTTTGGCTTCAACTAATCCGCAAATGATTTCAATCTTATTAGCGCTAATATTAGCCTACATATCGTTCTGGCCAATGAAATCCACATCTCCACTTTTGATGATTGTGGTCTGAGACAGCACAAACATCACTGTCAGATGGCCATTGGCATTGGATTATGCGGATTTCAATCTAAAATAGAAAAAATATCTTTGATTAGTCCAATGTGCTGTGTGGAAACCTGTAGTACAGCCTTGCTGCTGACAGCTTACTGGCTGAGGTGGATATGAACAGGAGAGTCGAGGCTCGGATCCACCACTTATAAATGAAACATGTTCACAAACAGTTTGTTGATGATTGTGTAAACATAACTTTTCATTTCTGATGCCAAATGTGTCTCATGACATTGTTTTGGGTTCATTTTGTAGGATTTTCTTTTTTTTTTGAGAAATCCTGAAAAAAGGAGTAATAGGAAGTTGAATTCTCTCATTGTCTGAATCACTCAGAGCGAATGTTGGATGAACTTTGCACGGATCAAGAGACATCACAACTTCCTCCTTCAGACTCTACATCATCGACGGTATGAAGCATCTGACATCTTTGTGGCGGTCATTCTCCTTTTTTAAAAAGATTCTTTTTTTTTTGGCTTTTTTCAACCTGGAGAGTGACTGTGGAGAGGAATGTGGGGGGAGAGAGATGGGGAATGACATGCAGCAAAAAAACGGTCAAAATCACAGTTACTTAGAGAGTTTAGTCTAGGTAGAAATACTCTTTATAACTGTAATAAAATAAATAATAATAAAAAAAAAAACATGGTCAGAATAAAATACATACACATTCAGGAAAAGACAGGGTCCAATAACTACACTGGTTTTATTGAAACAAAGTCAAAATGACTATAGTGTTTAAAGGACTGTGCACCCTCAAATACAAATACAAAATTTGCAGAAAACTCAACAGATATTTAACACTATGGCTGCTCTGAAAAGTTCATTGAAATGACAAGGCAAAGAGCGAAAGCTGCAGAGTTCTGCCTCATTGTCTATGCACAGCTCACTCCTCTTGGCTGAAAGGTTCTCACATATCTAGAAAGGGCAGGATCTGTGTCATGTGTAATTTAAGTGACTTCTGAATGTGATGTGATTGTTGATGTTAGACGCACTGATCCCAGCAGCACGGAAATTCACCTCTCAACATTTGCTTTTCCACCAGAGGCCAATAACACTTGTTGATTACAGAGGTCAGCAGAAACTCATTGAAGCTGCGCCCAGAAAAGAACCAATAGCAGCTTTGTACATCGGCCAAATGCATGATGACATTTCAAAGCAAAGAAGTGTTGGAGCGCTCAAACAGATCAGGGCTGTCGAGGTAGATGATGAGTTTCTATTGTCACCTTACAAAGACATAAAGCTAATTCAATTCAAAACAAGAAAATGCCACCTGGACTGACAAATCCTGCTTTTGCTGCTGTGACTTGACGAACATGAAACTGCAGATCTGTTTTGCTTTTGTGAATGTAGAGGCTGGTAGTGTTTGCAGGGTTTCTTGATACATGAGTGCCCCCTTTATGATTTAATTAGGGCTGCAATTAACAGCCATTTTCTCAATCAATTGTTTTTTTGATAAAATATCAGAAAAACCATGAAAATGCCTCTTATAATTCTCAGCAAGCTGCAAAATCACTAATTTCAATCAACCAACAGTCCAAAACCCAAAGATATTCAGTCTACGCTAACACATGACAAAGAAAAGCAGCAAATATTTTCATTTGAGAAGCAGACACAATGGAAAGTTTGGCATTTTTGCTTGAAAATGATTTAGTTAGTCAGTTAATTTTCTAATTGTTGCAGTTATAGTTTCCATATGGCATCACTGAAACACCTGCTATTTATTCTCTGTGGAAGAGAAATTATGAAGCAAAGTGGCAAAGTTGTTAAAACTTCTCCACAACCCACCACCTTTGTTTTCTTGTTTTTTATTGATATGTCATATTTGTTGATTTCTGTTTTATTCCTTTAAGCTAAATGAAGCTGTTCTTCCGAGGTAGTTTCTCTGGAAATCTAGCTGGAAATGTAGCTTAATTTTCCTATAATTAGGACCAAATGAAATAGTTCTTTGCATTAAAGTCCCTCATTTTGGGGTGATGGAAATTATAGACTTGTAAAATGAGATGCAGAACATTTAGAGCTGAAACAATTAGTTAACTGATTGCTCAAAACTATTTTGATAATCCATCTCTTGCTGGTCTAATCAAATAATCATAACAGCCTTGAAAGCATAAATTGTTATTTTCTGACATGAGGATTTTATTGTTGTTTATATGGTTATGAAATACTGAATCTTACTGCTGTCTGATTCTTGTTGGTTTGGAAGCAGTCAAAGGTAAACAAGTCTAAAGGTAACTTTGAACTGTAGACTTTAAAACTTCAAATTTGTCTTGGTCTGACCTTAGCATTCACATTTGTATCTACAGCACTGTGACCTACTGCAGGACTGGAGGGAAACATTTGGGGTCAAGAGGTGAGAAAAACATCGTAGATAGTTTAGTTCTGTCGGCAAATGAAAATATTTCAACATACAGAAGAGTTTGTTGAATTGATGGATCAAAAAATCAAAGAAAATAAAACTTCTGTTGAGCCAGTCTATCTAGAACATGGTATACTGCTAACTGAGCTTATTCTCAACACTTCTGAGTTTTTTTTAAACTGGGGAGAAAATCCAAAGAACAGTCTCAGCACTTTGGCTGTCTCATTCCCTCCAATTCCGTCAGCGATGAGTGGTGTAGTCAGATCTCAGCAAATTCAGCCAGACAGGCAACTCATCAGTGAAAGCTGACAACAAGCTTTGATTTTTAAGAGATGTGTCCTCTGCCAGTTCTCCCCTGATCTCTTTGCTGCATATAGTAAGGGAGCTTCAGCAGTTTGGGGGATGTGGTAGTTTTGGAGTTCAACCTCCGTTCCATCATAACATTTCTGAAGCTCAGGATGTCGGCTGACAGAGTCAGTGCCTTACAGGAGAGAAACTCTTTGCTGAAATGAAGCAGAAAACCAGTCTGACAGGGAAGTGCTCCCAGAGTGTGACGGCCCTCCTACAAGATATGTTTTGTTGGACTTTTTAATAAAGTGTTTTTATCACAAGCCGTGTTTCCAGTCAAGACTGAGTGTGCCGTTTCAGTTCAAGTTATTCTAGTGGCAGGACAAGCAGTTTTGGCTGGTTTTGAGAGAGCTTTGAGAGTCACTTTGCAAAAACACCTCACACACACACACACACACACACACACACACACTCATTAATAGATAAACAAATCAGAGAGGCTGAAAAAACAGAGAAACTTTCAAATTAAAGTTTCATAACGACATTCCCTCCACCGCCCATCACAGCGCTGAGGGAAAACAGCTGCTCGGGAAGATAAATGCTGCAATATACATAGTGCAGATACACTGTTCATACTTAAGCTGTAGTGGCATCCAAATAAAACCATCCACCATTAAATATCCAAATGATCACTGTCATGTAATTCTTAGAAGTATAACTTGGAAATGAATGGATGATGTAAAGGGTAACACTGTTGACTCCATCAGGCGCAAACAGGAAAAAACAACAAAATCAGCCAAGCTGTGAGCTGCTACCCTCAATGAAAGACCTGGTTGTCCTGGGAGAAATGCATCATGGAACCCCCTGCCTGAAAGGTGTCAGTTTGATAGGCCTGACAGAGAGCGAGCAACTGAACAGGAAGGTGGAAGCCACAAAACGAGGGATTTTGTTCTGTAGACTCCCATCATCGTTCAACAGCAAAGCTCCTCTTTGATATGTGAATTATTTTATACTCACAAAGCTCATACAGTGCAACAATCTGATTGTGGAACATACCTTGGCATTGTAGGGTATGTAATGCTTGGCCAGTGCCTCCGGGGTGTGCATCCATGATTTATCTGAAATGATACAAACAGCTAACTCAGTTAAGTCGTCCAAATCAAGGGGCTCGTCCATTAAGAAGCAGAGGTACAATCAACTACAGAAGTGGTTCAATCTCACAGGTGTGTGAGGATCATTAGCACCAAACATTAACTTCAACAGGAAAAAAGAAAAAGAAGAGAATTCCAACAACAATTGCTTTAAAAAAAAATAATAATAATAATTAAATCAGGTTAGTCTCACTGAGAGGAAAGCTTCACTTTGGCACAGTTGCACACATTTACATATGAAACTCGGCCAATATAATGGCTGAGTCTGAGTCTGATTTG
The DNA here is from genome assembly GCF_000972845.2 of Larimichthys crocea. Lineage (NCBI taxonomy): Eukaryota > Metazoa > Chordata > Actinopteri > Sciaenidae > Larimichthys > Larimichthys crocea. The sequence goes on along the minus strand of NC_040011.1, from coordinate 5,473,622 downwards.
CCAATCACTGAGCAGCTCGACTGGAACAGTTGGGGTGTTACGGGTCCATACTCAAGGAGCACATTAGCAGTGGTAATTAGGCAAGAGTAAATGATGCTTTTCACTTTCCCTCCCTTATTTGTCCCGCAGGTGGGGTAATTGAATGTGTGACCTTCGTTATCAGGAGTCCACTTTTCTAAAAGTCAGTCCAGACGGAGGACAAGAAAAATATGACATTTCATAGTTTCACATGGGCAACCAAATACACATTCCTGCCACCAGTTTCATGTTTGACGTGAGAAAGGTCGTGAAAAAGACAACTGCCAGCTAATAAACATGAACATTGCACGATTTAAAACATTCCAATGAAACAAAGTGTGCATGAGTTCAATTCAACCCGTTTGTTTTGGGTGAGAAACACACAAATACCTTTTAGTTTCCAAGAAGACTCAACAGGGCAACTTTAAAATGGAGATGAATCCTCAAAATGTTGCTTGTAACCGAGGCTGACCAAATAATAAAAAGAGAAACTGGGAGGAATAAAAGAGGCTGGACTGGAGCTTCTTGAAAGATCAGATTCAGACAACAGATTCAATAAAAACTTTTCACTCTAGCGAGTTGTTTCTCTTTTGAGTCTATTAAAAAAAAAGGGAGCTGTAATTCAATGGGTTTTTCCTGGTCACAAACACAAACAGAAACACTCCACACACACCTGGTCAGACCGTATGTTGCTAGATAATTACAGCTAACATCAGAACATTTATAGTCATAATAAATGGAGGCTTTGCAAATAATACAAACCTTAACCCTGCTTCCAAATATTTCTCCTCAACTTAATAAGTTTCAGGTATGACAGCCGTCAAAAACACAACACTGTGCTCCAATTAAACACTGTCAAGTTCTCCTGAAGCACGGAGTTGTCAGTGTGTTACACTGTTGCTCCGATGAACCAAACAGCAGTCAGCCGTTTCAATTAATACACATGCACATTAAATCCACTGACAGCAGGCATGAGGAAGAGGAAATGTGGAGCCTTTTTGGAACAGCAGTCGGTTTCTCAGCTCTATTTTCTAGATGTATTATGGCTTTAAAATGCAGCTGTCAGATGCAAACTGCATTTTTTTTCTCGCAGAGAATTAAAGGCTGTCCACTAATTTTGTGTGATATTGGCTTTATTACCATATTGCAGAGCTATTCATCAAACATGTCTAATGTGAATTGGCTAATTTAAGCCTATCAGATCAAGAGTTTATAGACTCTATATGTGACTGGAAGACACTCTTTGCAGATGTTCATTTATTGACGTGGTGGATGGATTCTTTACAAACTGCTAAAATACAGATGTTGATATTATTTTCGGAACTATTTCACAGAGTTAATATAAATATAAATTAACATCAATCATAATTTTTTGAACATCACACATTCCCGCGTGTGCAGCTAATGACTGATTTGAAAATTAGAGACAGTCTTTGAAGATTACAACAACACAAAATGAGCAGCGGATCAGAGATCATAACGGGTCATTGACCGTTTTCAGCATTTTTTAATCATCCACTGATTAAGTATCCTTTATTTCTTCATTTACCACTGACAAACGACTTATCGCCCCGTTAATGAGTCTTGTGACAAAATATGCATAACTGTGACCTTGGGTCACTCAACTTCAGCAGGCTGATTGTGATTGTGTTAATCAAGACTTTGTAAGGTGCAAACGATGGGAATCAACTTTAGCATGTCCTCTACACAAGTATGCTACTGACTTTGTTTACATTGATGTTGTTGGCTAAGTGGCTTGATTAATTCAAAGTCTATCCTAATTAGTGTTAATTTGGTGCTTCACATCTGCTTAATTGTGATTGCTTATGTTTGCTAATCTAACATATTATTTACTAGGAAACCAATAAGCTTCCTCTTGACTTGCAAACGAAGTAATGGTTTATTCTTCTGGAAATTAGTTTGTTGGCAGGAAATAAATGATGGAAGTAGAGCCCATATATATATATATATATATATATATATATATATATATTATATATATATATATCTATATATATATATATTATATATATATATGATATATCGATAAATATTGGTAATCAAAATTGTTATCAATCTCAAGAAACCCATATCGGCATGGGCTCTACTTCCATCATTTATTTCCTGCCAACAAACTAATTTCCAGAAGAATAAAACATTACTTATATATATCATGATTATATAACTATGTAAGGGCAGCTTTCATGCAGCTTTCTTAAAAAAATATTATGTTAAATGTTGTTTAACATGTTAAATCATTTAAGATATACGCTGTCAACCAATTCTAGTCACAGTTGACTAGTCACTATTTGACATTGCTGAGATAAACTTTACAGTGACACCAGTATATTATTATTATTATATTACTGCATTTATTTCTGCATTATGGACCTGAAAAAACATACTGGTGCATATCACATAACATATACGCCGATAGAAATGTATCCATGGTAGGCCAACATCAAATGATATCGTCGATCAGGTTCTCAGTGAGCAACCACTGAAAAACAAAAATGGTAACTTTGTTTCACTTTTCAGACACTGCATGGGAGACTTTTCCTCTACTTAAACTGTCCTCCCTTTGAGTTTACTTAACAGCTGTGCAACGAGATTATCCCCTGCTGGCACCTTGCAAGAGTCTCCTCCGAAGTGCAATCAATTTCCTAGTGGGACTCTTGCATGAAAGTTGATAGAAGGACAATGTATTTCGCCCTTACAGCTAAGGAGGCTAAAAAAAACTGTAAAATCCAAGAAAAAGCACAGAGGATGGAAAGAGGAGGTGAGGGCTGACACAGCGGCATGGCAGGTAGGCTGACATTTTTTCAAGGCGTCAGCACACACTGTTCTGATTAAAAGAGAAAAGGGTGGGGGTGGAGGGGTGGGGACATACTTCTTCCTCTCTCTTTGCTGCATAAAATGGCAACTACGTGAGCACACCAAAAGTGACAAAAGTTTTGAGTGCTCTCCGGGTCGCCAGACGGAAGATTAACTGTTGAGGCACAGCGTCTGAAGGTCACTCTGTGTGGCTGACTTGTCAGGTGTTGGATGAAGATTTTAAGGGTTGACAGCCTGAAAAGTGTCATTGCATCTCGTTCATAGTGCAGGGTACTGCATAAAAGCCTCTGGAAGCAGGGAGTGCACTGCTTCTCAGGGGTTTTGGGTCCCTTTGAAAGCATGAAGGTCAAAAATCCTTCATGCATGTTGCAGTCAAGCAACTACTGTTGAAAGCAATAACTGCCTTCATTTTTTCCCCTGTCACATCATGGGGTAGAGTCTGTCTGAAAATGTAGCTTTGACTGAGAACATTTTTTTTTTCATCCCACACTGATTGCAAATTATTTGTATGTATACAACATATAAACACTGACAGCATTAAACATCAAAACTATAAAATAAATGTGCAAATATGTGGTAAACAAAGAAATTGTAAACAAAGCAAAAATATGTCTTCAGATTTTTCAAAGTAGCCACATTTTGCTTTAATGACAGCTCTGAACTCTTGGCATTCGTTTTTCCCCTTAATTCTACAGTCCAACTCGTTCTAAATCATCTCTATTGTGTTTAGTTTGGGTGATGGTGGTGTCCAGGTCATGTTGAACCAGTGGTTCTCAAGCTTTTTCGGTCATTCCCCACTTTAGACAATGGGGAATTTACAAGCCCCACCTGCCCACATCGCCCCAACACAATGGTAATGCAACACGCCAAGCTCAACATTTCCAAGTAACATCATGTTGTATCTAAATTCTAACTCAATAAATCAAATTAAACTAAGTTCAACAATAGGGAAAATAAAAGTGCAGCTGTGCCATAACTTACATAAAGTTAAAAAATAGAGAAATGGAAATTTTGTTCCGCTACGATTAATATGCCAACGTTAATCATTATTTTGACACTTTGGTTCCAGGTTACATTATTCTCTGGGTCTCATATCTAATGTGCTTTTAATTTAGGCATGAAGGCTAATAATGATTACTTTGCTTGTGGGAGTTTTGTTTTGAATGTATGATCTTTGTTGTCATTAAAGAAAGGCATCGATAAAGCAGACATCCCACCCTGCAGGGAGCCACTATCAATGTGCGGGAGACTTCACGGAACTTCCGGGAGAATTGGGATGTCTGGATAAAGATAGGCATAAAAAGGAAAATTTCCTCCCGTTTGGCGCGCCCCACTTGTCATGTCTCTATTCCCCACCAGTGGGCCGAATAGTGTTAAACACAGCCCTTACAGAGCCTGGAGGTGTATTTTTGGTCATTGTCTTGGAAAACAAATGATGGACCCACTGCATGCAAAACAGATGGCATGGCATGTAACTGAAGAATGCTGTGGTAGACACACTGGCTTTGATTTTGAAGCACCAGCAGACACCAACCATTTACCTTCTCTGTACCTCACAAAGAATTGGTGGTTGGAACCAAAAAAATTAAATTTGACTCAGCAGACTAAAGTTCAGATTTCCACTGGTCACTTGGCCCAAGCAATTCTTTCTCTCCCTCAGTAGTGGTTTCTTTGCAGCAATTCAAACATGAAGGCCTGATTCACAACAACAGTTGATGTTGAGATGTGTCTGCTACTCTGCATCCCTAAAGCATATATGTGGACTCTGTGCTTTCTGAGGCTGGTAACTGTAATGAACGTATCCTCTGCAACAGGAGTAACTCTTGGTCTTCCTTTCCTGGGGCGGTCCTCATGAGACTGGCTCTCCTTCATGTCTTTAGGTAATGATCGACTGTTGTTTCTCTTCACTTAGCTGAGCAGTTCTTGCGATAATACGGATTACTACAGTAGCTGAATATGACTATTTACTGTATGTCAGCACTAGCTGAACAACACAACTGATGGTCTCAGATGCATTAAGAAAGCATGAAACTCCACTAAGTCACCTTTGAGAAGGCACACCTGTTAACTGAAAAGCGATCCTAACTACCTCATGTTGCTGGATGAAACACTATGCTCTTGTTTTCTAAAACCTGAATCTTCCATTTGCCCTGTTCCAGAATCCAACCTGATCTATTGGCAAGTGTGTGGACTACAGCCCAAAATCCTTCCCATAGATAGATATTTGCTCAAATGAAACAGAGTAGACAGATATAAATGGTTAATCATTTGGCATGAGGAAAAAAAAAAGAAAAACAAAAAGAAAAGAAACAACGTGTAATTGTTGTTGTTGTTAGCAATATAGGCTCACTCTGTAGCAATCCCAATGAAAAAGTCTCTGGAGTAGTGTCTGCTTTTTTTTTTTTTTTTGCCTCTGCTGCACATTGAACAAAGGCTGTAAAGTGTTTCTGTTTTCACATCTTGTGACAAGCAGTTCACATAAGCAGAAAATTAACAAAATTAATTACTTTTAACTGAGTTAATTAATTGATTTAATCACTCAGACTTTGGCAATGTTGTCTCCAGTGCTGTTCCTCCGAACAATAACACATTTTCCAAAATGTGTGTTGTGGTGTACTATAGAGGAAAAGAAACCAGTGCACTGCACAAGAAAAAGTCCAGCAAAGTGTTTGTGGAATTTGTGGATTTATTGATGGTTTGATCTATTAGACTGATATCACAGAGTATCTCTCCTTATCTACAAGCAAACAGCTGTATTTCCTATTATCTCACCCTTCTTTATCTCATATCCCACTGTGAATTGAAGCATAGGGGTGATAAAGGGTCTCCACAGTCTGTCAATAAGATAGGCATCCAAAGAAAACTCCAGTTTTCTAAAAGTCCTTGACTTTAAAAAATAAGCCATTATAAATCATTATATATTCTTCTATAGCTTTAAAGACTGCAAATATGCTCAAAGAGTATATTGTACCAAGAGAAACAGTAAAACAGTAAAGCATGCACCAAAGTTCAGCCTCAAACGGAAGACTCTTCTCTCAGAGCAGCTACATTTTGCAACTAATTGCCATTTTCTTATGCCTTTACCTTTTGAAAACAGCTGGAATACAAATGAGGTTACTACAGCTACTACTACTACTACTACTACTACTACTATCTTCTATTGTGTGCTTAGTGTTGCTCTCATCCCTCGTCAACATTCTTCAAGCTTAGCTTTTACCTTTCAGAGCTTGAGTGCTGTGCCGTAAGTGCACAATTTTTCTATAGGGCCACAAGCAGTGGGCAGGCAATAGCCTAATTCACTGCAGTGCTCAATCAATGACACACCATGAATTTGCTGGGCACGCACAGTTCTCCATCATGCAAAAGACAACTTTAAATGGGCTCCCAGCAGAAAGGACCTAAACCACATTTCTGCTGAAGTCCAATAGGACAGTGTTTTCTTGAAATGCAGCATTATAAATTGTGTGAATGTCTGGACACAAAAATCCATATGGATTCCAAACGTTATGACACAGGGGTAAAATTATTTTAAAAAGAGGGGTATGCAAAATGATGCAATGACAGAAATAGTGACAGTGTGTCCTCTGCGAGATTGTCACTTTTTCTGCACCATGTGCAGTACATTTGGGGAAGTAGAAAAAAAGAAACAAGCTCCCTACAATTGAAGGCAGATCAAGACATCAACACAATCTACACTTACAGCCTGAGAAAAACTGAATCTCAAGTGAACATTATACAGGTTCGCACTGGTGCTACTGATTGCTGGGTTGTATTGAATTAAATCATATTATGCCCATGCTTTTGTTTCAATCTCTTTTAAGTACATGTAATTCCACGTCTCCATGCTGATGAAAAGCACTTGAAAGAGTTCAACTCATTGTAAAGTGAAGATCAAATGCAGAAAATATTGCTAGTGAGAAGAAATTCGGGGGCCCTGAGGCTAATACGGATTACATCAGGCCAGGATCATAGGCGCGGATGTATGGCTTTATAAACCATCACGCTCAAAGCAGACATTGATATAATGACACGTTAAAGTTCTGACCTCTCCTTTTATATCATAGTGTCCCTCCAGCACAAGATAATCAAACGTGCATCAGTTACATTTATTTGTTCTCTGATAAATGATGGCTTGCATCACTCAGGCTGGTATTTACAGTATACTGACCAGCAATTCAGCTAACATGGCACATGAGGAAATTAAAACGCTCATGTATCCTCAGCATCTCATTTTCTGTATGATTGCTTTTTGTTGATTCGATCATAATGATGGATAGAGGACATCCGACCTTAATAAAGAAAAAAAAATGACGCAAATTGCACAGTTCAAAGGAATCAGCCTGTAATCAGAACAGGATTCTCCTTAGAATCGCTTTAGTTTAGTAGAAATACACAATGAAGACGGATCCCGCATGACTGTATGTATACCTATTTGTAAACTTGACAAAATGTGTGTCAGCAGGTACTCTGATTCTCACTGCTGTGAGAGAATCTAGGTCAAATGATGCCGTGTCCTCAACTTCATGTAATCACAGTACACTGGACCATAATATGTAGGATATTCATCTGCATTTACATAACTAATCTTCAGCTGCCATCTGTTGGTGTGGCAGAATTGTAATATAACCTATTTATTACTGCAGTCAATCAGCTTGGATATGATGCAGCACATTACAATGACCTGTAATTTTAACCCAGATTTCTTAGATACTAAACACACACACGCCGTGGATTCAGTGTCGAATTAACAAGTCTGTGAGTTTCTCTGACATTGCAACTGGACAGTCAGCTACTTTGAAACCTTGTTGGGGCAATATAGTGTCACTCACAACTCGTCAAACACTGCGCATCATTTCTGGACCTGCAGGCTGTCATGCTTCAAGTTAGCCAATCATAAATATGTGGTTAGACTTTTAAAAATTAATCTTGCACGGTTAACGTTGTGAAATGGTCACATTTTGGTAGGGAACACCAGCTGTCTTCTAGATGAAAGTCTTGTTGACTTCCCTGCTTCTTCTACTACTACTACTACTACCACTTTGCTTATTGTTTCTTCACTTGGATGTCCGACCTTCACTGTGCAGAATGATGAATGTGCAGAGTATGACACTATTCTCACATTCATGTACTGGAGGGGAAAGTAGACTTTAGGATCATAGGTGACATCCTGTGTCTATAAGCCTGGGTATGGGTACACAATACCTTTACAAGTACTGTGATACCTGCATTTGATCATTTCTGTACCCTGATCTAGAAAGAAGAAAAAAATGACTCTTCCTATAATTTAGCTCGCATCCTGTAGATTATGATATAAGTGTCAAAACATGAAGCATGAAGAAAACTTCAGGGTGGTTGGCTGCTTTGTGTTCTCAAAGCCAATGGCTTCTTCAAAACCGGGTATAGACTCTACTGGTAACAGGAAAGATGGCTAAGGAAAGAAATGCCGCACTGAAGAGTCCTCTTTAGGGGACTAGCAGCAGGTCCTGAGTCTATTGAATCTAATGGGAGAAGTGAGCGTAAAGACATATTATGAGCAATTCTTTCGCCCCACGGAGAGGTTAAGTAAACATTGGACTCATTTTTCACAAGTCAGATATAATAGTTCTCAACATTCTGACAGTAGAAGGTCATTTTTCAGAGAGATCAGAAGAAAATTAACTTTGTTCAAGACCTGTTTCTGTCTCAGCAGCAACATACTCATGAGAGATCTGGAAGTACAGATATTTTTCCTCTCGGCTTGTGCTGAATTGTTGGTCTGTTTTCACCAAACATGATCAATAACAGCTGAACTAAAGCTTGAATAACTTTCTGAACTGTCTTTGGTACAACTCAATGTGCCTTTATTCATCCACACAATGTTCACAACACTTCCAAACAAAGTTAGGAGATCAGGGGTGAGGAGACTAGGAAATCTATACCTTTTCATGTCCTCTCTCATATCTTATTTCAGATGTGCTGTATATTTTTACATAATACCTAGCCCTAGTGTCTCAAAGTTTAACTTTTAAAATAAGTAATATTTGAATTGTTCAAGTGTCATTTTGTTTGTTTTTTATTAAAAACTTTCTTTATTTCGTTTTAAAACTGTATTAGGCATAATTATTTAATATCAGAGCATTTTTATATCTTGACACAAGTCCGTTCAGAATGGTTAAGCAATTTCTGAATGTTGTTTACCCCTCAATAGCATGACTGTGTTGTACATGTAGTCAAACCAACATTAAGCAAGAGAGATAATTATAACATCATCAACAGGCGGTGGTTTTCTCTTTCAGCATCAGCAACTGGCTACAAATCTGAACTGCCTTTCACCACCACCAACACAGCCAGCATCTTTTGAAAAAAAGATAAAAAGTTTGACTAGTTTTCCCATGGACCACTTAATTTACATTTCACAGGATCAGATTCATATTCAGTTATATAAAAATAATAAACACCATAATATTCATCAAAGTGTCTGCCTCAACATTCTTTCTGAAATGAGTAGAAATTGACCTGAATAGAATTTTCTTTACAAATACAGAAAATATTGTGCAGGTTTTACCAAATTTTGGACTGTTTTCCTACTACTTTGTAGGTGACAAGACAAAGTGTGTAATTAAATTAATATATTTGCTAATTGAGGCAAAGTAACATTCAACATGGTGAGTTAGTCTGAGTGACACAGAGGGTAGGGGGAAATGAAATGCCCTCTCTTGCCCGTTAGTCACTCCTAACTAACACAAATGGAGTCTTTGAATAATTACTTTAACCTCCATGAAAGCTCCACAAGCTACAGCCTCTGAACTGACCGTGAAGTTGAATCCACAGAACATTACAACCTCCATGAAGGAAGGATTTTTATGCAGGACTATTGTTGTTCTAGACTGTATTCATTTTAGTTAGGTGGACCTTATAAACTGGCAATTGAGTGTAAACAGTATTCACAAGTTCATCCACTGTCAAGTTATCATATCTCTAAGAAACCAAGGTCAGTTACATTACTGGTATGTTACATAATATGTTGCATGATTTATGTTTTCTAAGCTGCTGCTCACAAAGAGGTGCACATGAATCCTGGAGAGTCCACCCATTCAGTGCCGATCACGTCCAAGAGCATGAGGGCAATAAACATAGAAGATAAAAATGATCAACATCCCTGTTGGCATTATCCCCTGCTAGACGTGATCAAGTCCACAAAACACAGCCAGACCCAGAGATAAAGGGGGAGGTAAATCAGTGGAGTGGGCTAGATGTCAGTGCCAGCCTTAACTCTCAGCCAAAAGAGAAGAGGCAGTGAGGACAGGTACAAATTACAAAGTTATAAAGAAATGAAAACTTTTACTGACTTTTCAGATGTAACTATTGCCAATTAATAAATGAAAGAAAATCATTAGAGACAAGCAGTTGCCATCATGTAGCCTTCATCCAAACCACCCTGTGTATAAATAAATTAATCAACAAAACATTCAAAAACTGATAATGAAACCGAAATGTGTTAACAGCAACAACAACACGAGGCAATTATCTTCTTTTACACACATTAAGAGTTCAGCAGAGACTGAATAATTCACTCTGATGTAAAATCGCTGGCAAGTAAATGTTTGCTCAGCCCATGTGGGAGCTCGTCAGCCGTAAATGAAATGTTTTGTATCAGATATTTTCAATTGATGGGAACGTTTCATCCACAACTGAAGTCTAATTTGTGAAGAAATTGCATGTTTTCAAAAGGATCAAATCATTGCATAATAAGACAAGGCTGGTCTAAATCTGTTATAATATGGATAAAAGACCTCCCCAGAGGAGCAATATGACCCCATGCATCATCTAAAATTCCTCATCATAGTGCTTTTATTGAGAACAATTCAACACACTCGCTAATTCAAAACACCAATCCACAACACCTCCATTCAGGTTTTTGTACTGAAATGGAGGATAAACTTTAAAAGCACATTTAAACGGTTCATTCAGCATTCGCTTTGTTTTGAACACTAAACTTGAAACTGTGAGGTTGGTTGAGCATGCAGGCGAGTAGCAATAAACTGTGCACACACATGAACGGGTCCTGATATTTTTGTATATTATGGTTCATGCTCTCGAATAAAAACGTTTTATCGCTCTGGGATGGAAAGGCTTTTATTATACAATCTGTTGTGGACCTTTTGGCACCATTTGCCACAGAGTGACTGTAACAAGTGTTTCAGAAATTAAATCTAGAGAGAAGCCGATGGGTCAGACATCTCTTGGCGTTTAGATGGAATCGTGCACGGTGTATTTTCTTTTGTCCTCTAAGTGAAATGGCAGACAGGTGACTGGACGCACTGTTTTTAAGCTCCTCACAGCTCCAAAGAAATGGACAGTGTGTGCTGGCTTGTCCTGGGAGCATTTGTTGAGAGGACTGTTTACTGTTCATTATCTTCTTCTGCCAAAGGCAACTTGTTTCAGCTATAATTTGACGTGCCCCCCACAGTAGATGCACAGACATGTGCAAATGTACAGCTAAAAAAATCCACAGAAGTGAAATCCTAGTTAAAACATAAGGTATTGACCTGCATTCCCATTACATCCAATCAAAGGGAACTTTAATGTGAGGTGCTGCTCTCCCTAATTACCATCTTTAGCTCCTAAAATAGAGGACCTAATGGGAAAAAGTCAATTATAACACCTAAATATCATTAAAGCCTGGTGCACCACCTGGGCCCCGGACACTTTCCCTAATGCTGTCCGAGGCTTCTCCAGGTCAGCTGATGCATACCAAAGGGAGTGTGGCAGATGGTAGTAAAAATCAAGCTGTTCTGTGAACTGCTCATCTCAAGATGCTGTACTGTTGCACAACACACCTTAACAGGCAGCACGTTGTTATGACTGTTGTCTTTTGTTTTGTGTTCTGCATGTGTTGAATGTTTTGTTGTCCTTTATGGGGATGAATAATTTCAGGTTTGGCCATGTCTGTTTTATTGCAACCTGTGTCAGTCAAAAAGCCTTTGAAGCTGCACCAGTAGCTCATCAGCCCAAAATGATAAATATAAACATCACACAAGATAAAAAAAACAGGGTTTTCTAAAGGTTCTGCGGATTTCTAATAAAAACAAAACTATTTTTTGGACTATAATAAGGCTGGGACACTCACAAGGAATAGATAAGAATGTGAAGAAACTTTGAGTTTTAACCTCTAGTATGAGTCAAGATCCAAAAACACTGCATCCTACATTTCCCATAATGCAACTGGACAGCAAATTTTATTGCTCCTAAATCTCCTCTCAAATGCCCACTTTTCTCAAACCATGTTTGACACTTTATATGACAGGAGAAGAGAGCTTAATGTGTTAAATTGGTGGAGTGCAGCTTTAAAGTGTACAACGTCCGCGAACACTTTGTAAAAAACACACTACTGAGTTTTTCCAACACAAGGATTCCTTCTAACAGATATCTAAAAAGGCCAGCGCAGACTGTGGTACTGTTGTAGCTAAAACAGACTTTGCCAAAAGCTAAATGAGCATCAGTTATTTCTGCTCACCTTTTTTCCTGTTGAAGGCGCGGTTCATAGTGGAAAAATGTGCGTCTCCGAGGTCCCTCCTGAGTATCTGACAATATTCCACCTGGAAAAGCAGCAGGGAGAAGTGAGTTAAAAATGGCTTTGACCTCAAGCCATCGGTAAGAGGAAAAACATCTAAAAACAAACAGTCTGAAGTCTGCAAAAAATCCCCACCCACTGAGAGTGAGGCAATGTTTAGTTGTCAGAATGTGTTCAAATTAAAGTCCCAGTCCATCTGCGTTACATTTGTTTACCACTGGGCTCCATCACACTCATCATATGTGGAGGAGGTAATTCTAATCTTGTGGTGTTGATAATAAGATACTGAACATGATTTCTATCAAAGTAACAGTGTTGCACAGTAAAATGTAGCATTGTTTACAATGAGCCCCTGCTTCTGCAGTCAGTGGAATATTTCCTAATCTTTCAGACAGCATATTTATTTCTGTCTGTGTGTTAACCAGTATCACTAAAACACATTCAGCTCTAAGTATTCAAAGAACCTGAAATCCATGAAGTGTAGTCATTACAAAACATGCCAAACCATTGACCTTTCAGCATCTCCCGTCTCTGTAAGTAATAAAACGATCCTACATCACTAGTATACATCATTCTACTTTGGCTGACTTAGTTTGGATAAAGTGAGAGATGAATGTGGGCTGTGATGAAAGTCTCTTTCTTTAAAACGTATTGTAGCTGTGTAGATTTGTACAGTACATTGACACTGTGCTACATCATGGAAATATTCTTGAAAAAATGCAAAACTCCATACTTCTAAAGCCTGACACTTTGCCTTGACTGCTTTCAGACCTTTACATCAATTACCCCAGAGAGTTCAGTAATCAAGAGGACTGCAAGTACAAACTGTCCCGGACTAGGTAGCTGTCAGCCTGCTTCACACTCAATATTCGTTACTCTTTTACTGTGGAAAAATATGCAAGGCCTGCCGAATAACAACCATTTCAATCCTTGCCTTTGCAAACAAATTAACTTGTGCTTGGGCAATTTAGAAAATGAATGGAATTTTTTCCCACTTTGGCATTTTCCATTTATCAAGGGAAGCTTGAACTATTATTTTGAGTTTTTAGTGAATGAAAAAATAAATCCTGTTCATGTCAAGCTTCCAACGTGCTGTAACCTACATGAGACTGCTACAATTTAAGAAACAATGTTTGATGTATAAAGACTGTGAGGTCTTTCTCAGTGAACATCGTAGAAGATCAGCTCGAATGTTGAGGGTGTCAACAAAATTTCGGACCTGATCTGAAACTGAAACTGTCGGACAACCAACCCAAACTTTATTTCATTTCCAGAAAAGAGTCCTGATCCAACAGTTTCCTGAGGAGAGTCAGATCTGATTCACTGAGACCTGAGCATTTGGAGCATTTTGATGTGACATACGCTAACAAGCAGTCAGGGTTGAAAGAGTAGAAATACATGTCATTTTGGGGAGGCTTGAAGCAATACAATATGACCCTACCTGACATGATTTAACTAAATATATCTGGACTCAAGTCAAGTCTCAGTCATGAGACTTCCTTCTGGATTACTTCTATACCCTCATGTATATATTGCCTCATTTAAACACCTCATACATATTGGGTTCCTTTGGTCAAACGTAATGTAACAAATAAGACCATATTTTAGATTTATTTAGACTTCTCACAAAGTTTGGCTTGTTTTGCTGCGTATTACCTTGTATGACAAACAGACACCAATTATGACTGTTAATGCATAAAAGTTGCCATTCAGAAAACACGCTTTCAGGAAAAACTAACCATCAACTAATAGTCCTTGGGGCTGAGAAATAAGATAAAAACTGAAGTATGCAGAATGAAATCAATCACTGGAACGCTGGAGGTTAATGGGTAATTAGCTTCGACTGAATAGCAGTAAGTTGCCACTGCCAAATGATGGAGTTATGCCATTGAGTTCAATATCTTTATTACTGCTGGGATGAGGTGGTGACAAACAAACCAGCTATACTTTTTGCTGGATTTGGATTAAATAGCCTCTGTGGTAATAAGCAACTGTCTCCTTACATAGGAAAATGAAAAGCCCTTTGCTTGTAGATTGCACATCATAAAGGAACATAATGATATATGGCATATAACTGAGGAAAATGTAGCCTGCAGAGACAAATACAATGTATGTGGGTTCTCATAGTAAGGGGATATTTTACTGGAACAGAGGCCCTGGAAAAGGGCTGGAGAAATTTTAAATGGAACAAGCTTCAGGGTGGGGACTGGGACATTCCTCAGTCTGCCCAAACAGAATATCTTTACAGCTGAAAAAATTTAAAGGTCCAACATGCTGATGTTGAATACATCACATGGGCGGATTACCAAGGACATTACTATTGTTTACATTTGACCGAAGAAAGGGAGAGTGGATTCTGCAAATCTCAGTATTTGGACTGCCAAAGGTTATGTACTGAGGGCAACCTTGGAATTTTAGAGAACCAGCTTTTTGAATTGAGGCGCACTGTTGCCTTCATTTTCAAAGCAAGTCAGATATGTTGTTGCTGCAAAATAGCACTGCATTAAGAAAACACACCTTTCCTTTGGTTTTCTGTTATTTTTATAGTGTTTTTATATGGGGAGAGAGAAATGTCAGTGTCAGGGATATTTGTGGCAGGAAGGACGTATAGAGGGGATTTTTGACAGGCTCTCTTCATTTTCATCAAGAACATAAACATAAAAAAGTATTTTAAACCCAAACCAGCACTCTAGAGGTGTGGTAGACCTGAGAAATGTAGCTAAAATAGACCTATTTAACATTTAATTAAATAAAGTCTCACTGGAGCATGTTTGGCATTCTCAGAGTGAAATGAGTGACCACAAACAAAGGATTGGAAGTTGATCAGGCTTTTTATATCCGATACGGAAACATTAAAATGCCTTAATTGGCCTCAATCCCCTGATCCGGTGGGTTGGCTGTCACCATTGAGAGCTGTAAAATCTTAAAGCAAAGACTGGTCTGAGGAAAAGGTTCTGGCAGCAGACAAAGCCTGGCCACTGTTTTGTTTGTTTGTGACAATCATAAGTGTAATGTGATGCCTCGCCTTACACCTGACTGTGATGTCACTCATTCTGATTGACGGCTGCAGCGTTCGGCCTGTTTTAATAGCTTCCTGTCTGGTGATTCAACATCACCCCCTTGGGAGAAGTGTCGACCCCAAGACACACACAAACACACACACACACACACACACAGATTTAACACAGGGCTGCAAACTTCCTCAGTCTCCCTTCGATGTTTACCCGCTGCACTGGAAGCAGCAGGTTAGATCTGCTCAGCTTCTCACCAGAAGAGTGTGTGTGTGTGTGTGTGTGTGTGTGTGTGTGTGTGTGGCTATGGGCACACATGCAAAAACACATCTTTGGTGGACACATGAAATGTGTAGTCTCTCAACAACTGACTGGCAACCACATTTATGCACCATTAACCAACATTATTAGGCCTAATAACAAATGTGGATAAGCACACAAACTGCAATTAAATGGTAGCACAAAAGGCACCGAACACGATCACTGGGTCTGATCACACAAAAAAACACTAACACTTAAAAAACATAAACCTAACATTTGGGTATACAACCCCCAATATACACAATGTGCAGTCTCAACTCATCTTTTTGTAAAAAAAACAGTGAATAATATGAGCAAACACTTCACTTAGATACAGTCTTATCCTCCAAAAACACAGAGCAAAAATCATGTCCAGAGTCTAACAATTTACTTTCAGTGACTCAAACATTTGGAATTTAGCTTGAGAAAGAGTCTTTCTGAAAATGAGTGCGACCTACTTTGACCCTGTGGAGTCCTTTCTCTCTCTCGCTTTTTCCTCTCTCAAGCCCGAACAACAATTTAAAAAGAAATAAATAAAAAAAATCTAATTTGTCCAAGTTTCATAAATGCTAATTTTTAAAAAGGGTTGTTTAAAACCTAAAAAGGAGGAAGAAAGAAAGAAAGGCGGAAAGGGAGAAAGCAAAGTTTATAAATGCCTCTCAGCCAGTCACTAATCTGACCCATATGCACTAAAAAGGCAGCAGGCTTTTAACATTGAATAGAAGCAGAGCATGCACTGTGGTCCCAACATAATGCCTCAGAAAACAAAATCAACAAAGATCCTTTGTTTTCTTCACTTTGCTCTCACTTTGCTCTGGAATCTTGCTGGCTAAGCAGGGCACATAAGGAATCGCAACTACAATCTGTTTATGAATTTAGTCCCAGAATTCCTCAGTTGAACCAACCGTGGTGTCTAATCTAAAATCCAGACTTGCTCTCACTCACAGCCTGGCACTTTAAACTCCTGCAGATCAAATGCTGCACCCTGACATACTTTATCAAGGGAAAAGCACCGCTACCTTCTTACAAGAAAAAAAAAAATAAAAATATAAAAGATCTATAGAGAGAAGCATGCAAACAACAACAGCGCTGAGATAAAAGCTACTTACTTGCCTTCAAACTGGGGAGGAATAGTCAAGAGGAAGTTCCAGCGGATCTTAATAGTTTTCAGCTGTGGGCCAGATGGTGGTACACTGCAGTAAGGAGAGATGATGGGGTTTGCAAACTCAACAAGAAGCTTTTGCCTAGACACATGATACTTGACATTCAAACCAAACTTCCTCCGCCCACAGTTTGGCCAAAAGAAATTCTTTTGGAGTTCTGCATTTGCAAAAAAGAGACCCCTTTCGACGGGAACTGTTTCACTGAGATGCATCGTGGCATACCAGAGATGACCTATAAAAGCCAACATGCAAGAGGTTGCAGTCTGACCCTTTTGCAGTGGTCTGTGATTCATCATCACACTTATGTGCGCTGGCAACAGCCTTAGGTCAACATCTTGGCATCAGTCAGAACAGCAGTATGGCCAAAAACATTATGAAGCAAGAAGTCAAAATATCTCTCCAACACAAAGCCCGAAAAAGCCTCCCTGTGAGATTATGTCAACTTAATGAAAGCCATCCTTTGTCTACGGCACTCAAGAAACATTTAAAGCTCAAAAGGTGTGAATCCCAGCGGACTGATCATATTTAAATCTGACACTGCATTGTCCTTTTTAATCACTTCAATTGTCTGGAACACCCTCAAAGTAAAGAGCAGAGGGCAGGGGGAATGCAAAAATAAAAAATAAATAAATAACACAATATTGGAACTGACAAACACCTGAAAGTAAAGCCAGAGAGCACAGCAAAGAGCTGTTTGTCTTATCTCCACATCAAAACCAACTCATTTAAATGTTGTCTCCCTGAGGTCTAATCAGGAAACTGTCCGTCTGAAACTGCATCCTTCACAACATTTTTAGCATCTCTCAACGTATGGAAGGAAAACTCACCACTTTTCCTGAGATAGACAGTGTTTGTACATAGTCAACAGCAACAAAAAAAAAGAACCAGTCTGATATAAATGTGAAATTTTATTGAGAATTCTAAACTTTAATATACAAATGGATTACACCTTGTTAAGATGTTGGAGATGCACAGCTGTCTCTGGTCCAGAGGTAAAGTGAAATGTTAAATGTTGGGCCTTTACAACAATGGAGATATTCATACAAATATAATGAGCATATTTTGGACTCCAACACATTCATGTCTGCATTACTGTAGCATTGATATGAATGCACAAGTGCCGAGAGTGTTGTACATAGACTTCAAACAGCTACTCTGTGTGGCATGTAGCAACTCAGAGGAAAAGTAGCTCCAGAGAATCTACATTTTGGGAAACAAAGACAAATCAAAAGCCAAAAAAAAAAAAAGGGTCACAAACACTTGTCAGCCAATTTACAAAGGCCATCCAAATCAATGGAAGGTATTTCTTGTTATTTTAATGGTAGAGATTCAGCAAGGTCAGGGCTTTGGGTGGTGATGTGTTTTTGCTGGCTAGCAGACCTTTTTTTTTGGTTTCTGCGCTGAGAGAGCATTTAAAACAGGGAGGGTCTCAGATTTGGACTGTTCTGTTCACACTTTATTTTTCTAGGGTTTTTTTTTTTTGCTCTGCCCTGTATCATTTCATGTTTGCATCTTGTATGAACAGCTGTGGTGGGGTAAGGGAAGTGGCTGGCCAGACACTTTTCCGGGGAAAGTGGGGCCCTTTAAGCTATGCAGACATGGATTAAAAAAAAAAAAAAAAAGGAAAAAGAAAAAATACCTACAGATGTAGTGGAAATATTGAAGCTATATTTGATGGTAGTAGTTACACTTATGGCTGACTCCACTACAGTGGATGAAACATGAAAAGTGTCAAGAACTTATAAGACAAAGGACACAGCTTGATGAAGCTTCACCATTTTGAGAAACAAGTCTGGCACAGCAGCAAAGCAGCACAACAAACACAACAACTCATATGCATCTAGGTCAGCAGTTGAAAACAATACCAATGAGTCATATTTTCAAATCTTGTTTACTAACTAGGCTATGAAACCACACACATACACACACATATAATATATAATATATATAGCACTCTTAAAATATATATATATATATATTCTCAGGAGAATAGTAAACATAATTCAAGTCCAACTTTTTTTATTCCACACTTTGGATGTGTGTGTGTGTCCGTGTGAATTGGTGGAGAAGCAGGAATGTGCATCTCAAAGAGGAGCATCTAGCATCTCAGTGGATTCACATTGAGATTTGCAGCCTCCACAGGATTCGTGTTCCAATAATGCAAAGTAGAAATGTGTGATACCAGCGGTGTATTTTCAGTCGACATGGCTAGTCTGCATCAAAAAAAATTATGATGACTGTACAGCCAAGAGTGAAAGCAATCATTTCCATCCACTAGCACTATATATTGCACAACCTTAACAACATTAACACAAGCAAACGTTGAGAGTTGAAATGATTTATACGCAACCTGTTTGAAGTTTAATATAGCAGGCAGGAAATGGGTTTTTGATTAGACTGCAAAATTTAAAAAAGAAGTGATGTTTTAATTGGCCAACAGCATGAACAGCAGCTTTAAAAATTGTGTGTGATATATATAAATATATATATATATATAATATATATAGTGCTGTCAAAATTAACGCGTTAATTTTGTCGATTCATTTAAAGAATTAACGCGTTTAAAAGAATTAACGCAATTACGCGGTTTTTGTTTACTTCCGGTGGGCGGCGGCCATTTGGATGTGGCAAAGTAGAGCTTTGTTTCCCAGATATATTAGTGTGTGTGGAATGGGTGTATAACAGGCATTAACTTAAAGCCCTCACGGAGACTGCGCCCGGGGCGGTCGCCCACATTGCCCACAGCAAAACCCGCGCCTGCTTGTTTTAGTTTAACGGGCAGATTGCACACTCCAAGAGGCGGACACGTTAACAGTATCGCAGCAACGGACCAACCTGCTCTGCCAGTGAGGCGTCTGTGTAGATATGTCTATGATCTATCCTAACTAAAGGACAGTCTTGTAATATGTCTATGATCTATCCAAACTAAAGGGAGATCTATGGTGAAAGATGGATAAGGACGGACTTTTAGGGGGACATTTCATTTTAAAAAGTTGCCCGCGGCTCGTTGGACAGAAACAAGGCAATTCACAGTTTTGCAAAGCCGAATTAAATTCCACAGAGTAACACGACTTTAACATATCACCTCAAAAGCAAACACCCAGTCTACACTACGGAGTGGGCACTCCTCATATATTTCCTCATTCTGGGCTTTTTCATTAGCACTGTGCATATGTGCACCTTAAGCCAATAACATGAATAAATTTAAAATACTTTATTCGGAGTTATTTCTACATTAATTGATCATTTGTACATAATGAAAATCTTCATAAGCGTTCAGTCTAGAAAAATGCATTTAATTATTGATACATTTATTGATAGATTAATCACGATTAATCGCGATTAATTACAGAAATGTTTGCGATTATTAGTTAATTTTTTTTTATCGATTGACAAGCCCTAATAGATAGATAGATAGATATAGATAGATAGATAGATAGATAGATAGATAGATAGATAGATAGATAGATAGATAGATAGATAGATAGATAGATAGATAGATAGATAGATAGATAGAGAGCTTAGGCCTGTGAAACCACACTCAAGAGCTTTCAAAGGCACTGTCTTCTTATATGAATCAATGTCAACACAGAGTGTATATTATTGTAATAAGACAGCAACAAAAAGAAAGCAATGTAATCCCTGGATAAGGGGACTCAGAGCTTGTTATCAAGTCATTCTGTCAAGTGAGATTTTTAAATTCAGAAAGTAAGGTTGGTAAGTTACTGCCAATCACATGCGACTAGTTTATTAAAGAAATGATTAAAGCGATCTATCAGCTAACCCTATTGGCTAACATACTGTACTTAGAGTGACAATGTTAACCTATCTGTGTTTAGCAGATGTAATGTTTTGTTTTAATCTAGCATATTTGCATGCTTACAGATGCTAATCTGTCGCTGTGTTGTTAGTTGCAATGGCAAAGCGCATTAACATTCATTTGAAGAAAGGAACACGTCGCACTGAAATCAATTTGCCTCCAAACTGTACAGGAAAACTCAATAGGTCATGAACTGACCTTTTTCTGCTGAATCTACAGTAGGAGGCTAATTAAAAGAGACATGCCACGCAGTATCATGAGGTAGATGGTAAAAGCACGGAGGTGTCTCTTGCTAATGTTCCTCTCGTCACTGCGGAGAAACACACTTGCTCCCGACATCTCAAAAAGGTCATGTCATGTCTGCTGCCATGCTGCACTACGCATCAGCATGAATAAATGTACTATTTTTTGTCTCTGCAGCAGGAATCCAGTCAATAGATACATAAATAAATAAATGAAAATGATCCACTACAGTGAGATCACGAACAATAGGGACCAAGAGGTGCTAAATATAGGTGCTCATTCAGGCTGTGATATGCTGAAAAATTCTTTATGATTAATCATAAATTAAATCTAATTACTGGTTTAGATTTACCAAAAAGTATATTTAATCAGTATAGTTAATCTTTGTGTTTTAGTGTCTTTCAGCTCAATGTTTTAGTTTCCCATTACCGCAAACTTTCCTCTTTCCAACCTTGTTTCGAGCTACATGACAAAGCTGTTTACAGCAAACAAGCTCTGATAAGCACCAAACAGCAGATACAGTTAAACAGTTAGTGACATGGTGGTGAAAATAGTGAAGCATCCAGCAGCTAAATAACTAAGCTTTCCACTGGAGTTAGAGACCAAAAAGAGGTTCACCATAAATTGTTCAATTCATTAACTTAGAAATGATCCACTTCTGTTATTTAATGCAAATCTTTATTTCACTTATCCGTTAACAGCTTATCTCAGACTCTGACAAGTCTCTTTTGTGTTGTGACCATAATAATGCCATTACTATACTATCATTATACTACAAATACATACAGATACAAGGGTAATCAGGTTGGTTTGTGGCTTTTTTTTGTTAACTTCTTGTTAATTTGCTGTGGGCATCTGTGTATCTGTTAGTTGTAGCTCAACTGATCTCACATCCTATATCTGATTTAAAAAATGCAGCGTTGCTCTATAGATATATGATTTGTACCAAAACTATTATTGTACAATTTTAGTGTTGCTAAACTCAAAAAAACAACACAAAAAGTATTTTTTTGCTGTAATGCCTTGGGAAACACTGCAGAAAGTGTCGATGTTTCTTGTGGCACTCATTACATACATTTCGTACAAGGAGGACAACAAACATATTTTTGTTGTCACAGAAAACCTCAATGTTTTCTTTGAATGTTAATCCACCAGATACACAGAGGTCTTCTGAATTCACATCACCCTTTCCTGAAATCCTCCCACTATTTACCTAAGTCAATAGAACTGAAACTTGGAGGAATATCAAATGGTTCAAGGCCTCTGAAGGTTGTGTTTACTGGCTGAGTCCTTGTGTTCATTTGAAGCTTCAAGGTAGAAATATGACAGCAACTGGCAGCACAAATCAAACACCAGATCTAAATTTAAAAGTTCCCATATTTCATACTTTTATACTTTTATTTTAAGTTTTGCTATCCTTATGAGGATAGATTTAAGTACCAAAAACATTCTATATAGTTTTACATCAGCTCTTATGCTTCTCTCTGGAGCTCTACAAAGAACAGGCTGTTTCATGTTGTGTTGTGTCTCATTGATATGAATGAGCCTCTCATCTTATTGGCTGAGTGAGGCACAGCCAAGATAACTATAGGCCAGGCTTAATAATAATAATGTGGGCCTTTCAAGGACTAACAGAACTAATCAGAACATACATGTATGCATATCAGTGGCTTCTGATGCTTCCTTATCTTGGCCGTCTTCTTTGGCTTACCCCTAAAATACACTGCATGCGGAATGGCTCTGGAATGGCTCCGACCACGGCGACGGAGCCAGTACGTTTCAATTGTAGTCAATGTGTGAGCTCACAGAGTCTCCGGCCCCGCTGCGTCACGGCTCTGGATCGACTGTGGCGACCGGTAGCCCTCCGCAACACATACGCAGAGCTTCTATTTCTCATGGACGCCAGAGCACTGTACATAAATTCAGCACAGAACAGATTGTGTGGGGAAGGAAATCGGCTACAAAAGACAAAATAAAACCCTGGCTGATTTTCAAAATAAAATACTCTGTGTTCACCGCGGATTGAATTTCATTACAAGAACACGTTATAATGGGCGGGGCCGACATGAAGTCAACAGGTCAGGGGTTTTCAGGAGTCTTTTCACCCCATCGACACCATGGATGAGGAGAAGTTGATTCTGGAGGTCCAAAATTAACCTATCATTTATGACACCTCACATCCTTTTTATAAGGACACCAGAAAAAAGATGCGGCGTGGAATGCCATTGCAGGAGTCAAGTGAATTTGTGAGATCTTGTGCGTTCTCGTGACGCCCGGTGACCGGCGGAGCGCACCAGTGCGCATCAGAAACGGATTACGTGTGAGTTGGCGGACGGCAGAGTACACTGTCGTTCCGGAGCAGAGCCGTTTCGCAGCCGTTCCGCATGCAGTGTATTTTAGGTGTAAGCATGTATGAGACACACATGGTCTTAATTAGGGATGCAAATGGGTAGAAGATATCCGGTGAATTTCCAGAAACTTTCCATGGGAAGTTTAGTTGGGGGAATTTTGGAAATATTTCAAATCAGAGACTTTTCATGGGAATTATGTAAATTAATGGGAATTTTTGGGAATTAACTGGAAATTGGGGGTAATTTAGTAGTTGGGGATAAGCTAGCATCATGATAAGATAAATGGTCAATGAAATAATGCTAGCTATATCTTCTTTAGCATCTAACTTATTAGCTATCTATTTACTGTATGAATATTTTTTCATGTGCTATTTGCAAGTTAAACATTAACACCATACATTAAATATAGTTACCCCATAATATCATAAAAACTTACTTCACCTTATGTCCACAGGCTCAAATGTGTGGCTCCAATGGGCTTGTGCTCTGGGCTCTAAAGTGTGGTCCAGGTTCTAGAAATCATCTGTGCATGTAAGGGGTATATTATATTTCCCTACATGTTCCCTGTTAAGGGCCAACCTTCAATTTAGTAAATTCACAGTTTATTCCTGTCTATTCCTATAAATTCCAGTTAATTCCCATAATAGGTTTCCTCCTTTAAAAATTATCAGAATTTTCAGACCCCAGTCTTAATTCATTTAGCAAAGAGTTTGATTTTGTAGTTTGTCCGACTCACATAATGAACATTAATAAGCTACAAACTGATGGTTGCCAGCTGAAATAAGTCTTGAATGTGAGTGATGCTTATTGTTTCTGAGGTATTTGCACTGCAAGTCTGTATTTTGAGTAACAAAGGAATGTGAAAAGAAGAAAAATCCTGGGTGTATATTATAGCTTCAGTAAAACCTTTAGAACCAATAACTGACATAATGAAACAGGACTAAACATAAGTGCTCACTGACCTTTTCTGCTTCTCTGTTATAGCGTGTTCACTAACAAGGTCATATATCTTTAGAAAGCACTGCACCATTGAGCTGCTTTCACCAACCTTGAATGCACCTATCAGTTATATACAGTATGAAACCCTAAAGGACAATCAGTGTACAACAGAGAACAGACTCCCCCTTCAAATAAGATTAAATCTGGACAGGTTATGACACATAATATCTAACCTAATAATAACCAACTGGTGCATTGTTATTAAATATTCCTGTTATGCAAATTCAGATGTTTTGGAGGGGAGAACATTCTGCCTGTAAACATTGTTGATGTTGATTTTTGAGGATAGAAAATCATGGAAGGAGGAAAAAGGCAGCAGTGTTGGCAGTGAACACAATTTTAGTGCAACCACATTGGCAGTTAGCCGTGGCTCAGCAGCACAAGTAAAGGCCATTTGATACAACCTGTTCCCCTTGAGATTAAGAATACCCAAGTCAAAACATATTTGCTTGAGACATTCATGAAGCAGCCATAGGGAAACTAAATGTTATGACATTTATGGATGTTGCTTGCAGATACAACAGGTGAAAAGTCAGTGTGAACACATATCTGTGGCAATGTCACAGTTATGCCCCAAATGTTTGTGACTGAAACTCCCTCATGTTTGCTGGTAGATCTCGTGTAATGCAAGTGTGATCATTTCAAAGACAGCAGCTCTTTAGTGTATCCTTCAGATGGTTCTCCAGATGGGAGGGATCAGTGGAAATAGCTTTTAAATGGCACATAGGAAATATGTTTCAGTCTGTTCTCACTCTGACATGTTTACCCCGTTGGGACCTGCAATAAGTGATGGTAGACTCGCTTGTTTTCAAAGGCTTCATCATTTCATTTTATGGTGGTTATTACAAGCATGCATTACACCACAGGCGTGATGCTGATGAAATGGCAGCAGCTACTTCCATACCAATTTCCTTTAACAGTCATAAGTATAAGAAGCCAAATCATGAAAACATATTTAAGAATTGTGGCACACCTTATTTCTACCAGGAAGGAAAAATCCCCCATAGAAAGCATTTCTTCATGCGTTTTTCAAACCTTAGAGTTTGATCTGTTCTTCCATTTAATCATATAACTATAACTTTTGAGGTATATCACAATGACCCCAAGGAACTCTGCTGAAAGTTTATGTGTGCGCTGAAGCTAAAAATAGTCCCAGTTGGACCAGAAAGTGAAATTATGGGAACTTCTCCTTTGAGAGTGTGTGGCCACTAAAATATATGAGGCTCTGAGCTGCCATCTGAAATCATGACATCTTTTATTTCTTCTTGATAGTGTTCATTAAGCTGCGTCTGTGATAACTCTGAAGAAAATCTGACCAAACTTTTTTGAATGTAAAACACATTTACATTATGAGTGAAGTTTATTTATCCTAATCCTAATCGCATTCACAGGTTAAATGGCCTCACAGTGCTTAAATTCTAAAAGAAATATGTCCCCCGCTGTAGGGTCTCCAGACAATTTTCCACCAAATCTTCCACCAAAACCTAATTAAGATAAGTACCCCAATCAAGAAAACAATTGAAAAGAAGAAAAGATGAGAAAAAGAGGAGGAAGCCTTGAAGAGGACTTCAGAAAGAGAAATCCCATCACAATTACTGCACTAAAGACCTTTTCGGCGGTGTGGTTTCCACTTTATAAGTATCTCCAAACTGCTAAATAGAGTCTCAAATGCAATGTCAAACTTTATTCTGACTTGACAATTACAT
This sequence comes from Larimichthys crocea, assembly GCF_000972845.2. NCBI lineage: Eukaryota > Metazoa > Chordata > Actinopteri > Sciaenidae > Larimichthys > Larimichthys crocea. The sequence goes on along the minus strand of NC_040011.1, from coordinate 5,447,623 downwards.
GAAGTTGAAACTATTTTCTGTTTTGGTATTATTAATTACTAATGTTACAGCTGTAATTTTATGATGCGTTTTATGTTTAGCTGCATAGTATCTGTGAAGCATAAAAACTGCTACAGCTGCACTGAAGTATTTGGTGGACTGCATTTTAGTTTCACGTTTAGGTCATGTAGAGCCAAGTTAACTGTTTCAGTCTGTTTCTAACCTTTATGCTATTCCATGAACCAATCATCTGTAAGCCATATCAGCCAATAACACTAGATTTTTTGTTTTATTATAGCAGCTGGTACAGCTATATTATAAATTAAAGCAATAGAATGGCTTGAAAATAGCCCCCATTTAAAAAAGGGCTTAAAATTCAAATCACACACTCGATTCACAAACCACATTCAACCATAGTTTTGTTCATTAATTCATAATTGCACAGAACAAGTAACTTCTCAGCTTTTCAGCTTTTTCTTTTTTTTTTTATTTAAACTGATACGGATACTGAAAGTTTACATTTATCTTCTAATTTCACTCTCAAGCTATTAATCATATTTGTGAATATTTCTTCAACAAATATTGTTGCCACGACTGAGCAAGAAGTATATGAATAATATCTGAATTGACCATTGACCAGGTAAGTATCCAAGGTTCTGCCTTTAGCGACATCCCACTAAGTTTTTAACTCTTATGTGAGCAATCAACATGAGAGAGTGTCATTTTACATAAAATTACTGATTCGGGTACAAGACTCATCATTAGCACCAGAGTAGCTTTTCTAGATGAATCACTGATGGATATGAATTTCTCAGGAGAGGAAAGAGATGGACAAGCACAGCATATCTGGAGTGTTTGCATAACAACTGCACAGATTTGTTAAGTACCATCATGTAAAGCCATGGAGAATGGATATTCATGCTTCACTCCAGAAAGCAACAAGTACACCAGCTGTCTATTTAAAACCATCTTACTTCTAAATGATCTTGCTTTCAATAAAACAAGGTTTGAAGTTGCAAACAAGGAAGTGAAATGCAAATCTTCAGTATCTGTAAGACGAGAATTCAACAGCACGTGATAGCAGGTAGCCATTACATTTGCAATTGCCTCAGGATTGCAGACATGTTTCATGGGGAATAAAAATGCAGCTTTAACTGGGGGTGACACTCTCATAAATCTTCAAGAAAGATTTCAATGGCCCATTTATGACCCAAATCTACCTCAATAATTTACTTCCAATCTACACTCCTGTTTCTGCATGATAAGACATTCCCCAGCTTCAACGTGAAATTCGACCAAAGTCATCTATGCAAGGCCATATTTTACTGTCAGCAACTGTTTTACATGTACAGTACTCACCACATTCGAGAGCCTGGAAAGCTTTATTTTCAAACTATATATAAAAACACTTTTCGGGTCATGTTTACTCTTACTGGCACTCAATTATACATGAAGTGCATGAGAAGCAGACAACGCACTCAATACAAGCATAAAAGGTGCACAGAAGCTCAGATAGGACTTACATGATAAAAGACCTCCTGCAACCATACAAAGTGCCCTCTTTTAAATGGTAAGCAAGGTGATGCTACAGAGCCACAGCACTCAATGTGAAGCCCATCCACAAAAAAAAAAAAAAAAAAACCTTGATCACATTTTCTGCGACGCTGCCCTTCTCAATGCAAGAAAACATCAAAGCTTCAACTCTGTATGCAGCTCTGCATCTCTCTGCCTGTACCTTTGTCACTCTGTGCCCCGACTGTGCCTCTGAAATAAGACACACAGTATTATGTTCTGTACTTATTACCTGACAGAAGTATGCCATGAAAGAACTGGGCCACAAAGAGTGAAGAGGTTTAGTGTGTGATGTTTTTCTTTGCATCACTCATTAACTCATTTAATTATCAATCCTTGAATGTGAATGTCAGGGCTGGTGAAATAAACATGTTGACAGCCTGGTACAAAAAATGTTTGTGGTCTCTGTCACTAATTTCCTTGTTCATGACAACTGTACTGAGTCCGAATTGGATGCTTACTGGTAGGTGCCATTATAGGTGGCCTGTTTGAGCACCCGGGTGTCATTCAGCCCTTCTCAACTCCACCCACAATCCACATCTTTGTCAATTTTTTAGATTAACTGGTGGGCGGCAGAGGTGGTGGTGGCCCAAGCCACCTTAATTTCAAGCATCACGACAGCTCTCTTGATGATGTCATGGACACAAAGTCCATATTTTATACTGTCTATGGCTATCACAGATGCATGTGCACACACACATGCTCTTCTGCTGCGGTTCTATTTAGCCTAATATTCCTCTGTAGCTCCAACCTGCTTTTTAAAAGACGTCTAAACAATGCCCATTACAAGGCAGCCACACATAGCACAACTGTGGTTTCTATGAGGGGTAAAAATGAACCCTTGGCAGTTCTAGGTTTGTTTTTTTTCTTTTTATCCCACAGCCTTCAAAATGCACAAGATGATTAATTAACTCATTTCATGAAAAGCGATGTAGGAGTTTTATTTGAACAGAGTTACATGCATTTGAAAATGCCAGGGGATACAAACAACCTCTTGGTGGTTCTTGTGTTAAAATGTTAAATATGCATTCATGCCACAGTTGAACAGCTTATTGTTGGTTGTCCTAGTAACGCAACATATTTTCTAGAAACAGTTATTGTCGGAGCAAGCGATGGAAAGATTTATCGTTGTTAACGGCGCTCAAGAAAATTGAGATACATCTCAGCCCTCGACAGGGTCTGACATAACATGAGCCAACAGTGAAAGCTGCTCATGGCTTCATGTGGACGGGGGAATCCTAGCTGTCCAACAGCGTGGAGTGCTTCATCTGCAGGGAAAAGCTATTCAGTGCAGTAATGATGCTGTTAAAGCTCAAGAGACAGCCTGAAACAAAACGCCCCTTTAGGTGTCTGCATAGATATTGAATATTTCAAGCAAAGTAAATGAGAAATAGAGTCAATGTATGATGCCACGTGAATGTTTTTTTTTGCCCTTGAAAGCCAAAAACGTGAGATAATTTCACTTTTCAACAGAATAAAAGCATTTTATTAATTAGCAATTTGCTCATTTTAAGTTCAACGTTTATCTGCAACTCAGCACAAAGACAGAAAAGACTTTAAAAATATATATATTATAGGCTTATTTATATATCAGTCTAGTTATTTCACTTGATATTGTTCACTTACTGTATATATGACAGGCGTGTCAATTATATGCTGAGATATTTACCATTACTGTATAGATTTCAGTTGAAAATGTCACTGCCAAGCATAAAAACATAAAATAAATAAATAAATAAATAAATAAGTAGGATGGCATCAAAATGTCACCTCAGTGCTGTCTATGTTACATCACGAAGCAAAGAGACCCTGTCTGGAATATGCACAGCTGAATATGGAGTTGTGCCATAAACATTGTTCAGAACAATAAGCAGGTTCACATGCAGAAGATCTTGGCTAAGAGGAAGTCTGTAGGAGGTATAATGATGATTATGATGTATAATGATAACTTTACAGACAGCTCTGGAGTGAATAAAATAGGACATATGGAGCCTTACTGTCACTGTGGACTGATGATGTTCAGGTTTCTTTGTTGTGCCTCACACATCTAAAGGCTGCTGGTTGCTCATTAGTGCTGCATCGTCTGTAGGCAGGAAGAGACAAAAAAAAGAATCAAGTAATGAAGGCACGTCACTCTATAGTGATTACATAAAGCAATTTAATACAATCTACACAGTTATTTATCGGTCTGAATATTTATTATTGAGGAAATTCATTCATCTGTTTGATTGATGATGTTGCAGTTGCAATTAAGGCTGTGACAGAATAATAAAAACGGATTTCTCTACTGAACTGTATCAGACTGACACGTGTAAGAAGTGGTAAGTTCAAGCTTACAAGGCGACACATATTTTCTGTCAATCCCTCCAACACCTAGAGGTGTATGGATCAAACAAAAGAATATATTCGACCACAGTTATGGTAATAATGTATGCTTGATGACTGAGGCGCATGAAAAACCTGATGAAACATGAAAAACATTTTTAGTCAAGCACCATAAACCGTGCCTTCTGTCCAATACTATAAAGTATTTTTATTTATAGAAGCTATGACATTTATAGCACTAGTCTCAGCTTTGGTGATTTGTGAGCCGTCAGTGTTTATTAATGGTTTAAAGAAAGCAAACAAACACATCGATCAATCACTCTCAAAAATGCAATGTTGAGAAATCAATGAAATGCTTCTCTGGCAAATCGGAACTCGAAAAGCATTCAGTCCCATCCACAAAAACGCTGCATCTCTTTTGTCTTAATAAAACCTTTAGTCCTCCATGACTCTCGGTTTAATGTGGTTTCAGAATTGAGGAGATTTTTCCAAATAATCACTGTATTTTCAGCAAATATCGGCGATCATATTAGTTCTTTAAAAAAAGGAAAACACTCCCTTCTTGATTAAAGTGGTTGCACTCACTTGATAAATGAGGGCCAAAGTTTTCTATTAGGTGTTACCCCCTAGTATTGCATAGTTACTATGAGAATGCCTGAGGAGTGGAAAATTACTGAAAATGACATTCAGAGAGGGCAAAGTGTGTGCATTAATAAGGGGTGAGTGTAGCCTGGGAACCAGACGAATCTGCGAGCTCATGTATTATTTTTATTTTATCTACTCTGGCAGATGCATCTCGTCCCCCTCCTCCCGCTCAGACAGTTTTTCAGCCGATTGGTCGGGCCAATCACAACCATCTCTCTGATACAGGGCTGGTTTGAAACTATGACTATATAGAGCTATATAAGCCTGACCTTCTTGGCCACTGAGGCGTTTTCATAAAAGATTACTGATGTTTCTGTTCGTGTTCATATTCAGCTGACTGGACGGTATATTTCCCATTTCTATTTGTCTTCATTGCTTGGATTGGTTGTAGGTCTATATAATTATGTCCAGAGGCATTTTGGTCACCTAATCAGGAGTTTGCAGCTTTAGCAAAATTATAACTAACACTGAATGTTGATTTCCTAGCTGCAGCTGGACAATAAAGTTGCAAAAGTACGTTGCTACGTTGCAATATCGCTCTCATGCACTAAATAGTGGGCAAACATTAGGTTATCGAAGCATCTTTGGTGAACAAACATTACTTTGATACGTTAGGCGATATGGCAGACGGAGGCAGAGCTCATCAGTGAGGGATTAATCTGGGCACATGTTGGTGTTTGTGCATTTTGTCCATTTCATGCTTCCTGCCACTGTGTGAAACCATGTTAGTGGTTTTCACCCTGAGCTAACGTCTGCAATCATTAAGAATACAGCAAGCAGCTAATGAGCCAAAAACTAAGCAGGCACTGACAACTCCAACTCTGAGAAAGAAACCAGTCTGTGGCACACAAATTCATTTTACAGAAATGGCAATATCTGCACTCTACAGCCAAACCAAAGCTCAGGTAATGGAGTCAATAAGTAAAGCTCGTAGAGTAGCCGCTACATATGTGAATGCAGAACTGTTGCAACTCTTATGTAACAATAACAGTAGTAGTTATGTTTATGTGTTGGGTGGGCACAGAGATACTGGTATTAAAAAGATGCAGTTTAGTATTCATTTTTGATTCTTGAAAACTTTTCGTAACGGTGGTAACTCATAATTGAATCGAATCACAAAGCCAGTACAAGTCAAATACATCAGCAAAAATCTGATTTTGTCATCCACAAAAAGAAAAAGAGATTACTACCAGCAGTGGAAAGTTGCAGTTGTCCAGCAACGGCATAAAAAATGAGAAGCAAGATTACAAAAAAACTTGACTTTAATTCAAATTGAAAAGACTGAAACTACTTTTTATCATTTCTTGAAAATCAATATCATGCAAATCTCAAATAAAACTAAACTGACATGGTATGATTTCTACCACCTCTCTCCAGCTGAGGAATAATGCAGAATGGATTTTCTCTATTAGAAAATCTCACAGCATACATTACAGTGAATAATGTAGGAGAACAAACAACTGTCATTTTAATCTCCTTTCAAGCAATAAGTTAAGGTTTCAGAAATGAATTGTAGTTTTGCATAACAGATCTTAAGAAAACGGTGTTCGGGGTGATACTGTATGTGCACACATGTATTACATGGATGCTAATAATTCTATTATTAAATTTAGTTTTCATGCCATACAGGTTTTGCAGCCTTAAAAAAGGTTTACGCTGCATTACTTTTCCCTGTAATAACTGCCCGTCGGAAAAACGTGATATAAAATGACAAAGGATCACAGCATAATTTAGTTGAAATTAATTTATCTTGTTATTCTTCATTAGTGGAAGCCAGTCACCATCAAGATATCCTGGCAATGAGAAGCTTGAGATCCAGAGGACAGGGTCTGGTTGCTTATTATGAAGGAGGCAGGTCTACTGGATTAATCTTCTTATGGCATGAACTGACAGCTTGGCATAAAGTCCACTCCAAAACAAACTCAAAACAACAGGCTTTGATATCGTATTCCAAGTCAGGTTTACTTGTACGGTCCAATATTAAATATGACTCAAAGGGATTTACAACCCAAAACATAAACTCAGCTCAAGATGTGCAAGACAAGACCCAAAGTACCCAAAGTACAGACTTCAGACAGCTGCAGGAGACGAAGAAGGGAAAATGATTACTATTACTAAAAGGTCTAATACTATTGCAGCAAATCCAATACAAGACATATCTGTCCAAGATATCTGTTGTCTGGTGAAGGGGATGATGACCAATTCCATTACTGAAATCCATTCTTCACATTGCTCCAGGTCCAGGAAGGAGAGGTCGGCGGTTAGTTGAAGTGGACGGAGCACTTGTGGAGAATTTACTGTGTTTTAATGGATGAGGTCATGGTGGGCAGCACCCCATGTCCCATATCATAATTAACCCTCATTAAAAAATAAAGTTTCCCAAAGATCTTGAACCGTTTACTTTCCTCTGGGCTTCAAAGCATGAGTTCCCTGATAGCAAAAACACAATCATGTGAGCTGTAGCACAGATCCAGTACGAAACATGCTGAAAGTGGGAGATAAGAGACAGGGGACACACAGATAGCACCAGACTGGCTCCAACCCATCTTGTTCCTCCTGAGGGGGATGGCTCTGCCTGCACTGGGCAGATGTCAGGTTCTGTGTACAGAAGGTACAAGCTGACATCTATAAAACCTGCAGTGTTCTGACCTAAAACAAACTACAGACACATAAAATGCATCATCTTTGAAATATTTGAGAAAATAGGTTGCTCGAAATAACAAGCAGAGACTTTGCGACTCCGGGGATTTCTAAATAGCTCATCCTTCACGGTACATTTATGTTCGTACAGCATTAAATGACAATGGGGAAAGATTATGTATGTGTGGTTTAAAAAACACCACTGTGAACTGTACATTAGATCAGCTGCAGCTCTTGAGAAATCTTGTACTGGAGATTGAAACCTCATAATACGTCTAATTTTAACTTGAACTTTAACAGCTGACATCACTGATAATCCCAGTAATGTAAGTATTTTTTTACAACCCGGATCTTGTTTATTTGAAATTGAGCCATCATTCATGTTGACATTTGTGGATGATGATGTTCAGGAGCCTTAGAACATGGACAACAGATGAAATGTCCTTAGTGCTTGATTAAAAATGCAAATCTCCATCTGCGGATTGTATCATATAATTCAACTTTAAGCTTGTGAAAAGTCTTAGATGTACCTCCTTGTAAATCCCAGTTTTGATGTGGACAAGGTCATAAGAATGCAAAGAAAGCATGGAACTTTGAAAAACTACAAATCTGTGACAACTGAGCAAACTCCATCTGCTGCGGAAAATCATGTGATATGATCCGCCGCAGCGACTAAATTGACCTTGAGGTTTATTCCATACATTCTAAATTGATGACACTAATATGCAGGCGTGTGTGCGCAGCAAGCATTTTACACGTATGGTAATTTTTTTGCACTTAAACACCTGCATGTACACCATATGAACTATATGAACCCTGCAGACATAGACTGCCAACAGGCATCCGTGTACCCAGATGTTCACAGCCGAATGCATAAACCGATATCCAATATGTGGTCAAGAGGTGACTCATGCATCAGAAACACACTATATATGTTAATTGCTTTTTCTTTTTCTTTTTTTTTTCTTAAATCACTGTGTTATGGTTTAAATAATTTGTTATTCAACCACATCACCATCCCGGCAATAGAGTTTTTGAGTGAAACGTTCCCAGAAATATTCAAAAATGAGATCCAGGAGGTAAACAACAAACAAACTATACTTTCATCGCCTGGTTTTTGAGCTGAGAGGCAGGCATCCTTCAGCATATAAACACAGGGGGAAGAAAACTCAATGTGGACATCTAATGAATAAAATAAGTTCCTAATAAATCTACTGAAAAGATGATAAATATGTAAGAAGTGCAAACACCCTCTATGCTGATCTTATAAACTGCATCTCAGAAGACCGGGAAATATTGCCAGCAATACACACAACACACGCACACAAAGAATTTAAGGCAGCCAAAGACTTGACTGCATCTCCTTTTCAGTGCTTTAAAGAAAAACTGAACTTTAATACAACTTTAATATACACCCTGACCCAGTTTAAACACTATCTGATATTCCATGTCAACTTCAGTCAAGCTAGGCTGAACTGTAATTCCATGTGAGCGAAGCTGAATTAATCAGGTTCTCTCCCCCCCAGTGTGAACACAAAGAACATTGGCTGACAAGCAAATCTAACAAGGGGATTTGTATTATTGATAAAACATTAGAAGCACATTGCCTCAATTTGGTATGAACACAGAAATGCTTCACATCTCTGCTTCTGCTGAGCCATGTTAACCATGTACAATAAACATTTTCACTTCAAAAGTGTGTAAGCGAGTTCTGCTGTGTTCTCATGAGGTTTGAGGGTTTCGACAGACAGCAAATACCCCTGACTGAGCATTACACTGAAAGCCGGTGGAGGCTTTTTTCCCTTTTTTTGTCATATGTGTTGATACTTATTCAAGCAGCTACCTGAGCGAGTCAAACCAACCCTACAAGGATTTTTAGTTATTCTCAGTGGCAGTGCTTCTGCAAAATGACCTTTACCACCTTGCCCATTTTCTTCTCAATAATAAAAAATCACTTTCAGAGTTTATACTTTTCTTTATTTTGTGTTTTTCTACCCTTTTCTGTTCATACCAACAGTTTACAGAGAGAAGGAAAACCTGAGTCATGGAGAAAATTCATTCCAACTGGCCAGTGGTGAAATTTAAGGCGTTCCCATCAAAACAAACGAAATCATGACCTCACCCATTAAGATTTGTCATTTGCTGGTTTGTTGGTGTTTTGACTGTTTGCTCAGTGAGCTCAGTATACTTTGAGTTGTAATCATAATTTAACCACTAACCAACAATGGCTCATTAGTCTGATATCTTCAAGCCTGAACTTATCCATTGAGTATCTTGTAAATGACCTCCTTCATTGACAGACATACAGTAGCCCACACACTTTGTTGCTCTAAAAAAAAACATCACTTGACGTCCTCCTTTGGTCCCAGTGTAATTACCAGAATAGAGAGGGCTTTGTTTACTTGAACCTAATGTTTTGGTTGCACTTGCGGAAAAGACTGATGCTGTTTTTTTTTCTAAGGAGGACAATCTCACTTGTTGACAGCTGTAACCTGATTGGAAAAAACGAATCAGAGCCAATTAGAGCTTTGGGAATGGTTAAGAATGAGAATGTCAATGTATATACATACTGTATATAAATTGTGATAGATCAATGGCAGCAATTGTGAGGAAGATTGAAACAGCTAGAGTGAGATCAATTAGTTAAACCAATACAGTGTTCATATATGAATGGGTCCCAGGCCACTTTGTACTTGAAAAGTTGGGCCCGAGGTTATAAAGGTTAAGAACCCCCGGTGTAAAGACACTAGCTGAGACATTTCTGAGCCTGGGAAAGCCTTCTTTCGTTCTTGTCCAATCCTATCTTGTCCAATTCCTGTTCAAAAGACTGGCTGTGTGAATTGCATCCCTCTTTTCAGTGGATTCAGAGATAAAACATGCACATGCATTAATCTCTGGCAGATTTGATTAGTGTGATGTCCTTACCAATTGTCTCTTTCTCAGAAATCTAGCCGTCGAATTAGAGTGGCACAGACAGGTTTAACAAGAAGGGGGGGGGATCATCTGAGGATGTCAAACCTGGCCTTAGAACTCTGCATTTGGCTGCCAAGTCATTTTAGAGTTGATTACAAAATTGGCCTGATTGTCCAAAAAGCCCCTCGTGGCCTCGCACCACAACTCTGATCTCAGAAGTGAGTCAGATGATGAAGTAATAATCTTATTTGGTAATATACTTTGGATTAGCTGTGCATGTTCATTAATCCTGTAGACTTGCTCTAATGCTAACATAGTTTAAAAGCAAAACTAAACTTTGTGGTTTTAATTGTAACCAAAAACTGAGACTGTACTTTTCTCTGAAGTTGTATTTTCCTTGAAAAGGTATATTTGTATTTTTTGTATTTTCCTTTCCTTGAAACAACATTCTTTTCTACTGAATGGATTGAACAATACTTGACCTTTGAGACACTTAGAGAGATTTTGTCTTTAAGACAGACAGTCTAACACCAGCCTATTACCCTGAATGTCTCTTGGGGCACAGCGGGGGTTCTACTTTGGTCATCCCTGCTTCCTGAAACTCCTTCTAGCTCAGCTCATTACATTCCCTTACAGCACTCTTCTGCTCTCTTACAGTTTCTTGACTAGTTTCAATACAGATTCGTTTCATCACTATTGTTATATCTAATGGACTCCTATGGCGCAGGGAAACCAAGACAGTCAGGTTCCTTGGCTACTGAAAGATTTGATCAGTCCTCAAAACTGGAAGGAAACTCAGGGTTGGTGATGGCCAAGTGAAGACTCAGTGTCCACTAAAGGCAGCTACCTTCTGGGAAGAACTCAGGGTGAAATGTGATAAAACAGCCGACATCTTGAGGGTGGTGATATTCATTAAACCTAACAGAAGTGCTTCAACTCATTTCAGTGTGTATGTCAAAACAAAAGTGAAAAGTACACTTCAGCGACTTGAATCAGCACAGTGTCACATAGGGGCTAAGCTGTTTTTTTAACACTCAGAAGACTTTTACATTTACACTTACTGCCTCCTCTCGAGGTTCAACTGCCTTTTACTGAGAATGTTTAAACCTATTCTGGGAAAAGTGACCTTTTCATTCTGCTGACCTTTGTAAGCACCCAGAAGCTGTGACGTGTTGACAGCTGACTTCAGTTTTGATTTTAAAATTTGACAGCAATGCGTTAGACAATAGGCTTAATCTACTGTGATGGGGAATCATCAGTTTTCATTATCTTTATAGTCGACGTTGTAGGAGAGAGTAGTGTAAAGTGTGCCACTCTAAAGATAGATGACAATGGGAAACTATGCTGTGCAAGTCCAATACTGTAAAATACAAAGGCAACACAAGAAAAAAACATTTATTTCACATATTCAGCAGTTAAAGGCCCCATGAAGTCGCGTTTAGGTGTTTTTATTAAATATGTCTGGCACTACATGCCCAACACAACTAATTTTTTATGATTTTTTATATTTTCGGAGGTTGTGTTCGGTCCTCAGACCGACAGTGTTCACTAGAAGGTAGATACTAACAGTAGATCATAGCGCTACCTGCAATGCATAGTGATGGGGCTGTAACACAAACTCAGCACTAGTGTCTTCTGCAAACGCCAATCGATATCTGTGACAAGTCCTGTCCTATCTGTCCATTTTTACAGAAAACACATTTGTAGATGCAAATAACAGTTCGCATTCCGTTTAAATGGGGATTTTAAGAGCCTTTCAGGCATGTGTGTGCTATACAAAGTAAAACATAAGTCACATTTCCTGCAAATACAAAATATATCATAGGCTAAATTATTCTAAAATATAAAAACACCATAAAGGCTTCCATTATCTCCTTCCACCTGGGGGATGTTTCAGGCTATAACGTGACATTAGCAAACATTAAAGCAATAGAGTGCTTTGCCTGGTCAACTCTGTGATTTTCTTTACATTATATTTAGGCTACATGTAGCTCAGTTCTCCCTCAACCCTGCCTGCAGGTTCAACATTTGAGTCACTTTCTCTATTCTATAGACCGGGCGCTGAACGCTAATTACACATTGACTGAGTGATAGAACTTTGCGTCGCTGTGACACTGTTGCTGTACGTTCAAGGTGCATAAAAAGGGGTTAGCTACAATTAAGCTGTCTAGCACCCTGACATGATTTTAATTATGCAGCTGAGAAGTTCATATTATCAGCCTGAGTATATTTGGGCCCTACATGATAGTCTCATGAACTGAACTTTACTGGAGTGGATTCCACTCACACACAAAGTAAGACAGACCTGGTGCCAACTTTAAAAGTTCAATGCATGTATGGGCCAGTGGCCAAAACAATCTGCCAAGGGGCTGTCCTTCTCTGTCAATGTAGAGAGTAGCTGTGACAGGAAATAGCCTTGAGGGTAACTAAGCAAGCGAAACACATCTTCAGACTTCTACCAGCTCATCTTGATTTAGCAGTTCAGCTGAAAGGTCAGGATTCCACAGCTCTTGCGCGGAGCTCAAAACTCCCTGTGGGGCAGAGTAAGAGCACCTACACCAAGTGAAAATGGTTCCTCCAGTGCTGAATGAGTATTAAGCTCCCACTTGGAAAGAAACTGTTATCTCTGGCACATATATTGTATCCTGTGTGTAAGAGCATTCAGCATTTTGTAAGTGGTCCAACCATAATTATGATACACAGTATTTATCACACTCCAGATAACCTTGTCACAGTCTATAAAGGACAGCTGTCTGACTAACAGTTTAAGTGAATGAAAAGTAAAATTATATATATATATTTGTGTCCTTGTACTGAATGTAAGCTCCCTACTGAACCTTTTAGGTGAGCATCTGTTTAAATGTGCTTCTCAATGTCATAATAGAACGTTCAACAATAAAAGCATCAACATATTCCTGTTTTATGGCATAAGAGAGAAGTCATTTGGAATACATCTCCCTCACGTTTTCATAAAGGAGGTCTGCATTTCATTAGGAGAGACACTTAAAGTTGGTGGTGGGCAGATGATACAAAAATCTGAATGTGTTTGTGTAAAATAATTAGTGTTTGTGATTACAGTTGTAATGGGTCATAGAGCTGTGCTTTTTGACAGAGCTGCTATAATTCATGTTTATCACTCGTCATTTGCCAAAATGAATCAACCCACTAGAATAAAGAAATGACATGTAACAGGGGGGGCTCTCTTCCATGAGGATGGTGCCTACTGAATCAATGCAAAGCTCTACTGTGGAATAAGTTTCAGGTCACTACACTTCACTGCCTTCACTGTAAACGTGGTTACCATCAGGCTGAATGAGGTACAGATTTGCCAGCTCATGGCTCCTGAAGAAAGACAAGACACAAGCCAACGATCATGGACTGGATTTTCCACATTTCCACACTAAAAGTGTCAGAACTGACCAGAGCCTCAAAGAAATGGCCATCATTTGTCCGAATGTGTGGGCAGTTGTTCAGGGGGATGTTCAGGAAACTATACTTCTTGAGGTGGGTTTTGTCTTTTTTTTTTACGTTTTTTCTGTGTCAAAAAAGTCAAAACTTTTCCGATGTGTTCTTTTGAGTTTTTCAGCGGTTCAGGTTCAATGCCGGTCTTTTAAATTACATCGTCTTCTGGCACCCTCCTCTTCTGGTTTTCTGACAGGAGAAGCGGCACCACCTACTGCTTATCTCATGAACCAACTCCTAATAATTGCATAATGGCAGGGGATGGAAACAAGCATTCATTCATATTTTCTTTTTCATTTCCGAATTACTCGGAATTCTGTTTAAATCTCCAATACATTTGGATGGCTCTATGCTTATGTTGCGATGCATCATCGCTATATTATATAAGTCAACATCTTTCAGGATATAAATCTAACTTAAACAATTGTGATGATCAACATAGTTTATAAATGCTAGACAATTCAAAATAAAAGAAAGGGCTTTTGACACACAAATCTAGCTCCCTTGGTTTTTATTTTTGTACAAGGTTCTGGAAGATTTGGGCAATCACTCATCATTTTGAGAGGGCTGATGTTCTCCTTCAAATAATGCCATGTGGGTGATTTTCATCAATATTTAATTGCTTGAAATATTTCCTGACAAAGAAATTCAGCAGCTCATTAATGAAAATGGCTTTCTGAATATAAAACCACGACTGCAGAGAAGCACTTCCCAGACATAATACATTGTTTAGGAAGGAGTAGTTTAGGTATAAAACAAGCTCACTTCTATTCAGGATTTTTGCCAAAGTGCATTATGAGCAAACCACAAATGTAATGATAACTGCATTTAACACGTATTTACGATACTGCATGCCACATCAGAAATGATGGACTTTAACCAAATAATCTGTAATCCATTTAACAGAATGTTTTGTGAAATGGGGGTTAGGTGGATTCAATTTTAATAGTTTGTAAGACATGAATTTTAAATCAGCCACCCAGAAGTATTCCAAGCCATTATCATAAGCAACAAACCACAGCAACAAACAAAACAAAGCCATCTGTGCAAACAAACACAACATGAGGCCTGCCACGATCAAAGTGGTTATTTGGAGGTAGCTTTATCAAGAGACCTTTCCTAGCCAGCGCCTCTTCTTTTAGCTAAGGAAATAAATGGTTCTGGGCCACGTAAACATCAATATTGGATATTCCTGACTGTCTGCGATTGTGTAAAGTGTTTTATTTTCTGCACTTAATTAAGACATCATGAATAGCAGAGCGGTTTAGAGGCCAGAGAAGGTACACTTTGTATTTCACATCAAAGTGGTAGCTAAAGAAAAGAAGCATTTCCATTCAGCTTGAGAAGATCAAGGTTGTGATCTTTAGATAATACAGAAATACACATTCATTTCTTGTTTCACATAATGTGTGCATTACGTCCAGTGCAATTCATGCTGTATCTGTCACCATATTAGCATACCGGTATGATGCCAACAGTGACAGTGATGTTAGAAATGGCAAGAGCAGCTCATTAATTCATAGGAAAGAATGGGGGAAGCCTAGGCTGAGCTTGTTGACTCGGCGGTTGGGTGGCACACAGGCAAAGTGATTAGCATCCATCACTGTCGGTTCCTCTCAGACAGCCAGAGGGTTGAGACAGATGAAGAAGAGACAATCAGGGGTGAAACAGCAAAGCACGGCAGGCGAAAGAAGCCTGGGAGGGAAGAGGATACGAGCCTGGTCCAAAGTTGGGACATGATACTTTTAAAAGGTCATGATGAAGATGGGGGGAAAAAAATGTCTGCTTTGTGAATATGACAGAAGTCTGAATACCCATTGTTTGTGTCAAGGACAGCGAGAGAAGGTGTATAGCTAAAACCTGGGTAGTACGCTACAGGGAGAATTTTAATGGATGCCTATTATGAGAACCTCTCAAAGATGAACATCAGGCTGGAGGGCATTCCCACATCTTAACACTGGCTGCAATGCTTCTTAAAGACAGACAAACAACAGCATGGTCAGCAGAGATATCAAAAAATATGCCAGTGGAAATTTGGGGTATTTACACTGCAGAGCATGACCATTCGCTTATGTTTTGTTTGCCAAGTAGTGGCACCCCTTTTATCACACTAGTGTGACTAAAGATCTCAGCTAAATGCCTGAAATTTCTGACTCCTAATTTTCCCCATGATGACAGAAGTTTCAAAGCGTGTTTTGAGTTTCTAAAGTGATTAAATACTGGGCTGTTATTGGTAAATGACTGCCTATTATAAGACAAAAGCTGTGGGAGCATCATTTGTTATGTTTTTGTTTTGTTTTTTTTGTATTCCCTGACACAGACTACTCTGCCCGGAATTCAAAGTCAGTGTCGGCCAGCATAAAAATCCTACAATATGTTTGCTCTGACAAAAGCAGTTTCAGAATCAAATTATCTTCATGCTTTGTGCAGTCTTATTTGCTACCTTGCATTCCTTTTGTTGTAACCTTGAGGACAGAGGACAAACTGCGCACACCTCTGATTAAAACTCAAACCAGTTGACATAAAGGCAGAGGTAATCTCCAAATGAACTACTTCATACGTGTTTGTCTGGTCTCGTCTGAAGGCAAACCTCAATGAACGACACATGATCATTTAAAAAGGTTAAAAATGAGAAATAATAAAGGACATTTTCTCACATTTTATGCACATGTACATACACAAAAAGTTACTTAAATTATGTTATTATCGTGTGAGGGGAACTAATTATTGGATATTTGATTCTGTGAATCTTCGCATACAGCCCTCCCAATCCCAATGTCAGAGAAATGTGGGACTTGAAGGAGGTTTCAGATGCTGTTCAAACATCCAGCAAGCACTCCCTCTGAGCATACTGATGCCTTTACCCATCTGGACAGCTGCAGGCTGAGAGGACCCATCTCTTTCATAAAATCAGGTCGGGTTTTGTTTATTTATGAAGATGACTCAATTTATTTTTAACTTTTTTTTCACTTAAACATGCTATAACAAATCCCGACCGACTTTACTTTTTAGTTTGAGTTGAATTTGATGAGTACTAAGGTGGACAAGAGAAGAAGAGAAGAGTGTGAGGGAGGAAAAATACATAATTGAATCGCAAATTTCATTTTATAATTCTTTTTGGAGAATGGTCTTAGCTGATGTGGCACTGGGCCACTCTATCCAGCCAAGCTCGCATCAACAGCCTCTGAAGAGTCACTCTCCAGGTCTGTATCTGAGCTCGGGCACAACGAGGTAACCCAGACTGTTGTTAGTGCAGCAATTACACAGTAGATTTCTTCACTGGCCTCGTTTTTTGGCCATACTGCCAGACAAGCTTTCTAAGCAAACCATCAACCAAGCTGGTATGATGGATACAGCAAAGAAACAACTGACAAGAGACTGGAAATGAGCTCTGGTTAAATCAGGGAATGTTGATGTCTTTTGAGATCCGTGGGGAATTAAAATGGGCTTACTGACGCACTGCCATAAATTAGGAGTTATGTTGTCTGTCATCCTAAAAAGGACACAAAATTCATTTGTCTAACAATGTAGATATAGCATGTTACTCTGGCTGAATCTCATATTAGCTGTGCTCTATAGATGGAACAGGTTGAGGGGACTCTTGTTAGACAGTTAGAGGGTCGATCTGATTTGTATACGCGAATGTAAAACTAACTGTAATGTATTTGATTGCATTTTTGATGTGAGATACATTGCCAGAAACAAGGAAACAAGAGTCAACAAGGTCATGTTGTTTTATTTTGACACTTTTCTGTTTTCAGACTGGTTATATTGATGTATTAATACCGTATATTGTACTGTTAGAAAGTTCACCTCTATAAAAACACAAGGCGGTAGTTTGCTGCTGACAGAACATCGTCAAAAATGTTCAGAACAGAACCTTTCTTTTTTTTTTTTTACATGTAATGATAAAGGTGTCACTACACACTAACAAACCTAAAATATCACCCAACTCTGCAGTTTCCCTCAGCTCAACAGAGCTTTCAAATGTCTTTCAGCTCATTCTTTTAGTTTTATGGCCTAGAACTTTACTGTTTTGGCTCACTCTCACTGCTTTCATCAGTGTCATTTCCATCGACAGCAGACAGCTTGTTTTTCAGCAAAAAAAAAGCCCTAAAAACTCAATGAACACTACCTGCCCAGCAGCAAACAACAGAAAAACAAAGTTGCCAACTAACTGGTGACCATAGTGGAGTGTTTGTTTTAATCAACCAGATATTAGATCTCAAAGAAGAGTGAAATAAGACCGGAGCCAAACACAAGACCAAATGAATGCTTATCTTGTCTTTGTCTGTTAGGTGTGGAAATGTTGAAAAGTTCAAGAAAAGAGTAGCGTGAGATTGTTTCTGCTGCCACCAAGTGACCAAAAAATTACTACAGGTTGAAAGATATCATCATATCATCACTTCTGTAAATGTTGTTCAGTGGTGTTCATCAATCACCAAAGAAGTAGTGAAATGTGAAACTACCATCATTTTAAGAAACCAAAGAGAAATGGTTTGCAGAACTGACTTTTTGCCAACAAAGCGTTGGTAATCAAATTTAGGATATATACTTTCTTAGGCTACTGTCATCTTGTTAAGGTTGGCCAAATGTAGATCAACAGAAGCTTTAACATCTTGTTAAGGTTGGCCAAATGTAGATCAACAGAAGCTTTAACTAACACAAAACAAATGGCTAAAACATGTGAAAGACACTTTTGCTATTTCCCTCCAGCAGCAGGTAGTTATGGCACTAATTTGGAACAACTGCAAGTTAAATAATAAATATATATCTATACTATATATATTATATATATATATAGATATATTATAACTAAATTACTATATAATTACTGCTTTAAAACAAATTACTGTTGTGGCAACAAAAGATACAAACCAGAAGACTTAAGACTGATACTCTGAAGATCTATTATTTCACTGCATGCAAAGAAAACCTTGAACGATGAAAAATAATTCTTTGCTTTTTTTGTAATCAAACCAGAATAACGTTTGTAAGTGACTAATCCAAGACAGCCAAGTGTATGTCAGAGTCATAAAGAAAATGGTTTATGCTGGAGTCAACTTAGAGCACAAACAACAGTAATAGAACAACACTGAAATCCTGACTGTGTGCACAGGGAGGCGGCATTGTAATGAGCCCAAATAAATCTAATTAGTTTTAATGTGAATGATCTTTATGGAGGAAGCTTCCAGGCTGATAGTGTAGAAGAAAATAAATAATGTAATTGAGAAGGCTAAGTATTGACTTCAGACTGCAGCCTTGGCAAAACATCTACCACGCATAAATAGCCATGCACGCCTGTGAGGATGAGATATGCAGCCTAGTCAGAGAATGAAGAGAGAAATCAGCATCCCAACTAAAGTACTAAACAATACTAATAAAACACATAACTCCTGCCAATTCATTACCAGAAGGAGGATAGTGCAGTCATGTTGTCTCAGGCAGATAGAAAAATGCCATCTGCAAAGCACGGAGGCCTGCCCATTGAAGTTAATGGTACTCATCAAGAAATAAAAGAGCCATAAAAAGCGGTCTGTTTTTGCCCACAACGGGATGACTTCTTGAATTAACTGGGGACATCTTGGATGGGTGGATGCCAGTAATTTCTTGGGAGGTGTTGGATCAAGTCGACATGCGTTCTAAAGCCTCAGCCAAATTGGAACACCAATGGTGACAGTGTTAGCCTGTCTCCCTGTCTGATTTGCTCAGAGCCAATGCCGTTTGTCAGCTCCTTAAATACTCTACACGGCCTGTGATGGTAGGATAAAATGTTGTTATCTGAAGCCTTCATCTGTACTGTGCTTTTCAGTAATGTGACTAAAGAAGATGCAGATGTAGGGCAGATTTAGGGGCTCTGATATGCCAGATTTATTTATGGCTGGGATACCCACACTTTGTGCCCAAATGTTCCTTCAAAAAACAGAAATGTCACAGTAGAATGTTTGCATAAATACATTATGTGCCTATCACCTACAGCTCGTCATCTACCAAGTGCTGCAGCATCTTCCTTTCTATTCTAAGTATACTATTTATCCACTAACAACAAAAAAAGGGAAAAAAAAAATGAACAGAAAATGTATACACATAAGTCTGGGACCACTAGTCAAGATACTTCTATTTTCCAATGTAATTGTAGTTTTTTGTTTGTTTTTTTTCATTACAAATGATATTTTCAGCTTAACTACTAAGTGAAAAGTTGAATTTTTCAATGTACAAATGTACATGAATTTCAGAATCTCTTATTATTTGGTGTGCCCATCTTTTGCTTTACAGGATGTGCTTGAGCGGGTATGGACTCCAGGTGGGCCATGTTATCGCGACATGATCTGACAATGTCCCAAAGAGCTTCTTGTGATGTTCCAGAACGCTTGTTTTTCTCAGCCTTCAAGTACCCCCATATGTTCGACTGGGTTGAGGTCAGGTGACTAGAGGAAAGTCCATGACAGTCAAGAAAGTCTTGATGTGTGTTTGGGGTCTCTATCCTGCTTCAGTATGAATAATTCTCCGCAAAGATGCAAACCAAAGAATGTAGCATGTTTCTGAAGAATGCAGTGCTCCAGACTTGAATATTCCCACCAACATGTTTTACTGGGGATTTGATATACTGCATCATTCTCCCCCCTATTCATCTCCTTATATACTCCCTAATTTTACATACATCTCAGTGAATCATATTTTCTTCCAGTTATCCAGCGAAATGCTGGTATTTCTTAGTCCACTGTCTCGGTGTGGCCTTGCTTCCCCTCCTGAGAAGTGGACCTGTTGATATGTGCATTCTTTATTAAGAAAATTCTGTATCTTTGATGAAGTTGCTCTCAGGGAACTAAACTTCATGTATTGGTCTTATGATAGTGTGGTCACTTCTGGTCTGCCTGATTGTCTTTTGGATATAACTGATCCAGTTTCTGCAAAGTGTCTTAGAGTTCCATGCACTGCTCCCCTAGAAAGCTTTAGTCTAGCCATGATTTGATCCTGAGAAAGCCACTCATTGCTTTGAAAAACAATTTGACTTATGATACTTGAGCTTATTTTCTAAATCCAAGTTTATGTGGAAATATTAGAAATGTGGACTCTTGGAACCCACTATATGATATTTTTGTGCTGCAGATTCTTGGTATTTTTTATCCAACATCACTGAAAAATACCATTGTTTCTGTGATAAGCTACTGGCACTTAATAGTGGCCATGTCCATGTGCCAGTTAGGGTCTACCTTTCACATGAAAAGCGGCAGGAAGTGTCTGGTTCACATTGCAGCTTAATAGCAACAGACTTTGTTACAGTTCCAATAGCACGGCAAAGGAATACAGACAACAGTGAAGCCGCTGTGTCTTAGACGGAGGTGAGAACAGAAACACAAGAGTGGAACACAGCAATTCCTTTGTTAAAAGCTGAACATAGTCTGCAGTCATGTGCTTTTTCTCTAGTTGCCTGATTACCACATGTTGAGCAAATCAAAGTGAAGACACAGCTGGGTTAAGGGCAAAGACTGTCTTAGCTTGTCACAGCTTCTGTGCAAAATGGCAATTTCGGGAGTGAGCAATACCTCCTGCTGTACGATTACAATACAGTCTTCAAATAGATTCAGGACTGAATGGATAGGTAGCGAGCAGGTAAGTAGTGAGTGCTGTTAAATTATGCATAATATAATATTTAAATAGTGTAACAGTACTTTTGCTAGAGTACTCTTTTCGTCTCTGGTGTTATATCCCATACTAAAGTCATGCAAGTAATGGGAATGGGCAACTGGTAACGGCTCTACTGCCCATTACTGTGTGTATGCTGAGTAGGACATTCATGACTACTCTCAAAGTAGTGGACTCTTAAACACATTTCAAATGCCACAATGATGCGCAATGTCAACTTGTGATTTTGATAGTCGACTATTCTGTGATAACTGTCTGGATATGGGTAGGACGTTATCTTAGTTATCATAGTGCAGCCCTTTTGGTTCAATTGGTTTCAATCACTTACTCGGCTGTGCATTTTCTTTTAAACAGCAAAATAGTTTTCTTTGAATGTTCGAGCAAAGTGAAAGAGTGAAGTTTGTGTATGTGCTGAGTTTATTCATGCGCTGCAATACGAGTCAAATAAGCTGCTACAGGGTCTTGATCATGGACAGAGCTGCAGGAATACAAATTTACTCTTAAGCAAACAATATGCATGGCCCTGTAGTGAGTTTAATTTGTTGTTGTTGTGGAAAGTTGTTAAAGGTCATGTCCTGCGAACATGTAGAGAAGCTTGCTTTTCAAGATAAGGACCAAGGTATGAGGAATGAAGCACAACTGCAAACACATTTAGCATTCAGTCCACACATATGCTGGGTCTAGCTATAGTAACTATTACAAATGTTGGTAGCTATGAGCACTAATTGTGAGAGGACATGTTTCTCATCCTATTAGCTTACATCTCTGATCTTATCTTATCTCATCTACAATGGCATCAGCGCATTCATTAAGAAATTACATTGCAGAGAGACTTTCATTAATCAGAATGCACTATGACAAGCAATCCTCATTGACATTCAGCTGTGGCCCACCATTCAATGACACAACAACATGGTCACAGGTTCACCTTACTAAATTTAAACACTGGGTCAACAAAGACGCACATTCCTACAAACAAAACAGTGGAACAGCACACTGTTAATACAAGAAATGAGTAGCTGAACATCTGCAAATGTATAACCAATTTCAGGTTTCCTTTTTAGCCTTACAAATTCCATACACCGGATACCGACAAAGAACGGGAAGAAAGTATAACAGAGAGACAGAAAGAGCACACAACATGCAGCACTGCACACAACCCAGGAGATGTAGACCACATTAAATCAAATCAGTGGATGTGATTTGCCTCAAATCAGAGAAACTCCAAAGTCACAGTTTGAAAGCAATAACATAATGAGGCTGATGGAAGAAAATGAGCAGACGAGCTGATGAGAAGAAAGCTTCCATCATTGGCTTCCCTCGTCTCAGTTGTGATTTACTCACAAGATCAATCTGACCTATCCCAGAGACAGTGAAAGACATTTTATCCAAATGTCAATGTAGAACAGATGGTGATGAATACAAAAGCACCTTTTCGTATTCATTCACCTTTTTCTGTCTGCCTTACTAACTAATGTCTAAAGAGCTATGCAAGATTATAGACATTGACTCATGTTGTACGGTGACTCAAGAGAACTGTGCAAATTACTTTCAAATGCCAGATTCACACTAGCTGAAACAATGAGACAGTAAATTGATTGTGAGAAAATCAATCTTAATCAAGTAATCCTGTCAAGGCACCTTTTTTTTAAGCAAAAGAAACAAACATTCATTTGTTTTTGTTGTTTTTTTTAGTTAGGGGCTGCTAACAGAAAATATTAAATTGTATCTTTGGTTTCAGGAAAATAAATGTAAAGGAAATTCACAAATGATGGCATTTGTCTTCATTTTTGACTTTAAGAAATTATTTTCAGGCGGACACCATATAACAATACAAATTCATATCTGCATTGAGCTAATATTGGCTGATGTAGTGGCTGTTTACAATATTACCACATTAGCACTGCATACAGAAAGACTATACAAAACTGCACAATAATATTTACCAGCCTGTATTGTCCATTTGCATGGAAAAAAATGGATGGAAAATGATTTCTTGTGTCATTGAAATCAGTTTATAATATGGACGACCATATATTAAAGTTGCAGTGTGCACTGTAATCATGAATAGGATACTTTTAAATGAATATAAGTGTGCAAAACTCAATACAGCAACAGCTTCAATAAAATCTATAGGAAACAAATTAGTTCCCCATATTGCACACAGAAAGCTTAGATATCTGATCAATGGCAAAACAGATCTGCACTGACTGACCTATTGTTTTCAGTGGCACACTGCTACCTACCTCGATGTCAGCACTACCCTTGGCAATTCAGTTTGCTACCCAGCATATTTCAGCTTTGACCATATTTGCAGCTGACCTTTCAAAGTACTACCAATGTCACTGATGCTATGCACTGCATAAGCAGGCACTGTGAAGAAATCCATCAGACAATAACTCGAAAAACATATCGCAACCATGGGCGGGGAAGTACTGCATTAATGAGGAACTAAATACTGATCCAGTATGGACACCTTAAGGTAGGGAGTATTTTAGAGAAAAGGCCATTTCATGGTCTGTAATGTGGAATCCAAAGAGCAAGGCCAATAAGACGGTTCATTTATCTCACTGAAAGTTTTCATTAGGGCCAGCACCTTGTTTCATTCACTTATGTGGCAGATTTATTTACCCTTGACTTATTTGGTTTTTTAAGTGGAACAGGTCCAACTGCTGTAAACACTCTGTCCAGACAAGAAAATGTCTGTGACAGGCTTGTTTCATTTTGTATTTAGGTAAATTTTCTGCAGTCCTATTTTCTATTAGTGGACATAATTGTATTACAACAATCTCTACAAGCGTTGTATTGAGTTAACAAGCAGTGGTGAGATTACCAGTACCAACACCAGTTTTTAAAAGCAAAAGCAATTTCACTTCACATTGGTAGAGCCATCAGCGCCTTCCTTTGTCGCCACTGTGCCCGATGCCCATGACTACGTTTTTGACAGGCTGATTCTAAACTAATAGGACAACTCAATGATTGCACCTTCTGAAACTTTAAAACGTTAATTTTCTACACAATTAATAGATAACAGTGCAGTCCTAGAGGTACTGTCCGACATGACCAGTCAACTTCAACAGAGTTTCTTTCCAGTATTTTAAAATTGAGTGTTCCTGCGATCAGTTACTCTACATTTTACTCTACTCTTTACTCACACTCTACATCGGAAAACTAGAGTAGGAAAGTGCAACAAAACAATTAAGAGCAATTAAAAAGTAGGTAATTAAATTAAAGTTATTAAAAGGGTGGAATGGAGGATGATCATGATGTATTATAGAGCCACGGGAGCAATAGAGAGCTTTAAAACTCTTTTGCAGAGTTGAGTGACTTTTTTTCAAATGTTATTTCCATCAAACTTAAAAATATGTTCATAGACACAGGGATTATGTTTTAGGGTTGTCTCTTTGTCAATGACCCATGCAGGATTTCAAACTAAATGTGAGGTCAATAAACACAAGTATTTAGTACTTTATACAGCTATAACTGCACAGTGCATAGTAGGTTTCATTGAAATAGCATTGAAACAGTTGTCCAATAATGATTCATACACATTTTTCCACCACCATACATTACTACACTACCTTTTTGGTTTGCTGTGTGAGTTTTTTAAAATGATTTATGCTGAAAAAATTGCCACAGAAGTGTTATTTTCAGCTTGAGCATCAAAGCAATGAATGTAAAATATACCTTTTCAAGTGCCCGGGACTAGTTATATTAATTTATTTTCCCTTCTTGTGCCTCTTAACAGCCAGCTTCCAAAATGACACATCACATAAACAACAAAGAGGATCCATTAACACTGGAAAGGAGCCTCCATTTGTCGAAACAATAACAGTCTCCTCTAAGAAAAAGCAAGACAATAGAAATTGGGACACGTACATGGAAAACAGTAACATGCATAGACCCACGGCTCCCTCAGCTGTCTCGTTTCCAAAAGCCCATGATTAATTAAGATGTATAATAAATGCTGAGAGGATTATTTCAATGATAGAGATGGTGAGATAGAAGGCATTGACATTTGTGGGAGTCAACACCTTAACCCAGCAAGACTAAAATATCAATTATCTTGACTTAGGGAAGTCACTGGTGTGGTTTTAGCCTATAAGACAGATTTAGTTTTGACACAGACATGATTATGATAAGAAAATTGAGCCAATAATAAGCAGCCGTGTAATCTTCCTGCTCAATTTTGATTCCAGAGGTAACAGCTGCAATGGTCACAGTGGATGAAAAGCTGTTTGATATTTCCGACTGAGTAGGACACTGAAGTCACTTCAGCTTTCCAGCAATCTGACAACAAACAGCTCTGGGTGGAAAGATGAACTTGTTGAAATAGAGTTTTTTGGTGACAATGAAGAACGGAGAGCATGGGCTGCTAGTAATGATGTTATCAGTCACTGTGCGATCATGGACTGATAGATGGAGTGTCTGCTGAACCCTCTGAAGGCAGGCACTGACTGGTAAACATGGGTCCTGTCAACATTACGCCTGCAACCCCCTGATTTTTAACAACCTACGTGCTGTGATGTAGTCATTTCACCATTGTCGTCAATCAATTTGTGAATTTCATTACCGTAATCAGAATCAATCAATCTGATGGACGAACATTGCAGGGATGGGAATCAAGGATCAGTAGCAGTTAAGAATCAGTTCCAAATTGTGCAATCCATGCCTTCAAGCTTATACATTTCGATACTGTTTTTTTTGACAGCTGCTGAAAACTTGCAAGACACATCAGAGACGAAGAAACGGTCCAAAGCTTGGCTTCACTTCACAATTCTGTTCAGCGCACAAGAAGCTTTAAGCTTTAAGTCTTGAGGGATACAAACTTATATCTCAACAAATAATTAATAACACAACAAATTAGTGGCTTAACAGTACAAAGAAGTCCTG
Organism: Larimichthys crocea; assembly: GCF_000972845.2. NCBI lineage: Eukaryota > Metazoa > Chordata > Actinopteri > Sciaenidae > Larimichthys > Larimichthys crocea. The sequence goes on along the minus strand of NC_040011.1, from coordinate 5,421,547 downwards.
GTTCATAACCCAGTTTAAGAGTCCCAGTTGTGTACTGATGTATTTGCATTTCCCTAAAACAGTGGCACCAGCAACACCATCCATCCATCCATTATATCACTTAGGGTGGGATTGGAGCCTATCCCAGCTGACTTTGGGCATGAGGCGGGGTACACCCTGGACAAATCGCCAGCTGATTGCAGGGCATAGAGAGGCAAACAACCTCACATTCACACCTACGAGCAATTTATAGTCACCAGTTAACTTATTAAGTGCACGACTTTGGACTGTGGTAGGAAGCCGGAGTACCCAGAGAGACAGGGAACCCAAATTGTTCCCAAACAGCTGATTTGAATAGATTTCACAAGTTTCCGGATGGAACTCATGATTGTGTACTTAGAATCTGCATCAGGGGCATCAGTCTACATACATACCTTGAAGTCTGCGTGCAGCCAGGTGCACCAGACTGTGACCCCTGCGACGGCTCAGCACGTATACATAAAAAGGTCTAGACCAAATCACATTTAACCAAAGTGCCTTGTACATCATCCGGGTCTGGTTACACAGGGTTTCCTGCAGTATTTTATGTTACGGTGGCTGTCGACGTGCCTATGAATAGCTTTTCTTGTAATGGTTATTGTGTGGACTAAGTTAGGCGTGTGGTCCCGTTTGGTTCCAGCTGATGAGGCGTTGCCACCTTTGTTATTTCTTCCTGGAGAGCTGGAGGATCCCGACTGAAGCGGCACCAGGTCCAACCTTCCAGTCCGCAGAATCCAATTTGTCAAACTAACTTATTTAAGTTTGAGCAGCCTGACAGTCGGCCCAGCTGTGTTTCATCTTAAGCTTGCCAATGTGCCTCTCAGTATTACACTTGTGAATTATACTGTGATTGTTAGTAATTGTACTAACTTGTTTTTGGCTGACGTACTTGTTCACTTCCTGGGGACTGGGCCAGGTCTCGTTGATTTTGCTGATTTGCACACACACAGATATTTTCTTTGTTTAGAAGCACTAGGTTTAGGGGTGCTTTTTCCTCTGTGTTCTTTGGTTATTAGATAAAAGTTAGATAGAGAGGTTTTTCTTTGCCTTTTTGGTTTCATTTAGGTAGTTAAGACTCTGATTTTGAAAAAGTACTCTCTTGGTTATATTTGTTTCTTTGGTTTGTACAGCATCTGCCTGACCTTGTAGTTCACCTTACTGCTTTCTGTTGAATTATTAATCCTAATTCCTGGCAATAAATAACTTTGTTTTACATTTTCCGTACACGCGTGGGGTCGTAACACACCTCAAATAAAGAGTGCTTCAGCAAGTGCCTGAAAAAAATAAACCTTTTAATATTAGTAAGTCCTCTGCTTTTAAATTTTTCAATTAAGCAAAAAATCATTAGCATATAATGGCCCAAATTAGTGTCTTGTTGACATTTATCACAAAATCAGACTGAATTATCGACTACTCTGCTGAAAATATTCGGCTTAAGCTTGACCAGACAGTCAAGGCCAGATATTTAATGAGCAAGGCTACTATTTGAACCGCTGTCTTGTACCTACACTGATGACAAGACGTGTCAGGATGTGTGAAGACGTGTCAGCTTAGCAGGCGATTGATTGTGTACAACCTCCTAACCTCTAATAAGTGACTTCCTGGTAGAGTTCCTACTACATATTACTTAAAGCCAGTGACTGAAAACATGTGTGTCAGTAACACATTAACAGTCTGAACCTGTCGCATGTTATTTGCACCAATACTCCCAACACCCTCTCTCTCCTCGGGGCCATAGTCTCAGACTCACAGCTCAGTCTTTTATTCTTTGCGATATTAGCTCTTATTGAACACTGAGGATGGACAAGTATGATGCCTCATCATGTTGCTGTGCGACCAAAGACTTGAAGACTTCGTATACAGATTAAACACATGTTGGACACAAGGCAAAAAATTCCAACATTTCAAACTGTGGTTAACAAGCATAGTGCCCTGGCTGAAATAACGCAACATGCCGAGCTATGACATGAAGTCACCATGCCAAAAGCCTGTGAATAAAAGGAGTGAGAACTGAAGGAAGCTAAGAGGATCAACAATCATTTGACACCAGAGGGACCTGGGATGAACTAAAAATATGTCCTATTCAACTACCACTGCAGTGGTATTTCAAACACATCACCTAAAGCCTGCATCTATATTGTTTGCATTCATTATATTCTCAAACAACAGTGAATTGCAGCCATTTGGCAGGAGATTTTTGACTGCTTCTTGAGCGTTCCCAGCTTCAAAACATTCACAGCAATTCCAATTTTTTTTAAGGATCTGGGACATTGTTAAGCTTCAGGAAGTGCATTATGCTTTAAATGCACCTGGATTGATGGCATTTGGACACAGATTACAGCAGATTTGTTTACAAAAGTCAATACCACACAGCTGATATATTTCAACCACACTCTAATGCTTTGGTGTGCAGAGCACTCATCGGGCACATAAAACACAAGGTGGTGGCCAGGAAGACTGAAAAAGACTAAAACAGGAGAAGTCAATTAATGTATCTGACCTTTGCTTAACTCTGCTTGAAATCCGATCAGCACGACTACCTTGTTATCGTGCTGGCAAACTGCTAGGAGTATAAAAATAAATAAATAAAAGCTGGTAATTTGTAAAAGCCTCATGGATACTTCATGCTGATTTTCACAGCACACCATATAAGCTCACTTAGAGATCCAGCTACTCAATTTCCACTACAAGTGGCTAAAAAACACGCTTGTTGATACGGATGTTACGCCATCCACCTGACTGGAGATGATTAAAATGTACTTAATGTATTTGTGAAATAACGATGTATTGCTGACTTCAACAAGTATGCAAAAAAAAACACACACACACACACACACACACACATCTATTTCACAACCACAGGATATGGGTGACTCCTCTGCCATGAAATGAGAAGTGTGAGACAGGAACCACCAAGTGTTACGGTGGAGATGTTTCTCCATCCTCGTGGTAATGAGTGCATGCATTACTTAAGTTACCTCAAAGCACACAATGGGGAACAATAGTGCAGACAGACAGAGAGAGGGGGTGAAAGGTGAATGTCATTTAATAGATCCGTGTTCATTTTGAAGGTGTCACTCATCATCTCAACGTGCCTCTCCTCGTCTGAGAAAATAAAAGCACGCATGCATTTTTCATATGGAGGCACACACACACACACACACACTGCAAATGTGAGCTAAATATTACCTCAGAAGATATTTTACAAATTGAACCTGAGTCGTGCTTTCTCGTTTCTATTCGTTCTCACTGAACCTCCATCATTAACTACACTGATTCAAATACATGTTACCGTCGCCGAAAAGGGGGAACGACAGCAGCACGAAAAGACGACAACAGGGTCAGAATATGAAGACATTCACCGTGTTTTGTTTTGTTTTTTTACTTCAAAGTGACAACTAGTAAAAGATTTTTCGACCAAGAGAGAGCAGAGAGAAACAAACAGAGACTCGACAGCTCAGAGTCCACCTTGCGCGGACTTGCGCAACAAAGTTTCCCGTTAGGTCAGAAGCGGATTTAACACGGAAACGTACGAACGTAGCGTACTGAAAAAAAACAAAAAAAAACCACGAAAGCACCGGGAGAAGTATTCAACAGCAGCAAAGTCAACTTCGGCATATTTAACACATCGCTAAGGCGAATAACTGCACCGAAAATAAAAAAATGCACAAAAGACTGCCCGGGAAACTCGACAGAAGTCCAAACAGCAGCAGCAGCAGTGAAGGAATCTGGAAACAGACAGGAAAAGACAACAGGACTGTCTTTACTTACACTGGGAGAAGAAGAAGAAGAAAAGAAGAAGTCCGAACAGTCCCGTAGGAAGAACAACAACAAACAGAAAAAAGCAGCCCAAGGTCCTCAGAGCTCCGCAGCCAGAGCTCCACATCCAGCAGTCTTCATTCCCTCTCCTCCTCCTCCTCCTCCTCCTCCTCCTCGGCTCGCCTCCCTCTACAGCTGCTGGAGAAGTTTGTGACGTCAACAAGCACTCAGTCTCTTTGGTCGCAACTTGAATAATACATGGAAAAGGAGGAGGAGGTGGAGGAGGAGGTGGAGGAGGGGGTGACCGGAAAGAATCAGGGAGGCACTGAGGCAGGCCCCGCATCAAGGGGCTCCCCCTTTCACTACAATGGCTATATTAATAAAAACAAAAACTTGTTAAAAGGTGAAATGAAGTCGACGTAATGCCCTTAAAGATTTTAAAATGTGCATGAAAGTGAATCTCAGAAGAAAGTTATGAAGCAGACTCTTTGTGTTTGCTCGGGGTGACCGTAAAAAAAAATATCAAATAATGGTCACCTCAGTTATTTACAGTACCAGAGGCAAAGACAGCAGAGTTCTGCAGCCCAGCTAAAATAATTTAAATCAGTGGTGGAAATAATATTTCATAAATAAATAATAATAATAATAAAGGGCACCGACATGCAGAAAGTTTTGATGCATTTATTGAGTAACAGTTCCAAAGCCTGGTTAAGAGTTCACAGGTTTGATTTTGTGACACAGATATCTGCTACACCACTGGTTTAAAGTTAATGCCGACACTTTCAGGGTGCAATACCATTATTACATTACATTACATTGCATTTAGCAGACGCTTTTATCCAAAGCGACTTACAGAGGAGATACCACTGTCGTGGACCACCGTGTTTCTACAGTCGTCCAGAACTCTAGATAGGATCTTTGGCGTTTTTCATGCTCCTTGTGGTTTCTTCTTTACGCTAGGAAGGCGAGAGTAATGCAAGGTGATTGCAATCCGCAACTCCGCTACTAGATGGCTACTTAAAAGCAACGTTGCTTACAAATTGGTATTTGTATGCAATGTTGTTTTAGAGTGCAATTGCCTCTGTCGGAAGTATGGACAGTTGTACATTTTGTTGTAAATGTATTTCAGTATTTGTTCTGATTACATTACTTATGATCAAAAACTAGCAAGAGACAACGTTGCTAACAGCCAAACATCAAGCAAGTGAAACAACACAAGGCATAGACGCCATATTAGAAATATTAGTCCAAACGGCAAGAAGCCCAGCACGGCGTCTTTCAGCATTTTATTTCAAGCTCTCACCAACGACTAAAAGTCAGTCTTTTTTTTCTGGTAACCTCTTGCTCAGTCACTTTTTTCTCACTTCCTCCGTCAATGTCCCCTTGCAGATTTTTGTCTTCATGGCCCTCTTGTCCAGCCTCCTTTACAGTCATGAAAGCTGTGGCCCATTGCAATGTGACAGCAAGATCGTGAGGTATGCCAAAATCCCTGTAAATGGATTGTGAATAATTGATGGGTTAAAATGAATAATTGTGTTAAAAGCATTTTGCAATATTTCAGACATTTCGGTCCAGTAGTCAAGTAATTGGGGACATGAACCCACCATATGTTTTTGGTGGGAGAGCCCATCCTGATACAAGCATAATCATGATTAGGAGACATTTTTGCCATTTTGGCATCCATCCATCCATGCATTTTCCGTAACCGCTTATCCTTATCAGGGTCATGGGGAGCTGCAGCCGATTCCAGCTGACATTGGACAAGAGGCAGGCTACACCCTGATCAGGTTGCCAGTTCATCACAGAGCTGACACATAAAACAAACAACCATTCACTCTGACATTCACACATATGGACAAAGTCACCAATTAACCTTCATGACTTTGAAGCTGGAGTACCCAGAGAGAACCAGGAACATTCATGCTGTGAAGTGACAGTGTTACTGCACCACCATGCCATCCCCAAGTAGGCATAATACATTTTAAATAAAATTCAGCATTGACCTAAACCATTGTGCGCTGAAAGAAGATATTTAGAGCAGATGTCCCCATGTTTCATTGACTTTTTCGGTACCTCTTTTCACACAAAACTTAAATCCCTAAATCAAGTTTTCTTTAATGATTGCATAGAATAGTGTAATAATGAGAATGAAAATAAAACCTCTGCCAAACGAAGAGGAGTTGAATGTCGTTCAATTGTTCCTGCCCTACAGGAGCCAGCAATGTGCCACAGGGCATCTACTGGAAATGCATGAGAAGAAGAAAAAGAAGAAAACTGTCCCTACAGTCAAGATGGCAGCGAAGATAACATCTCATATTGTGTCTAACTATAGACACTGTAATCTTCAGATGCTCAAGATATTCAAGTTGAGACCAAACTTTGGATGTCAGTTTTTGATTCATACAGTAACCTTATCTTAAGCTTTGCAGTTGTTGATCACTTGCAGCCCATTACAGCCGAGTTAAGGTTTTTATATTCTGAATCAACTTCTGCAACTATTAGTGGTCCTTGAGCATAGTCAGAAATATGCAGAAAAAAAGAAGATACATTTTGAAATGTAGCCTAGGAGACAAAAGTTTTTGAAAACTGGAACTCTCAACACGTAACGTTACCAGTCCACAGCAGCTTTATAATGGTCATATGGTGCTGTGTATTTCTATTTCAGATTTTAGATACAAACTTCAGATGTGTTGTCTGCGTCTGAATGGACCATGCTAAATCCTATGTAGTTTTCACTGCATCTCTGTCACTGGTGACTACTATATTATTATTTTAATGTTAAATTGTAAATAGTAATTGGTAAATAATAAATGTAAATAAAGGTGATCACTCTGATCAACTCTGTATTGATTTGCAGTGATTTGTTCTCTGAAAGGGGACAAGTGGACCCAAATCATAAGAGCAAAATGTGCCCCACAGCATAACAGGGTCACTGGATCCCCTCACTGTAGGGGTCAAACATTTAGGTGCACGTCCACTATAGAGAATATGATAAAAGATGACTCATGATGGTGTTTGCACCACTGAACTCTCAAATGTGCGTTCATCATTGTAACGAGGGGTTTATCCACTGCCCCCCTACTATAATATCCTCTCCACATAATTGTCGACACGCTGTTCTTGCTGATAGTCTGATCACGTTCTGCATTGACATTCTCAATCACCTGAGGAAGAGTTGCTCTCCTGTTTTTCCTTACATATCACACTAATGCACAAGCTGTCAACCATTATTCCTGACCCTATTTAATAAAGTCATTCCTATAGATCTAAATGCAGATGTCACTTTTATCACTGTTCCTACTGAAACACCAGCCAGTTGAGCGGACTGAAGCTCCTGCCATCCATGCCCTAACAATGAGCCATCTTTCTAAGTTACATAAATCTTTTCCACTTGCCATCTTGATACAAAATCAGGATCAAATGGGCCTGCACAAAGCACAATTGGATATCAATTGCTTAATTGTACCATGCAGTGCACCTCTGTGGAAACATCTGCATTCGTTCCACTCATTTATCCACGTTTTCTCTTTCATTTCTCATCCGTCTGGATGTGCAAGTGGTGGCATACCCAACTGAAACAACACAAACCAATCATTATACTGCGGTTGTACAGTACATGAATAATATTTTAAAGAAAATAGATAAATCCTACTTGATTTCATATTTATTCTGTTGTTTTAAAATCTAAACTTCAAAAGGTCTATTTCATTAGATAGATAGGACACTTGATAATAATAACAAGCGATAGCTCCAGGCCTTGTGGAGCAAAAAGACCACTTCCTACAAGGATTAGTGACACATCACATTACAAATAAATCCATTTCTTAATGATTCAAAAGAGAATTATTCTCAAAACAAAATCCAAGTAGGTCAGTCGCTTTATCCGTGATGACCGAGCAATCGGCTTTGCTCTTCCAAATGTATGCTCTTGTTTAAAGCATTGACAAGAAAATTAAGTTTATTTCTGGGCAGGCCAAGTCTGGCTTAGATATTTCACAGAGGATTATAGAGCCTGATCTCAAAGGAGCTGGCAGACAGTCAGATTCAACTGACTTTCCTTGTCTTGAGTTTGCTAATATCACTGAAGAATCACTCCAGGTGCTGCCACAGTATTTACAGTCGCTCCCTCTCTGACCAACTTTAGAGACTCCCTTGATGACATTGCAGATACAGAATGTGCCCCAGGTTCCAGATTTGAGATTTTCCACAATGATGGATTAACCTGTCCATGATGATAAATAATATGAATATCTGAATGATATCTTATAGATAACTTATAATTAGCATTCCTCTCCTTCAGTGGTACAGTCTGGATTTAATCCCCGGTGACATAATCTTAAATCCAAAGCTTATTATCTTATCTGTCTATACCACAGAGCTCAGTTTTTGTCCAAAAACTATACAAGCTTCTAGAAATGTGGCTTGAGATAGAAAAATGCATATGATAAAATGAAAAATGCATATGATATCAAAGTTGAGTGTCTCATTAATCATCCACAAAAACCATTCATATCTATTAGAATACCTAGATAATTTCCCAAAATTGTGAAGGTGTCTCCCTCAGGACTACCAGAACCAGTTCCACGTGTGTTCTTCCTGCTCTGAAAAGTCAAAATGTCTGCTGTGCAATCAGTCCATTAAGCTGGTCTCAGTTCAGTGAAACTTGAAGTCAGAAGGTGATAAATAGAAAGTTAAATAGATGTGAGAACATATCCTTTATTGATTCATTTTGTGTTTTTCTTACACAAAACATAGCAAACTTGCTGCTCGCACATGTGGTGGTTGTTGACTCTGGTTGGCTCACACTCAAAGAGGCAGATTGAGTGAGAGCAGAGAGATTTTCTTTCACATTATTGCCCTAAACCTAACCCTAAATTACATACAAGGCCAGTGGATTTGGGTTTTCACACATCAATGAGTCGGACTGTTGAACTGGGTGAAATATTCCTTCATCACCATGAACCAAGTTTACTGAGTCAATCCCGCTGCCTTAAATGCTCATTGTGTCATTAATTTGCTGCTGAAAATAGTCCCCAACAAATGCACTGTTGGGCTTGGTGCCCATTAGTTGTCTTTCACTGAACCAAGACCAAGGTGAGCTGATATAACTTGGCAGTTATAAAAATTAAAATATTTCCTTTAATTTATGTTATGCCACGTAAAAAATAATAAATCAGGCAGCCTTACTTTGGTCTTGGAATGTATTTAGTGTTGCATTTCTGAAGGGTTCAGTTGAATAACAAGCTATGATCCTTCCGTCTTTGCTGGCTAAAGGGTAATCTCAAAGCAACTAGTCAATTAGTCACTCTTTATTATAATGATAAAAGTATGTCATAGCAGGAAACTCACAGGTGTATTAATGATAGCTGCGCTGCATGATTGTGATATCACCAAGCGTCATTAGATCAGCTAATGATGTCACCCTGCTGCTGCTAAACAATAAAATAAATTAAAAAATCAAATCTCGTCTTGCTTCCAACAATAGATTCCTGGAACAAATTGCTGAGGCAGGCAAATATACCCATGTGCGGTACATTAATAGGCATGTAAATTAAAGATTCAGCTTATTTATAAGTGATAAAGGCTGGTGGCACTTGCGGCCGTGTAATATACTGCTTTAGATCTAGTGATGTAGAAAACTGTGCTGCTGATTTTCAGGGCAAAGCTTAAAAAAAAAAAAACGTCATCCACTTTCTCCCAATTTACTGTTCTTTTCTTCAGCTAGTTTTCCTGTTTCACAGTGCATGGAACAGAAAAATAAGATTTTTCAAAAAGGCTCCCTGCATTAGAGACGCTGTCTCCTCTGTATAATGTCAAAGCCGGCTGATTTTAACTGCATGCTGAACACTTCCAGCTGATTGTTTTTGACATGTTTTGCTGTGTAGTCAGCACCAGCTATTTTCAGGCAAATATTAGAAATCCACACCATCTCCATGCTGCACATTAATTCGTATCTAGTAAGAAATATGAAAGTAGATTTTTTTTCTTTTCCCCAGTTACTTGCAACAGCAGCTTGTTGGAGCTACCTACATTTGCAATCCCAGTCTCAGTCCATAACAGGGGCCTCTTTTCAGAAAATGCTCATCCACCTCAGATCTCTCCATTTCCATCCTGTGAGACGAGGCCACACATAAAGAGCAGAGCTATGGAGAGATCTACATATCCATCATCGTTGCAGCCCATCAGCACGGCCGTCAGGACAGATCACCATTTAAATGATTAATGTAGAATAGTGCACAAGCAGGGAATTGCCATGCTTTGCTTTCAATGCTGTTTAAATGGAGACGATAAGAAAATGATCTGTTTTTGGAATTAAACTGAGAAAATGAGAGCCATAATTGCCAGTATCCACACTATTAGCCAGTGCAACATCAGTGGCATAGCACACCAGTTAAAGTTGTATGGCTTTAATTCAATCTAGTATGCCGGTTCTGTTTCTGCCTCACATCCCTGTCTCTTTGTAGAATGAGCACACTTTTGTTTACCGTTTCTATGTTGCTTAGATCCTTTAAGTTACATGCTTTTTGAGAAACCCATTCAAAGTGTTTCTGTAAGTTCTTCCATTATAATATAGTGGATGGGTAGCTTTCAATACCAATACCAGTCTGTTCATTTCCCAGGTATCGAATATCAGTGTTTTGTCACGCTTTTCTTTATCTCATACATACAATGTTGTGTATTGTGTGTGACATGCACCAGGCATTCATTCTAATGTAACCCACATAAACAATACAATTAATAAGAATAAATAAAAATGAAAAGCAATATTTAAAAAGCGTGGGGTGGGGTGACAAAATAGCGTCTGTATTTGACTATATGGGATGACAATGCATTCCAAAGACTTAAAAAATAAAAAAGTCACAATCACACACAACAAAGGCATGTCCAGTATTATTCTGTAAGATTATTAAAAATGACCAATTATTGCACTGTAGATCTTGTTTCTGAGGTATGTTGTACTAGAAGTACACAGAGTCAACTCTACATTTTATGCACAGGGTATTTCAAATTCAGCTGTCCTGTGATCTGCTGCTGCAATAATTGGATTTGAAATCCATGTGGCAGCATTGTGAGCTAGGGGTTGTTACACTTTGTATATCCGATCTCATGAGAAGATGAGAGTATTGATGTCACATGAAGCAGCCATTAGGGATCTGTGCTTTGGCAGTCTTTAGCCGCTTTGTGTGATGTTATTGGCTAAAAATTCCACCATGATTGCATGCAGTGTCATGCCTTACTCACATCAATTACTTCTTCCTCTCTTTTCTTACGCTGGGTGTTTAGGATCCAGACAGGAGGGTGAGTCTGAAAGCAAATCTGGTGACGTCTATTCACACGATGCATTTCTAAATAGTCACAGCATGGCTATTGTTCAAAAAATGTCTCTAGATATAAATGGATATCACAACAAAAATAAAATATCGCCATGATTAGAATTAATGTCATGCTGGCTTCCTGTGCTGTCTGGAGCAGGTTACAGGTTAGGCTTCACCCTGAGTTGCTGATTGAGAGTTATTTAAATTCGAGCTGGTAATATGAGTCTCTTTATAGACAAATGCAAAGCTACATGCCCAGCCTGGTGGGAAAATCCTAATAGCTTCGCTTGGCAAATAAATGGCCCCTCATGAATCATTAAAGAATGCGGAGTTACACCAGTGGCAGCAGCAAAATAGAAGACTGAGATTTGATGGAAGTGATGATAAACAGCGTCATCACTCTATATTCAACAAGCTTAATTATGAGTACTTGCATTGCATGAACTTTGTTGGCTTTGTGACACAATGCTATCATGTGCTTAAGTAATCATCAGCTATTTTCACTTCTGTTTTTTTTTTTCCCCCTTTTTTTAATGATTTACTGGATCCAACTGAAATGGTCGTGTTTTTCAGACCATTAAGAGCAAGAAAGTTTAATCAATAAGACTGTGTCGAAGCTGTCTATGGTGAGGGAAATGTGCAGTTTAATCTTAAAAAAAAACAAAAAAAAACACATTAGGCAATGAATGGCTTCATGTAAGGCTCCAGACACCAATTTCTTTTCCCACGAGGTCAAAGTCACCTGCTCTAGTTCAAAGCCTAATCATTTTTTTTTTTTTTTTTTTAAAGACAAAGTGCAAATTTTAGAGTGGCCCTTTACTGTGACTAGTCAAAGGCACACCTGTGTTATAGTAATTCTGTTTAATCAGCATCTTTATATGCCATACTTGTCAGAAGGATGGATTATCTTGGCCAAAGTTCTCGCTAACACAGATTTGAACACAGCAAAATTTCAGAGAAATAAATGTGCACAGAAGAAGGCTTAGATATTTTACTTCAACTCTGAACTAAACTATTTCGTGTAATTAGCATTAATGTCTATATCAATCTGATGCTGCAGCTGTTGGATTTTAGTTATTGTATATGCTGCTGGATGTCTTAATCTGTAATAATATAAATTATTGGTTGATTTATAGTATGGACGAATAATATTTATCTAAAGTTGTAATGGGAGTGAGGTTGCACCCAAGAACAGCACAGACAGAGACCAGCGATGGAACAGTTCAACAGTTTATTGACCAAACAGCATCGCAAAAATCCACAGCAGATACACAGGAAATAGTCCACAAATTGAGCCAGACAAGACAGTCCAACTTTCCAGCAAAAACCTCCGGGGAGGGAATCCGACCAAACAGGAGACAGACATGGGGCGAGGAGGCAGAGGAGTCAGGGACAGAAGGCTGGTCAGGTTACCTGGGCAGGGACGACGAGGACGGGTCAGGGACAGGCAGGGTCTACACCAGGGAGGCAACCTGGAAATAAACGCGCTTTGCATGCCGCTAAAGACAATCTGGCAGAGACTGAGAGGAAAGAGTGGGTTTGAATCAGGTGAGGGAACACAGGTGAAGGTGGTTGCACTGATCAGGTGGGAGTGGCTGGCAGGTGGAAAAATACTTGCAGGAAGGATGAAAAACCAGGAGCGGATCATGACATAAGTACCTAGTAACTAAAGCTATCAAATAAAGGTAGGGGAGTAGCATAAATGGAAAGTACCTTAAAAAGTATGAGACTTGAGTAAATGTACTTAGTTACATTACACCACTGCTGCTGCTCCAATCCTATCTCCTAAAAACTGTACAACATTTAATTTGCAACAGCAAATATGTTCTGAATAAAACATAATGTCAATTGGATGACTTTTGTTTTTATCAACATAAAGAGGAAATGTTTTTGGAACATAGCAGTCTACCACAATCTTTCCTGAACCTTAACCAAAGAGCTTTCATTGTCTAAACCATGCTATATTTCACTCACAAAAAATGTTGCCTGTAAACATAACCCAGGCAGCAATTACATTTGTTACTACAGACATAATAAGGAAAACAAATAGTACTATTAATATTACAAATTATTTCTAGGAGAGGTCCTTTCCTGCTAATTAAACAAAAATATCATTTATAATGCCTTCCAAAACTTACAAATCACTGCTGTTTTCTGACTCCACTATGATTTAGTTATTGTTAGGTGTAGGTATAAACATGACATGGTTAATCTTCATGAAAAAAAAACATGAATTGTGTTAAAATAGCTAGTTCCTTAAGGAGGCTGGGGAATGGTCTGGTCATGGTTAAAAAGAAAACCAAAGCTGACTCTGGGAAACAAGAACCATGGTCACCCGAATCAAACTTAGGAACCACATGACACATAACTTCCTTTTGCCCCCAAATGACAGGAGTCATCATCACTATGTGCTACTATGAGACAGATAAAAGTCTGGTGCCAAAACTGGGAGATTTATCTGTAATATACTGTATCTGCTAGTGTTTGTGAAAGGGTTAGACTATTATTTTCTTTCATTTCCTTTGTTATCAAAATGTGTAGCCCTTTAGTCTATCATTATTCTTTCTGTGACAGTTGCTGTTGGTATTTTTCTTATTGTACACCATAAAATTGAACTGTTTCAGAGGAGTTTTATAAGTGTCTCTGAATTTAAACCACCAAAAGGGCATGACTCATTTTCCACTAGTTTTATTTTCCATCTCTGATCATTGTCAGCCAGAACCTAATGTCAGAAAGCAGATTCAGTCCAGGTAGATGTACGAGCTAATTAGCAAAAATGGAAGACCTGAAGTCCTCATTAGGAAAAGTGAGTTTCTCTTCTGCACCCCCAACTCCATTGTCACCCTTGACGCCTTGGTGGTGAATTCTTTTAAGGTTTAGGTTGTTCATACTTCAACTGAGAGTTTCTGGAGTTTCCACTTTGATACATGACCAAATAAGTTATTGTCTACCAGAGCTGCAGCCATAGATTTTCAGTTTTGCTGCATGATGATATCTTTAAAATTAACTAAATTACCCATACTTCCATACCCATATTGACAAATCATAAATAAATAGTAATTATGTTCCCCAGTGCAGTTATGTGTGGTAACACTTTTTAGGAAGAATACCTCTATAGTGTGTTATGGGGGCATTCACAGTGCATTTGTAATGTTTTATGACTTCACTCATAAACTTGTAGAGTGCTCTCTGATGCACTAACAGTCATAAAACATTATAAATGTGACTTATAAGGAATTTCAACTCCAAGGGTGCTTTTGACTAGTTATAAACTAGAGGTTGCCTGACGGGGCTTGTAAAACATTATGACGACATATACTCACTTATACACACACCTTAACAATCAACTGTGCTAAGAACTACAATCAGCAATGATTAAGCATGAATTATTATAGATGCATCAATGTGTATTTCACTTTACAATGCCATCTTATGGCACTGCAGGGACTATTATGGCATACTATGAATTCTTACAGTTGACTGATGAGGTGTGTAGGTGAGTATAGGGAGTCATAATGTATTATAAACCACATTTGTCATGCTCTAGTTTATAGCTAGTCAAGAGCACCCACAAGTTATAATTCATTATAAGTTACACCTATAAGGTTTTATGACTGCTGACATAATTCATCAGAAAGAATGATGTGTTTATGAGTGTAGTCATAAAGCATTATGAATGCATTATAATTCACTATGAATGTCCATAAAGCACTATAGATGTGGTATTCATAGAAAGTGTTACCAATGGTTGTTATTTAATCCAGTGGTATGTATTTAATAGCCTCCATGTTTTATCAAGTAATGAAGATTTACAGGCACCTAAAAAAAGCCATTTGGAGCTGAGCATGAAAGCTTTGAGCATGATTGCAGCCTCGGGCAGCTCAGACCCAGACCCAGAGGGCAGATACAAGTAAATCAAATCTCCATTTGTGAGTCAGTGTGTTCCAGATGTTATTACCCTCATTATTGTGCTCCTTGGTGGAACACAAAAGGGAGCTAGTGAGCCCTATTTTCTGTCTAAAGGTAATAGCCAAAGACAATGTATGAGATGTGGTAAACCTGTGGAAATGGGGTAGTGAATATAAGCATTGTCAGACCGTCCTGTGGCCAAAGGCGAACAATTCTTCTCTTCTTCTCGAAACATTCCCTCCTCCACCTCTCTCATTTAACGTCACCTCTTAAGCTTTTGTTTTAGAATATATTAGACAGGCGGGTTTAAGCTAATCTCATGTTATTTCTCATTGTATCTTTTAAAGAAAAGACTTGTCCCCAATCACCTTTTCTGCTTTCTTTAGTAAGAATCTGCCCTGTTATATTTAAATGACAGATTAGGTCTACATAAATGAGTCATCATTACACATTCAGCAAAAGAAATCAATCAAATTACAAGCCATCTCTCCCAGACTAATTTAGAATACCCATCCCTTTAATTTTAATTGACTCCCTTTACAGACATTGCCAATTTGTGTTCTCGTTATCAGAGGCCTGCAGGCCTGAGACTTGTCAATGTGAAACCATTCTCCAGCAGTCAGCATGATAATCCTGGGAATAAAAACATGAATGTAATAAGTAGATCTAAGATCATCCCAAACATGCAATACATCTAGAGCAGAGATTATGTCGCTGAATGCAGAACAGATTTACTCCCCACCTGTAATGGGGATACAGTGCCGTAATGTCATGTGGGAAAAAGAGGAGACGGTAAAAAAACCTGTTAAACCATAACACTGGCTCTGAGACTTATTCCTTCACATAAAGACATGAAATGAATTGTGTGACCTGTATGTTATTACATGACGCCTTTATAGTGCTGTATTGAGGACTGTGAACATAAACATTTGCTTTATTCACTTTCCACTAGCGCCCAGACAATTCCATAGAAGATATCAGATAATATAGACAGTTTAACTAAAAATAGCTCACAGAGCTGTCACTGAATATCTCTAAACATCCTTGGGACCAGTTTATTTCTTTTATTATCACATTATGATAATAGGAAATTCTTTAAAATTGTATGCGGTAGATTTCAGCCATTTGGCTACTGTGCATGCTGAATCAGATGTTCTGGCGAGCGACGCACCTCTACTAAAAGCGGGCAAGTTGCCTTTAGTAGAGGTGGATTAGAGCAGAGGATTAGAGGAGCTCACTGTCATTTTGCTTCAGTGCATGCACCAGGTTCTGTTTTTGATCCCAACTGCAACAGCTTTGAGTCCTCGCAGCTCTTTGTGGCCACGTGATGCCATTCTAGTGAAGAAATAAACCATCCAGCTGTAACTACAGCCTTAAAGAGCGGCTTATGTTTGGAGAAACCTTTTCAGTATAAACTATTCTCTGGAGCAATGCGGTGAAAAAGTGAGCTAATTGCTGGGGTGAAAAGATATAAACCAGGAAATCTGTTAATAATTGAGAAACTTGCAGTGTCAATTTAAATCCATAAAATCCCCACAGTGAAAAAGGAATGATTCGCTCCAGTGTCTTCCAAGTCAGCCCCCAATTTCATGTTGCATCTCATTCTATTTCTGTGTCTGACATGCTAATGTCAGATAAAATTAATTCAGCGTTGCTAACAACTTAAAACGGCCCCATCTATTTGAATGTGTTTCTATAAAGCTTAGCAATGTATGGATATAAGATGATGCGAAATGTTTGGGGGTTTGCACAGCAAGCTTTATAATGTGAGTGCTAAAGGAGTTAGATATGAGGATCAATACCCCTCACGTATCTGTGTGATAAGTACCGAGCTTCAAGCTATGAGGCGATTAGCTCAGTTTAGCATAAAAAGTGGGAGCAAAGGGAATGGCTCTATCTAAAGTTCAAAAATACACCTACTAGCACTTTTAGAGCTTACTTTTATCTCATTTGTTCAACTTGACACAGACAAAAAAAAAACATATTCTTGATTACATTTACATACTGCAACAATAGCTGCTAGATGGAGTGACTAGCTAAGCTAATCATCTCCTAACTCAAGGTCCACACCCAACATACAGACATGAATGTACGTAAGATGATGCAAAATGTTTTGGGATTTGCCCACAGCTTTAGTACGCTTCAAGATATCAGTGCTAACTTGCCAAGAGTTAGATATGAGGATGCAAGAAGTATGGCACTTCGAGCCAGGAGGCAATTAGCATAGTTTAGTGGAATAAATACTGGAGGCAAAGGGAATGGCTCTATCTAAAGGTAAAAAATACACCTACCAGCACATTTAGAGCTTACTTTTATCTCATATGTTAAACTTTACATGGACGAAAAAACAACATATTTAACATATTTATGCTTACAATTACATGCTGCAACAATAGCTGCTAGGTGGAGTGACTAGCTAAGCTAATTACAACCTGACTTAAGCTCCATACCCAACATACAGACCTGAAAGTGATACTGAAGAAAGCAAATGTGTACATTTCTCAATTTTTGTCAACAGTTTTTAAAAAATATCTATGTAAATCTGGTTTTATATAAGTAATGACTTATACAGACTTTATCTGTAACATGAGCTGTATATAAAGTACAAAAAAATGCATGCATGTTGGTGTCTTTGAGCGTGCACGTGTGTGTGGAATGGGATGTCTTGTTTCTCTTGTCAACAGTGACTGGTTGCCTACTCGTCTCTTGTGAACTATGTCTCCTTTGTGGTAGTAAAGCCCAGGATTCATGGCATGCTGGATAGGAATTGCCGTGACCGCTGTCAGAGGCATTAAAATCAAACCTTGCACAGGAGGTTGAAGGTGGCTTTAAACACAACAAAAGGTCTGGCTGCAGTTCCAGCGTACAGTAGCATAATATCTTTGGAGAGAACACATTGTGTAAATCAGTTTTTTACCCTTTCTCATAAACATGTCTCAAAGGTCTGGCTGCATACTCAAAAGGCCACGAAGGGACTGTGGGGGCATTTCGAATGTAGCCTTTTCTTTCTCTAATGTGGAAAATATGTAGGACGAAAAACTTTAATATTGCTCTACCTCTATAGCGCTTTGCTATACTATGCTACTTCTCTATGGTATACTAGAGAATAAAGAACTGAATCCTGAAGGGCATCATAGTTCATTGCCTTACGAGCTACCGCTGTTCTGCTCAGTCTTTCAGTGTCCACTTAAGCTATTTTAACACTGCAGTTACCATGACTTTTTCTGAACTGAACTCAGCCATAATGTATGAAATATGTTTCTGCATGACTTGATTTGTCTAACAAGGTCATGTCTTGAGCCCAGCGGTGACTCTGAAGTTGATTTATCCACATGTACAGTCACAGATCCATCGGTCAAACCATTAAAGCTGGCTTGAAGCATCACCGCTTGTTGCTTGTGTAACGAATCCAAAACCCCGCTACGAAATAAAATAATTGAATCCACGCTGGATATATTATTCAAGTGTGTGTTGTCGCTGATTCATTATCCAGCTCTGTGCACCAACAGGATGTATGAGAACAGAAGATCAAAAGGCACAAAGAGATGAGTTTTCATCTTGGTAATGGTGAGTAGCTGTTACAAATTCAATGTCCATGTGTGTGTCTGTGTCTGTGTGTGTGTGTGTGTGTGTGCTGCAGACTCCTGCATGGTTTATCTTTGCCCAGGAAAGCTTTAAATAAAATATAAGAGTGTGAAGCTTATAGATGTAGGCATCCATAGAATCAATCATTTAAGACACAACATTTAGCACTCAGCTGTGAGGTCCATCACAGAGGAGAGGTTTACACTTTCAATAAAATCAGCCAGACTTTATACATGTATTAATGAGTGTTAGTTACTCTTAATCAGTGTTACATATACGATGTACGTTTATGATGTTTTGGATTTTTTTCCATATGGAATGTGCACATTATCTACAGTCAGCATTTAGAATCTTACTGACCAATGATAGATAGAAAGATAAACCGAGTCAGATTAATTAATACACGTCAGTGTCAGATAGCCGTTACCATGGATTATGCTGGTTTCAATCTAAAATTGTAAAATAGCAGTAAAAAATAGCAAATAGAAACATGTAAGACTGAGGTTTTTAGAAATTCTCGTCCATGATGGCTCCAGTGAAACAACGCAGGGTCACCCATCAGAAAAGTTAACCAGGTGTGCTGCCCCCAAGTGGTCAAAGAAGATACATTAACATACTGTAACAACAGGTGAATATTACAATATCATATTTGAATTTTACATTAAAATACTGTATTTATTACAGTAGTATTGTATCCGTTACTGTAGAAAGAACAACAATACAATACAACAATATGGTGATTATGTATATTACTGTAAAATAATTATTACATATATCTGAGAATCTACTGCAATTATTAGCCAGTAATTTACTGTAATAGCACATTCATATGTTTTACAGTGTAACAAAAAATTATAATAAAGAGGGGCTAAAGTGGAATGTGGCAGACGGGGAGATCATGTCACACAACACTGAAACACAACACATGATAAAAACACTAAACACGACCACAACTTAACTCCATTCTTGTCGTTACCTTCGCACTGGGAGGCGTAGTTGTTTTATTACAATGAAAATGTCCAGTGTATCATTGAGGATGCTCAATGATGCTTTTCCTTATTTACACTGCACTTGTAGTTTGCTGAACAGGGAATGCCATGTTAATTATAAAGATAATATATGTTGCAATGGGATAATGGGAATTGTTGAAATGAAATATTGCTTGTTAATCTTGTAAATTAAAGTTATGACATGCAAATTCTGATGAAGTAAAACCCCTATGCATGCATTAATGAGAGCAGTGTGTGTGTATACTCAACCATCTCAGGCAGATAATGAGAATTTTCTACAGGCACAGTTATAAATTTGGGTCTGCTGACCATTAAAAGGAATAAATGTGTCTATGTGTCCATAGGTGTTTGTGTTTTTTAGACTGTATGGAAACATTCAAAATGTAAATGAATGTCCATGTGTGGATGGGAGACTGTTGTGAACCTTCACCACGCAGGATGGCACCCACATGCACACACAACACATGGTACTGGAAATCCCATTAAAAAATGGGTCCGCTGATAAGAGAGATGAGTACACGGTGCTCCAAGTGATTCCTAATTTCACACATCAACATTTTTGTCCTTTCAGGCCAAAGATGTGGCGAGGCGGGAGTGTAGTTGGAAAGTGAAGAGAGCTGCATATGCAACACAACAAATCCTATTTAGTTTAAAAAAAGGAACAGTGCGCACTGAAACTCTGCAGCTGACTGCAAAACATATCGCACCAAAATAAAATACTGCCAAGATTCTCCCTCCTACCACCTAGCTGCTGCTTCAGGTCCATAATCTGCAAAGTGGGAGAGGATTGCAGATGGTTTGTTCCTCCATCATCATTGTTCACAACAAACTGTCCCAAACATAAAATCATAGCCAAGGCACAGCACTGGAGCCATAAATGCTGTTTGCTGTGCTGTGGGCGATGCTGCCTGATGTCTGGCTTGTCTTTTGTGGATGAGATGTGTGCTGTGTTATCTGCGCTTTGAATTATGGTGATTATTTTGTATTTTTAAGTCCTTTCTTCCCCCAACATTTCTATGATGTACAACCCTGGAAATGTGTGTGTCCTGTTTTCTAAATATTGCAGTAGACACCTGTTTATATAAAACCATAGATTATATTCATCCATTCAATGCCACAAGGAAATGACACATTGTTTATGTGTAAAAACAGTTTTTTGTCCACTACAGGAAGAACTCTAAAACAACTCACTCATCACTTATCACACTCATGTTTGAGATGTCATAGCCTATAATAAGTTGTTATGGCCGCATGTGCAAACTTTTTTTTTTTCCTTTTTTCACAACCAGCAGTAACAGAGCAACAGCATTGAGTCATGTTGAGTGTAAGTCCAATAGTCACCCTCCTTTTTATCTCTATTTTGGTCTCCATTGAGGTTAAAAATGTATCATTCTGCATTTGGTGCTGAGTACGTGTACTATGCATTCATCAGAGCTTCCTATTTAAAAACAGCACCCTACCAAGGTGGATATAAGCAGTGAGCTGGAACCAAAACAGTAAAGATGCATGTACCAAAACAATGACCTGAAAGACATTAAAATGTTCTAATGATGGCATACAGTTTGAACATTTAGAGCAAAAGCAACACAGTTACGACAAAAAAACAAACAAACAAAAAAACCCTTAAAACTTGAATCGGAAATAATTTTAGATTCAAAGTAAAATTTCAAGTTAAACAACGTGGCATGTTGTTATGCATTGTGATAAATTGCATGCATGCCAAATAAACAAAAGAAGAAATAAAGGAATGAAAAACATGAAATGTAAACATAGGAAAAGTATGACGGAGTATTAGGGCCACATTTAAATAAAAAAAAAAAATGGAATTAATTACAAGATTAAAGTTGTTATTAAATATGGCAAGTAATTAATTGCAAGCTTAAAGTTGTTATTAAATATGGCGAATAATTAATTCTCGCCATATTTAATAACGACTGTATTCTCGTAATTAACTCCAAAAAAAAATGTTTTATTTAAATGTGGCCCTAATACTCATCGTAGAAAAGAAAGTGAACATGAAATGGAAAAAAAAGATTTTAAGAAGAAAAATTAAATCATGGCATGTGAAGTGATTGGCCACTAAAGTGACTGAATCTGATTGCTCAGGTGGGCAGGTTGCCCTCTCCTGGCTGTAGGCTTGGTGCCTTGAGAAAGTCTTGACTTGGCTGCTTGGTGTGTTGTCATTGACAAAATCACAGTTGTGCACAAAACTGCCTGCGTGTCTTTTCTTTAGTTTGTTTTCTTCATCTCTTGCATCACACCGTTTGGCAGTTAAGAATGACTCATTCAAATCATGCAGTTTCATCACAAATTGGGGAAACTGTCAGAGGAAGCAGTTTGACGCTTCACTTTGACAAAACATCCCACAAAAGCTCAAAATACAAACTTCTTTGTGGGATGTGTTGAAGATTTGCAGACAAAGTAAACACTGCTGCAGTTCAGAATGTATCCCCGAAAACGTTGTGTTCCTTTTGTCAGCTATGAAACTATTCCCTTTTCAGCTGCAGAGGAAATGATGAATTGTGCTGCAAGAAAAATTAATTTGTCCACAGCCAAATCAGGAAGTTGTTGCCAGGGGGAGCATGCTGTATTGATAAGGATGTCATGGGGAGAGTAGTCTTTAAAGGCAGAATTATAGCTCATCCGTGAGAAGTGAAATTGTTTTTCAGCACACTTGGAGACCCTCACTACCCTGGATGCACAGCTGGCAGTGCCAGTGCCCTCGCTGCTGCAGGCCAATAGGAATTCATTACTTAGCTTAGCCATTGATTTTCTTCCTGCCTCTGAAAAAAATATGAACAGCTTTCAAGATAGATTGCCAGCTTTCAGAGGGAACTTGAAGGACATTTTATCATGACAATACTTGCCCGGAGGCAAATAGAGTTGGCTCTCTCAAACACTGCTGGCCTTAACATACAGCACTTTTAGTCTTTGCTTATTTCAAAGAAGCTGAAAGCAAACGTTGAGTATTTATTTATTTTTTTTGCCTCTGTAGCAACAAGTGCAACAAATATCGTGAATACAAAGGCTCATAAATCATGTGCAATTCTTCTCTTTTTGGAATCTATTCACATATTACTGTGCAACTGTGAAATTCCAACATATATTACAGCTTAATCAATCAAAACCAAACCCCAGCCATATCACCAGCCATATAAGGCTCCAGTATGAGGTCTTATGTTTAAGTGAGGTGAGTGGCAATGTGATCCACATTATCACGCATTAACACTACCATGAGCAA
Source organism: Larimichthys crocea (assembly GCF_000972845.2). Taxonomy (NCBI): domain Eukaryota; kingdom Metazoa; phylum Chordata; class Actinopteri; family Sciaenidae; genus Larimichthys; species Larimichthys crocea. The sequence continues at coordinate 5,398,709 of NC_040011.1, read as the reverse complement.
AGATTTTACAGCAGGGTGCCAGCAGATTGGCTCATTAAGAGTAATCACAGCATATAAGACTTCATCAAAACCAAATTTACACTCACACCATTAAGATTCCCTCCTGGGGGTGGAGGAGTGCATGAAAACATAAAGCGGATTTTCACTGAACACTGTTTACAGTCTGATCTGTTCGTTGGCTGCCATTAGATGTGCTCGAGAGAATAGGCATAATAAAATCACATTATATTTCCCACCTGTCACCTAGTTTATGAAGTGTGATGAAGCAGGAGGAATGTTTATTGGATGGATATTAATTCAGGTCAATGAGCATGTGATGCATTTGTGCGGCGCTCTGTGCATGTGTGAAATAATGAATTTACGTGATCATGTTTAAAGCTCTGTCAGCAGAAAAAACCCAGTGGAACATGGGATGTTCTCTCCACTAAATGTTAAAATAAAGGTGCTTTGAAAAAAAATGCTTCGTTGGCAACAACATACCGGTCATGCTAAGCTCCATGATAGTGACAACACCATGACAGCTCATCAGGCTGAAAGCCAAGTTGTTCATTGTGTGTGTGTGTGTGCGAATGGCCTGCAGCAATATCACACTGGCCAGCACAAACTCAGCTCTTGGGAAAATTAAATGACAATATAGTGGATCAATGTATTTCCACACTCTGTGGCTCGCCATAGCACAGAATGGCAAAAAGTGGGGAACAAACAAGCAAACACAAAACAAAAAAAAAAAGCTTTCACAGCTGTCATTCATTCTTTCACAGTCCTGCTGGATTTGGCCCTAAGCTTACCCTCTATTATGCCCCAGGTCCTAATGCATTTTGATTTTTTCAGAAGGCAGAGGCTAGTCGAGTGCCCAAAGGGGAACGGTCGATACCTGCCCAGTGTGGTAAGCTGTTAAATGGAGGCTCAGTGGAAGCTAAATCACCATGGCTACCTAATTTCGCAGCTTCACTTAAGGGACCAACAAGGGCAATTTTCTGCTCTATCAACACTTCCTTCATTTTTCGATGTGCTGAGACCACATCCTTTGGCTTGGGTGTCACAAAGCATATTAGCTGCAAAAAAAAAAAAAAAAAAAAAAAAAGACAGAGCCTGAGAAAGACTGAGTGAGGTAGAAGGAGATAAAAGAGAGGGGAAATAAATGTGCTCAACAAAAACAAAGCTGCTGATGTCCAAAAGAATAATGCAAGAATGTGGAGCAGGGCTTTAATGAATCTTGGCACTCTACCAGCTGAGCATGTCCCCGGTGGAACGACCCACAAACAGAACAAAAGCGTGGTGGTTTGTCCGTTTACTTCGCTCCAAAGCCAAGTGGTCCAAGGCTCAGTTTTGAGGCCAACATGGTCCGCGTGAATGAAGCATTGAGGGGTCTTAGTGCAGGCCAGCAATCAGCCCCATCTCCATGCCTCGAGTGAAAAGCACAGCGCTTTTTAATCAGTGTGCACGGCTGGAAATGATACACAGTGCAAGCATTCTCAGCGAGGCCACAGCGACGAGCTACTCATTAGGGTTTCTACACAGAGCTGAGATACATCTCATCGCTCTGCAGGACATGATTAATGTGATTCACAATGAACATTCCATAATCTGTTTATTACCACACTGCTTGATTAAATCTCTGATTTCTCTTCAGCTCCATCAAATAAGACATCTGAATTCATGCAGAATTCTTTTATGATTCAATTTGAAAAAAAATCCAACAAATCCAACGAAAAACCACAAACTAACGAGTGTGTGTATATAAAACCTTATATATCTTCTTCCTCGGTGCGATAGAGCTGCATTGTTCCCATGAATGAGCCACACTGTTGTTCCTTCATTACCATGAACACACACACTGTAGTTTATTCTGAGTCAACCTCACATACACAGTCCCGCTGCTGTAAATACTCACCACAGCTCAAAATGGTCCCCAACAAATACACTATTTACTCTTTGAGTAACTGGAGTGGCACAGACAGGCTCAGGAAGTCACACACTAACACAATATCACCAGCCGTATTGTTATTGCACTGCACATACACTCTAAAATATAGATTCTTGTGGGTGTATTATATAAGTTGAGGTATATATAATGTGTGCTTGAATATGTTTTTTCGGAGTTGGAACAGCCGTTAAAGCTGAATTCTGTGACATAATAGCCAAGACTCTGAGGTACTCTGAGGTTTCATTCATTAACCATGCCCACAAACACTATGCATGCCAGCTAAAAGTGGCAGTGTGTCAATCTGTCACTTGCCAAGCCTCAGGACAACTGTTTGTCCACACTTGTCACATTTTAAAATATTCTGGCTGGGCAGAATTTGAGGATGTACATATGGTGCCCTTCGAATATCCCACATGGTAACGTAACATTAACCCCTTTTCTACAAATCTGATGCAATACAGCAAGGAAAACATTTCACAGTGTAAATAATTTGTACTCTAAATTCCCAAAACTACTGCCATTTTTTACCCTTATATATTCCAATGTCTGTATCTCAGAGGTATATGTATCTCAGAGGTACTTCATTTTATTGTCATTTATTATCATTCCAGTTTTTCATGACTTTGTCAATTGATTTTTTCTCTCTGGACTATTGTGGGAACCCAGTCAAAAGCTACCAATTCCACCAATGCAGTTTTAATAAATGGAACTGATTACTGAGTTCATGTTTGCCAAGGGTCTTGATTTATAATACCACAAATGGCATCTGTATCTATTTTTAAGGAGACAAACATTTTCTCACGTGCTCTGTTGAAAATTCCAATCTACGTAGAGAAAGATGAAAAAATGTTGTTCAAAGTCAGAAATGCAACACAACATTTTGATAACAAATGTTTTATGACTATCAAATTACATGTTTATGTTCTATAATCCAAAATAAGATTGTTAATAGTGCGATGCATGACTGACATGCAGTCGTACCACGATCAGGACATTGTGTGAGTGAGAATATGATGATATTAATGACATAAAATGCTTTGAGAAGAAATGACACAACATCTTATGTTACACCTATGTATATCTTACAGTAGTTTACTTTACGTTAATGTATTTAGTTTATTGATATGATATGATGATGATAAAGGTTTATATGTTTAGTTAAAAAGTTTAAATGTTCTGTTTTTATATTTGTGGGCAAATTAATGTCTAAATTGTTTAATCAAGTAAACATCCCAAATTTCTTCTATACTAACCCCTTCAGACCCTGTGTCCATTGGATATTTTTGCATTGTAACAAAATCCATGCAGTCCAATGCGTATATATATGAAAACTACCCATCTCTCCATCTTGCATGCAGAGCTGACTGACACTTCCACACAGTGCCAGAGCATCTGCTAAGATTCTCATGCCAAGTTATTTTTTTCTCCTCCTATCCCCACTGTATCTCTATCTTGCCTTGGGCAGAAGGTATTTTGGCGCACTGTACTAAACACAAGAACTGTACGCCGTGACATCTTCTATTCTTCGTCTCTTTGACAGGAACGCATTGTATCCTGAGCTGATGTGCAGGCATTGAAATTGTTGTCGGGATCCACTTGGGGCACACCCCGGTTCCAAACACATTCTTCTGAGGGAATAAGGTCTACTTTGTTGTTACTGGCAAGCCTGTAACAGCAAAGCCACTGCTGTTTTTTATTTGATTTATGATGAATAGTCACATAGTAAATAAAAATATTTGAGGAAATATTTTTTTTATATTTTAGTATGTGGGACTTCAAAGACAAACATTATGAGCACTGCATTTTGTGCATTTTAAAAGACAAATCTAATGGCTCAGGTTTGTATTTTGTATCGATCTACAGCACAAAGTGACACAAACTGCAGGGAAAATGGCCTGAATGTGCCCTGTACCAGAATTTAATAATTGAACTGAGAGACTCTGCTGACTGCAGTGGTGATGGTCTATGTTGTGTGTCACCTTTCCCTTTTTTCTTTTCAACATACACACACAGCAGCATCAATCCATCAATCAAAAACACAACAACAAAAAAACCTGGAGGCTGACCGGTACGGCCCACACTTGTGTGCTGCTTTACAATGGATTGCTTTGGACACAAAACCTCAAGAGATATGGGAGTCTAGCTTTATCAATATTAAACAAAACAGACAAAGGGGTTGCTACAAAAAGTGCATACTGAAGTGTATGTTCTTAAACTAATGCATGTTTAGGGTTAACATGGAAAAATAATTTATTAAATTAAATTTTTAAATTTTTGTATAAGAGCACAGTGGCTACAGCCCAATCAGCATCCTCTGAGGATCTACTGGTAGCTACAGCCTGAACTACAGGTGTGGTTTAACACCAGGTGTGTGTGTATTTGAAACACTGACAGTATAAAGAATGGACAGCGTATACGTGCACAGGTTTCTGAAGAGCTGTTTTGAAGCTCAAAATCTGTGCCGCTGGCTGCCGCCATGTTGGCAATCCTGCCTCTGGTGCCTCCTAATCTAAAAACTGTCAAAGTCGTGGATCATCAACAGACCTGAGGTGGGCCAAATGACATCTGGGTGCTCAAACAAGCCATCTGTAACGGCACCCCTCTCAGTCAAAGCAGCAATGCTGATTATGCAAAACTGTAAGCCTTGATTTGAACAGGTAAGACTCACTACAGTTGTCGTGGACGTGGATATTAGCTACAGAGATGAAAACTGTTTTATAATGTAAATATGTTTAATTCTGCTGTGAAGTTGGACATTTTAACATGGGAACTTATTGAGGTTGACATGTTCTGTAGCCACCCTCAAGTGGACGTTCGAGGAATTACAGTTTTTGGTACTTGTGCATTTAAGCTTCACTTCACAGCCACGGAGGTTTGAGAAGTAACTGTTTGCTCAAAAACAACAATGGCAGCTGCTGAAGACTTTTCTGAATGGAAAAGATCTTTTTTCTCTTCTTACGATCATTGGATTTTGACTATGTTATATGGTTTGTTAATCGGATTAGTTGACATTGATAGCCAGGCCTGCTCTTTTCCAAACCGTTTCCATGACAACATTCCAGATGGTTCTGAGTAACAAAGTATCTGGCTATCAGGTTAACTCCTCAGTGAACCACTGATTTTTTTTTTGTTTTTTTCTTTTAGTATCTTTGCTGTTAATAGGATTTATCATGAAATGATAAAGGCACCAGATGAGGAAACAAAAACATTAAAAAAAAACATTCTCTGGTCCACAAACTCAAAGTTTGCATCCCAGAAGGGAGTACTGTAGATTATTTCATGCACACTTGTGAAACATAATGTACCATTTAAATCAAAGGATTAAAGACATCACACTCATATCAGGAAATTTTATGACACCACAGTAGCGGAAAAAATATGATGCAATATATGCAATGATATATCACAGAATGGTATTAATGCTACTCTCTTATTGTAAATGATGTGTTGCCCTGTGTTTGATTTATAGCATTTCTAAGTGCTTAAATCGTTATACTATGGCCATCTATATGACGTGCAACAGTGCACAGACTCAACAAAGTCATTAATGACCTATGTCTTGTTCTGTCAGAGTCTCATTTGCTCATTTGCTTTTATAGCCAGTGAGTGTGGGCTGCCAGTGGGCCAGTTATTGATGAGCCAGAGTCCAGCCAAACATCCAGCATCGGCCTTAAGGACAGAGCAAGTTAAGCTGCACTCAATGTAATAATGCATGCACATAAACTGCAAAAAGACATATTGTAAAATCATACCTAGAGCTAATCAACCTATTAGAAATATTGTAGTAAATAGATGAGAATATAAGCTCTCTTGTGTTATGTCAAGTGTTAGGAAAGTAAAAAATGTACTCCATTGTACTCCTTTGCTCATTTAATCTTACTTAAAATGGTATTACATTATTAAACAGAAAAAGCAATTAGTTACATTACTTATTACATTAGGTCTACTGTCATTACTTAACTCAAATCAAATGCATCTGCCCTCAAAAGTCTCCCCATCCACGTGTCACATCTGCTATGTTTAGCAGGTGTAGAAAAGGCGACTGTGGTGATACACGTTAGAAGTTTTCCCTGTCCGAATGCTAGTCTAGTTTAGCCCTGGTGACCGCACGCAACACTACAGAAATCCTGTCCTCACCAAGCGGCAATGTTTGTGGCTGTGATATGAAATGAACTGCAACTCCTCAAACAGCCACTTGAGGCTGGCTACAAAACTTAGTGAGCCCCCACATTGCATTTTACCAACTTCACAGCAGAAATATACATGTTTACAGACTGGGTAAATTAATGAAAGAGACCAAAACAGTTTTTTGTACCATTCAGACTGAGGATGAATTTTTATATAACTCACCTGTTCAAATTATATCAAGGCTTACAGTTAGGCATAGTTAACAGCGTGACCTATCTGATTCTTGAATGGAGATTTACCAGCGGCTAAGATTGTTAAAATAGTATAGAGCAAATACTGTAACATGCAGTTAAGACAACTTTGAAATTCTAAACATAATCTCTCTCTTTCTCATTACTGGGAGCGGCATCTATTGAGGCTAACCACCAACAGCCTCTGTGCCAACTATCATGTTTCACACCATCTTTACAAAGAGAGACCAAACTATAATCAACCCTCAGAACTCCTTCTAAGGCCGTATTCAAACCAATTCATATGTTGCACCAATCAGTGTGTGCAATAACAATGAGAAAATAATGTTTTATTTCTCTGTTTCACTAGTTTTCTCTCTAGTTGTACTCCCTCAGTTATCCTGTCGCTTGACCACCACTGTCTCCGTCTCCCTCAAATGAATGGACACAAACCAAAGGAAGCTTCATTGTATCTCTATGCTAAGCTCCATGTAACTCTCAAAACCAAAGTGAATCAATGTTTTCCCCAAAATGTTGAACCTTGCGTCTAACCCAGTGGTTCTTAACCTGGGTTCGATCAGGGGTTTGGTGAGTCGGTCTCAGGGGTTCGGTGGAGCCGCCGCCCTGGAATGTTTTATACCATTTGTTACAACATATCTTTGTGAGCAATCGTTTTCGAGGATGCTGGACATAAAAACAAAGAAAAGGAACAGACTTTGCTGTGAAAATGACATGAGACTGGCACTTGCCAAGGTGAAGCCACACATATCTGAACTGGTCTCTCAAAGGCAACAGCAGAAGTCACACTGAGGTAAGTTGTTGTGAGTTCATGCACTGTGTTGGTTTTGTTATTTGAACAAGGTGATGTTAATGCACGGTTCATTTTGTGCACCAGTAAAAAAATCATATTTTATTTTTTACTAAAGAAGGGTTCGGTGAATGAGCATATGAAACTGGTGGGGTTCGGTACCTCCAACAAGGTTAAGAACCACTGGTCTAACCAAATGTTCTGTCTTCCGTGACAACATCTTTGAAGTACTTTGTCATTATCAAAGGTGACAGCAAAGAGGACTGAGGCACCATCAGTGTCAGAGAAAAAAAATTCTGTGTTTGCACTAATTATTCACACATGCTCCTCCAATGACCATTGAGATGAACGGTCGAAATCACACATTGTACCCCTCATTGTGTAACATTACTGACTGTGAAGGTTGCCAGGGTTGCTCAGCTTGCCAAACTATTTTGAACATGCCCGCCTCGTCAGTATAATCCATCACTTGGAAAACACATCTGCAGGGCTCACTGTAGCACCGTTTTGTAGCAGTGCATGCAAAATATGACCTTTCTTATGAGTACTGTAATTGAGCAAATAGATTAAGGTCAAGGTAAAGGACATGAAATGTTTGTTAGCGCATTTGTCGTTTTTGAAGGTCAAATTGGGAGGAAGGGAGGGAGGGCAGAGAGAGAGAGAGAGAGAGAGAGAGAGAGAGAGGATACTTGTTTCACCAATTAAGCCTTAAATCATGCATTACACCTCATGAATAAAAAGAATGAGACTCCATCAAGTAAATGAATGAATAAGATTATCAATCAAACAGGAGCACCGAACCTTTAACGGGAGTCTCCACTTTGTCCCCTTGTCTGAAGCATCAAACAGTGTGTCGTGGTTCAGAGCTGCAGGGTGAGACGAGCTGTGGTGACTTCATGAGCTCTGTGATTCATTTAGATTTAAATGAGCACTGCGTAGTATTTTTGCGATTTAGCGCAGTGTTATACCACTGTCGTAAATATGGACAGTCGTACACATGTATTTGTTATAATTACATTATCATCATTTGTTATTATCAAAAACTAGCCAGTCGACAACTTTACTAACAGCCAAACATCAAGCGGGTGTGACAACACAAGACATATCAGCCAGCTAATATTACTTATTAGTCCAACAGCAAGAAGCCCAGCTCAGCGTCTGTCTTTGAGCCTTTTATTTCACAAAGCTCTCACCAGTCCCAAAGTTACTCTTGTACGACGGCCTAGCTCTCTCCCTAAAGTAAACCAAAGCATCATATCCCACCACTAAACAGTACCAAGGGGTCTCAGGAAATTATCATTGTGTTTTTTTTTAACAAAAAATCTATTTGTGACTATTTTTTAAAGATTCATGTCAGTAGTAGGAATCAGTGAGCATGAGGCTGAGTAGCACAGACAAGGAAGTCAGAAAGTATTGAGAGACAAAATGAGGAATTATTATTATTATTATTATTATTATTATTATTGGTTATTTGTTGACGATAGGAAAAATAGAAAATAACACCAGACTTATCCTTCAAAGCCATGAGACACATAGCAGTTAATAATCAGATAAATATTTCAAGTTTAAGAAAAGGCCAAAATATAGCTTCTTATTGTATTTTTCATGTGACTTTTGGCTTGAACTTAAATTGGGTCTTTCAGTCAGCTGCAAAGGGAAAATAAATCCAGGGTTTGCCGCAATAAAGGGGGAATATAAAATGTGTCGGCTACATTTAGTGTCACTTGAGGCATCAACACTGTCAGACTGTTACTGTTGAGCTACAGCTCCCGTGTTGCTCTCAGTAACACATATCAGAAAATACTGTCTTCACATATAAGTCATCGCAACAGTGAGGAAGGTTTGTTGGAGAGATGAGTAATGAGCCTATTGAAGTTATCAACAATCTAATCAATTTCACTCGATATAGGAAGTGTTTTCACTTTCTCAACCACTCAACCCACATTTACTCTGCATTCAGTCACCATCGACACTTTGACAAATCTCTTCTTAGTGAAAAGTGATCGTTTCCCAAGGTCAAAGCACTTGACAGCATACATTCGCATAGTCAAGTGTACAGGAGACAAAGGAGCGAAGCGATTTAGACTTTGGGCAGTGGACAGCTATCAGTTTCCAGTATGCTCCAGATTACCTTTGTACTTGAAGGAGAACAAAGCATGACAGAAACTGAAACACACATTTGATTAGAGAGCCGTGTACGAGCAGGTATGTGGCAGCAGCTTCAGTCCCATGAGATATTGTTAGCACTAACGTGCAGTAAGAACTGACTTGCGGTTTAACACTCAGCAGACCTTGTAAAGCTCACTGTAGCATGTTGAGTGTAAGCTTGTGGAGTATATAATTGGAAAAAGCTTATACATACAGAAATAGCGGGTCAAGCTGAGTGGTCAGGATGGAAATTAAGAGTGGAGTGCCCTGTGGAGATTGAATTTATATCCACATTCATTACCTGGTTACTCAATAACAAAGAATTTGTCTCTTACAAGGTGTATGGATATGGAAAATGTAGAGCACTAACAACTGACAAACACCCATCATTTTCCCTGAAGCTGAATCATCAGGTTGCCACATGATTCAAAATAATGGGCAGGAAAGATTGATTGCTACACAGACACATTTGGCTTGTAGATGTGCTGAGCTGCTATAGATCAAGACTTGTTCCTGAGGGTCTTAGTACTATATTTTCACATTACTTTAATCATGTTTTTCAGAGCTCATATTGAGAGGTGGAGCTCAGTTTTAGAATCATTTAATGCCAAATTCAATGCCGATAATGGAAGTAGTGTGCTTTTCCTTCAAAACGTTAAGCATATATGTAAAAAGTAATCATTTGAAATATTGTTAAACAAGACAAGGCTCTATCTCATAGCTGATGCAAAGCCGCACACAGCACAGCGCAATTGTTATTGCTGGTTACTGACCAGCGCAGTTGTCATTTTCATGTCCAGCACTCACGTTGTCTAGGTAGCAAATGTTTGCGCCCATGCTCATGGACACGTTGGTCTTCAGATGATGTCTTGTCAAGTGCGTTGTTGGCGCATTGCTCTTTTGAGGCAGCAGGAAGCCATTAACTAATAAAGACCTGCTCTAAAGTCAGGGGCACAGGATTTTCCTGCTATTTAAAGAATACATTATGCAGATAGTAAGACATGCAAGACAGGCTGGGTTCACATCGAGACTGCATAAAACATGGAAGTAGTCTCCATAACATCACCCATAGGTTTCTGATGAGCCGTTGTGAAGCTCAGAGTATGGTGTGTCCATACATAACTTTAAGCTCTAAGATCATTTAAACAGGTGAATTAAAACATTCAGACTCAGTACAGTTGTCATGAAAAGGGAAATTAGCAAGAGAGCCCCAAATGTGACCCCAAATCACAGAGTAACAAAAATATTGTGCTGTATATAACAAGATGCATACAGTTCACAGATGTATTATATAATATAAGTGTACTTATTTCCACAATAAGTGAAATGATATCTGCAGCTGTCTTTGGTGTTTCAGGCATTTCTCCAGATTTCAGCACACTCAATCAACTTTAATGTATTATGCTTCTTTCATATCGGCTCTATAACATGATCTGCTGAGAAAATGAAACTCTGAAAACTGAGGCAGGCCTGAAACAGATTAATGTATGAATCTTCTTCAGGTGTCACTGACTGCATCTGGGATCAAAACAGCAGCACCGGCGTTCTGTTTGCTTTGCACTACTGTCTGTGTCAGATTCTTTCCTTTGACTTTGTTAAACATCTGCAGCATCACAGAGCAGCAGTGATGTTTTGCAGGTATATTGTTTGCATTTTCATGAACACCTTTTGCACCAATCCATACAGATGTTGAGGTATTATCGTGAAAACTGTTATATGGCAGAGTCAGTGGATCACCAAAGTCACTGGGATTCAACATCTGGGGACCATGAGTGTTACAACAGTCTATCCATGTTAAGTTAATTGCTGTCTAGACCAGTGAGGTTGACTGACTGACCAAACCACATAGCCAAATCTATGAAATCAATGGGACCAAAACAACAAAACAAATTGTCCAAAATCAATCTTCAATCTGGTGACGGACAGAAAATATGAGTGTGGAAGATCTACAGACTGCTGTATGCACTGAATGGGAGGTCCTTTTTTATAGCCACAACACAACAGGTTTCCTTTGTCATAAAATATTTGCAAAACTAATTTCGAAAATATTTTAAATCCTTTGCATTGTTTACATCCATGACTACTTTCTAGCTCTTATTCACTCTGCCTTTGTTGGTGCATGACTGCATATCTTGGCACATTACAGCCACCTGTAGATCAGTGGAATGATGTGAAACCATTACCAAGAGTGTACGTTGTGCCACCCACAAGAGATGTATAAAAAGGGGGAAACAGCTCCATGAGGTCAAACATTTCACATGGAACCAATCACATGGAACCAATTAATTTCTCAGTTCTGATATGACTTGTTCACAGTGTATGAAAAGAAAACAAGTACATAGGGATTGCATTATCAAGATTTACATATGAACTGACAAAAGTGTCTAGTGTCAAGAGTGTCTAGTTTCTATACAGTCACACGTCATGTGTGGATGCAGTCTAGCAGAGTGTTTTTTCAGCAGCATACTGACATTTGAATGTGCACAGTTTTTTTTTTAAGTGCACGGCTTGGCACTGTCAGCACCAATAATGTTGATGTCACTGTTGGAGTGCTGAAGGGGATCTGGCTTTGTCGGCTTCGAGGTGCTCATCAACTTACATGGGATTTCAAGGGGACTGGAGACATCAATCTACACAAAGCTGTTTTTGACTGCTGGTGGTGCTTTTAGTCTTAGAGTACAGAAGCAATCTTTAGGTAGATCAGAAATGACAAAATCACAACCTACTAAGGTCTCCATTTCATTTCATACAGCTTTGTTTTATTTCCTGGTCTACAAAAAGCATTCTGCTTCTCCCAGAATTCTGACATCCACCAATACCAAAGACTCATAAACACATTTGCTGCATCTATTGATGAGACTCTAGGGAGAAAAAAAGAGCACATTAGTGTTATGCTCACATCTCCCAGAACCTGGACATAACACGGCAATGTTGTGCCCTCTTTCCTGCTCCCAGAATGGCCAATTAATTCAAAGTTAAAGTTCAAAGTTACAGTTTTTGTTTTGTGTCTTGAAGTTTAGCTCAGGGTAAGGTATTTCAAGAACAAGAGGAATACACTAAGGCTACACCAAACAAAAAGGTTTTCTGATATTTATAAATTGCTGCTATGACAAAGAACACACAGAGAGAAATAAATGTTACACTAGCATCCTGGCTGATCATTGGATTTTTGTCGTCACCCTATACAGTAATTGTGTGTGTCCCTAGTTTCAAGCCAAGGACGTTTGTTGCATGTCATTTCCCATCAGTCATTACATTTGATTACTTTGTGTGTGCAGCTTTTAGGCTCAAAGACTGTCTGCAATCACTCCATTTACTATATACCTGTTCTATATTGCACCATGCACTATATTTTTCATTTTTCATTTGAATGTCTGAAATAAATTATGCTCTACATTCCAAATGAGGGCATAAAAAAGGAGTGTCCATGGCATGACCATCCTACAATGCAATGCATGACATTTAATAAATGCAAATTGTACAGCTGTGCTACTCTACACCTGTCAGTGATGAAGCAAAAAATTATGAATGACGAAAATGGGGTTTATTCACTGCAGATTAAACCGTCGAGTGTGTATTACACAGAGAGTAGTAAATGAGTGAACGAGACCTTTTTGAGTGTATTCATGTTGATGTGAGCTTGAAGGCTTATTCTTGACCTTGGAAGCAGCGTCTTAAGAAAATCTAACACAAGGTCCAACCTTCTTTTCTCTGTCCTTCTCTTCACTGACAACATGTTTTATTCCGTAAAGAAGACAGAGACCATGGTTTGACCATGATCAGGTCATAGACAACTACTTTTTTCAAAATATATTTTAAAACATAGGAAACAATCTGACACATTTTGTCTGTCCTGTTTCACCTCAGACGCTTGAGGAAATTCCAGGTATCCCCCTCAAATACTGAGGAATTTCCTGCAGCATCAGTAGTGTCCTGGCAGAGAACATCACTGTCTGGTACAGAAACAGCATCAAACAAAACTGCAAGGTGTACAATAGGTGGCGCTCTGGCCTGCCTCAGAGACATCTATACCAGAAAGAAAAAACATAGGGCTAGGTGAATCTTTAAGGATCCCGGCCAGCCGGATAACAGCCTTTTCTTCCTGCTGTGACCAGGAAGAAGGTCCCGGATGCACCAGGCCTGCACTAAGAGGCTCAGGAAGAGCTTATACCTTCAGGCCATGAGGATCCTAGAAGAGGACACTGCATAAGGACTGCACCTTAGAGTACTTCTCTTTCTTACTTATTTTAAATTTTATCACTTTTATTATTGTTTTTATGTTTGTTTTATTGTGATTATCAATGGTGTTATTACTTATTTAGTTCAATTAAGATTACATGGTGTAATTATTCGTGGCCATTAAACTGAACAGAATGTATACAGTTAGCAGCAGGTAATCAGTGGTTAACTACTTTAGCAACTAAAGCTATCTGTCTATCAGGAAAGGTCAAGCTAAGCAGCAGAGGGAAACCCAGTAAATATATTATGTATAGAACCTGATCCAGTTTCACCAAAATCACTGAATAAAGTTATAAAGTGCTTTTGTACAGTAATTAGTGAGGTCCGACCATAGATGCATGTAGCAGCCTCGAGAAACACGCCTCTCTGGCAGAAAGCACCTCATTGGATGGAACAATACACCCCCAAGTGCAGGATGAGTCATCGATACCTTCTTTACCAGGATATGACAAACTCTAAAATCACATCAATTACACAGAGAAATACCTAAAAAATGACCTCTGTCATCACTGGTGTGTAGGTGACATATAGCTCTTACCTTTTAACTGTTTGTTTTTTTTAAATAACATTCATTCAGGTGTTTGTTTTATTTATGTTTAAGTATGTATTTGTCACTACTGAAACATATTTCTCACAAAAACTTCACAGTCTGTTGGTTTAATTATTCAATTACTGCATCTCGTTTTAATTTTTTTAAATTTTTTTTATGGCTGCTCAGTTTTAGTGTTGTTCATCTCTGCTGCACTGATCTTGTTTTTACTGCCTTGTATAATTTTGTAGCATATGTTTTAGAAAAGTGCTTAATAAACAAACTTCAGACTTTATTCATTAGTATAGCACCTTTCATGCTCGAAGTGCTTCACAGAGCAAAAAGTAAAAACAGACAAGAATGAATAGAATTTTGCAAAATAAAAAAATAAATAAGATTAGGCCATACAATGATAAAATGTTCTAATTAATAAAAGCAAATAAACTAAATAAATTAATAAACATATAGTATAAAACACGGAGGCCAAAAATGTCAAAAGTAAATAGATTTAAGTGAACAAACAAGGGATGAGAAGTATTAGGAGAAATGGAGAAGGCTTAAAAGCTCAGCAGTAAGTGATGAGGCACCTACAATAAAAGCCAAGGGAAAAAAGCCTGTTTTAAAGTTATTTTAAAAATAAATAAATAAATAAAAGACAGGTTTGTTTTTCCAGACTTTGTTCACAGCATTCTGACTGGTCATAGGAGGAAACACAGGTGTAACTAATGACATTACCAATGGCTCTACTCCATTTAGGTGTGCCTGTGAGCAATGAGCCAGCACGGACTGAATCTGGAGTCCACACATTATTCATGTTATTAGACACAGCTGCGTCTGACAACTCAAAGTCTCCAAATATGTACATCTTCCAAAATTAAGCTGCCTTTCTGTCCATAAAAACAGTGTTGTTGTTGTTGTTTTTTTGTATAGCTTCAAGCTGTCAATTATCTTCACACTCTCTGTCAGGCTGGATCACATAAAGCTGACAAGCTGCCGGTTTAGTGACTGAGAGCTGGAATAAGAGTGAAGCCTACCTTTGGTAACACTTGCCAATCAACAGATGAGACACATCTGCAATCACTTTAAACAGACAATTACGCTGCACTACCTGCAAGCCATCAGCCACACACACAAACATAAAAACACACAAACACAAGCTCCCAAGCAAGTGAGATGGGAATACAGCACTGCCCTCACAGCGGATATGAAGATGCAAAATAAACAAAAGGTACCACACAGGGCTGTAACAATGAGATGGTTTTATTTTTAGATAAAAGTCTTAAAGTTGCAATAAAATAACAATTTTAAAAAGTATATTTTGCCAAAAAAAAAGTGTTGACTGAACATTGTTCTGACTGGAATCATACATATGGAACAGTATTTTCCATGCATAAAGATTGTGCTCTTTCCTCAGGGGACAGAATGAGTTCAGGGTAGTGCTGTACATATAGGAAATCGATAAGAGCAAGACGTTGCCTCAAGCTGATGCGTTAGAAAGGTCTGCATTTACATACTGGAGAAAACTGTGCGCTTCTTTGTTTTGTAAAGAAAAAAAAACTACTTTATTCAATTATGTAAAGAATTCAGCTCTTGGTCGATACTTTATTACCTTGTAGTCATTTTTCCATGTTTGAAGAAGGTCAACAAAGTTGCATACCTGTATATTCATTTGCACAATGCTGTGATGCAACCTTTCCTCACGGGTGATTTAAAAAAAACAAAAACAAACTTCAGATATAAGTGCAGCTTGGCCTCAGTTTGAAAGTGCAAATATGTGCAAATATGCCGTGACCCAGGAGATTTACATAATGGACAAAGTCCTTTCAACAGTTGCCATCAACAATCAAATGTATGGCAGGAAGCAAGCATGTAGTTGTTATTCAAAGGAAGTACACTATTGGAGACAGATGTGAAACAGTCCTGCATCTGCCTGCCAAATCCAACACTCAGCATGACACTAAAAGCAACAAAGGGGTCTTATTTTATTTACACACTGTCATGTGGCGTTGCAACATATTTGTGAAGCACACAGCCCTGGATTCCGTTATGACAGTAACTCAAGACTAATGTAATACTCATGAGAGAAAACAATACAAAATACATTCTTTGTCAAGAACAAACCCTGCATTGGTAATTTAAGAGCTCATTCAGTAACAAGAAACAGAGTAAATAAATCCAGGATATGTATGCAAATTAATTTCAATTTCTTCTTCTTTAAAGTATTCTGTGTTGGTTTGGACTAGATTGTTCAATCTGGATTTAACCCAAGAAGATGAATACAAGCTGTTTTATGTAGGAGGTTGTGTTTAAACCTAATTTACAAACCGAGACAGTGGATGCTCTGATATACTGTCAAAGGCTGAAGGAATCAAAGACGGTGTGTACTTCTAAGGTATGTAAAGGTTTGACACAAGGAAAAAGACAAAACGAAAGAAAATGCTTTCCTCACACTGGAAACACATGCATATATTTACTGAGAGGTTAACAAAGAAATACCAAGTAAAGCACATAAATGTAGCGTCATTAATTGTTGGTCCTTGTAGATTTGAACAAGACAAGATTGGCTGGAGTCTTTCCAGAGGTAGTGGTGAAAAATAAAACTATCTATAGTAGTTAAGTTTTTATCCAAATGTAGACCAAATTTGAACCAAATTGAAGTAAAAGAAAATGCAAAGTTTCAACCAGTTGGCTGTGACACTGTTCAAGAAAAAGGTGATGCGAGGAGCTGTGGATCCCCAAACAGTGGAAAGCTATAGAAATCATGATGAAAATATTTAATTAATGTTTGCTTCATGTTCCAATTTGTGGTTCACAGTCTGCCTAGAAATTGACACAGATCTGATATTTTCATCAGTGGCCATTTTTTGTTTCTCCAAAGAACTTTTAAAGCATCATTGTGTAACTTTTCTACCGCAAAATAACACATTTTAAATCACTTTGCTACTACCCTGTAATTGGGTGAATGGTGAACCACAAATATAAATATTAAAAGTATAACAGATACAACATGTTGGCAATAAAATGCACTGAGGCCAATAAATAAAATAAACACATAAGACATGATGGAAAGAGTGTGCTAGAATGAATAACATGAGCTTATGAAAAGATGTCACTGTTTGAGCAAGCCTCAGACCCTGAGACAGGGACAAAGCTGAGAGCTGGAGGCTTGCCATTGAATTTATTGAATTTATGTGTATTGTATAATGTAAATGGGATGAAATAAAAGCAATGTATGATCTTCTCAGAATCAGGTGACAAGAGAAACGGTGCCACGATTTGTTCCATTGCACTTTATGTTTTCCACTGCAGCCATAAAAAAAACATTTTTGCAGCATAAAAACATTTTTGCAGGTTCGGACTTCATCCAGGCGTGTCCACTCCAGTTTGTCTAGTATATAACAAACAGGTGGATGCAAATGTGCTTTATGGTGAAGGAAGATGTGATGAATTGCACAATAGTAGGTCTAAAAGACAGAATGATAGGATCTCAAAGATTTTGTGGAAGTGATGGACAATCTGGGAATAAAGGTTGGAGCATAACGAAAAGGCAGGAAAAACATTTGTTTAATGATTTTCTGCAGAAACCAGTGATTTAATATCTTGACTGAACATTTGAATATTGTTTCTTTTTTTTTAAAGAAATCGTTTGTTTGCTTTCCACTGGATAGCTTCAAATAATTAATTATGAGGCTTGAATGTGGACGCCATGGCAAAGAAGCCAGTCAGAGAAGTGAATGAGAGAAATCAAATCAACATTTCATTATTGCCAGTGGGAACAAAACACACAGTACATTGGCTTGATTAATTTAATAACATTGAATTCAAAAGTAATCTCATATAAACTGCTAAATGTATTTTTAATATTGTACTGTAATGTATTGTGTTTTTAATCCTTAGCATTTGCTATTAGCCACTAGCTGTGCATGCAATAGAATATAAAACTTGGTTTCCCACTGAAATGCATCTTCAGCGACTGAGCATTGTCTATACTGAACACGTTTAGAATGTTTACTTTTTATGTCATATATTATTATGTACAGACATATTGTTGTTTTGATTGTGTATTATTACTTTGTGTTGTTAAAAATGTGTTGATTATGCTGGATACAAACCAAATATGGTATGGATCTCAGGAAATACATCAATCATAAATGTTAAACGTCGCCTCAGTGCACACCGGGTTAATTAAACACATGTGACACATCCTATAATTCTCATCTAACTAAACGTCTTGGCTTCATCTGTTATTAGAAAACATGGACATAGATCAGGTCTTTCTGTTCATGCATTAATCATATGCATTATCTCGGACATTGCTGATCAGACTTGAACCCATTACCCATGTTAGAGGAGCTACTTTTCATCACTTTGCTCATGGGTCATTTGCATTCAGTCAGACATGTCTGATCGAATCTTAACAGGATTAAACTGTTCGTCATCACACTCCAATAGATTCAAAATTACACTGACTGTGACCTCAAGAGTTTCCACAATTATGTGGTGAAGTTACAGGAAATTATACCTGACATGATTGGGGTGACTTCCTTGTGTGATGTGTGTCCTGCTGCTTTTTATTATTCAGAGACTGTATGTTCTTGGTTGAATAGAAAACCAGAGGAAAACTAAATAGGAAAGCTAAGTATAGCTGAATAACAAAGACATCTTTTAATACGTGACAAGTACTTCCTTTCTTCATTTCCTATTCGTCTATTTTTCCAGTTATCCAGGATCTGGTTGAGTGGGCAGTAGGTTCAGCAGGGCGTTCCATACATTCCTCTCCCCAGCAACATATTCCAGCACCTCTTGGGAGATCCTGAGGCATTTCCAAGCCAGATGCGCTATGTAGTCCCTCTGTCGAATACTGGGTCTGTTTAGAAGAAAATGACCAGGAGGCACCCCTTTAATTGCAAAAGAGCAGTGGCTCTACTCCAAGCTCCCCCCGGATTTCCAACCTCCTTCCCCTATTCCAGCCACCCTGTGGAGGAAACTCATTTTGTCCACTTGTATCTCCAACCTTTGGGGTAGTGTCATACTATTAAAGGGTCATTCCAACTCATTAATGGCAGGGCTTCATTTGTTGCTTTGGCTGTCATTTATGTTTGTTCAGGTCAGTATCCTTTAAATCGGACATTCTGCACTTTGTAATTTATGTCCATTCAGTAACAATACAGGAAGTTGTGCGTCTTTTTTGTAGCAAAGTGGAACGTACAAAAATGTTTTGCCTTTATAACTGCAACTACATTTTTCTCCAAACCCTAACCAAGTTGCCTAATCCTAGCTATAGTTTACTAGTCCCAGTCCAGTAACCTTAACCATATCAGAGTTGACAAAACAAAACAAGATGTGCTAATTTGTAATTGACTATGAATGTATTACTAGTTAATTAGGTGACACATTGACTACTGGCTAAGTTGCAACTTTTTTTGGGGATCCATTCGTGTAAAAATGCAAAAGCAAATGCTCAGAAAACAAAAGACAATACAATGAAAATGAGCTGCAGCAGTGGAAAACACAGTACTTGCATACTGAAACCAGTGTGACAATCCTTGGCTGGTGACGCAGCATCGTATCACACAGAACACCATGTGCATCTATTCCTCGGAGGGCTGTTAGACTTTTTAAGTGGTCTAGATTTAATGTGCTGTCAAACACATTAATTACACGCTGCCCACAAAATGTTCCAGCCCCTCTAGTCCCAGCATCTGGATAGTGATGTCAGGTTGTGTGCAAGGCAACAGCTGAGGGGTAGCTTGTGTCAGAGGTGTTGGGAGGTTAACACAGAGGCACTGGCCCTGCATTCATCACTCAAAGGTCAGGCAGGAAAAGGCCATGCAGAACAACTTATCCTGGCTGGACTTTAGATGATCTGAATACCCATGACCTGAGGAACTGAATTGGCAAAATGCAATCAGTGTATGAGGTGCATGCTAAAACAACTTCATTAATGCATTGTTGCATTAAAGAATTACATTGTCGATCCATCAGATTTAATAATCTATAAATGTGTTATGTTGTAGCTTTTAGGTCTAAAGGAGACTCTCCTCAACAGACAGCAAAATGTCGTTAAAATCATGGATATGAAAATAATTCATAAAGCAACCTCTTGTGTTTGTCTGACTGACGCTTGAGGGTAACCCATCCCTATGCCAAACTCATTGTTTTCTATGAAAGCCACCACATTGCTTGTTTTCAAGATTTTATTCATGCATAGGTCAATAAGTTCATGACTTCAGACAGAAGTAAATCAAATACTGCCTCTCAGTTTAGGGTCCATGCTTGCATTCTAACTAGTTTTCCTAAACCCGGCATACACTGTGTCTCAATTGGCATACTTCCATTTGTTATTATATATATTATGAGTATATACACGACTCACAGCAGTCACAGTGATATTATGTCATGTCAGATTGTGAAAATGCCGGCTGAGTAAGCTACTAGAGCTGTAGTGGTTACAGTGAATACTGCAGTATGCAAATAGGAGTTGTACATATGTTTTATATTTAAAATTTGTCAATCAAATGTTGACGCCAGTGAAGAAGAAAAAGCATAAAAATGTAATTTCTGGTAAGTGCACAACAGCAATACTTCAACTGAACACAACTATTAAGGCTGCCGTGGTCTCGCCCCTGGTACATCTCAGTTTGTAGTATTTTTGTTTTATGTAAATCCAGGTGTCGCTGCCGACGCATGATTAGCCCCAACTAACGGAGGTGGGGTCAACTTCGGCAATGTTTCCTGGAAGCGTGCAGGATCCTGATTAGAGCGGCACCTCCCCGACCCACCAACCACCGAACTGTGAGGGCGGCTTGTGTTTTGGGCTCGCCTCATTTTTGTGACAGATTGTAAATGTTAACTAGTGTGTTAACTCGTTGTTGTTGCTGGAGATCGAGACTAACAAAGCAGTGAGGCTGCATCAGCTTGAGCCCGAGTCCCAGAGAGGGATGCACGCACTGATTGGCTCCACAGGTGCTGCAGGTACATCTCCCTCCTCCACCAGTTCACCTGGTATCACTTTTGATATTAGTAAGCATGTTGCTTTTGTGCCCACTTTTCACGAAGCTGAAGTAGACTCGTATTTTGGTGCATTTGAGCGCATAGCCTCTGCTCTGCAGTGGCCCACTGATGTCTGGCCACTGCTGTTACAGTGTACAATCTATGGGATGAATTTTGTTAGAAGAGTTCAAGAATAATCTACCTGAGCGAATGGTCACATACTTGAATGAGCAGATGTCATTCTCCTCCGCTGCAGTATTAGCAGATGAGTGCGTGCTGACTCATAGGACAGGAGGTATAGTGTATACAGGGTACTGCATAGAAGTGTACTAGCAGAAGTATCCATATCCCATAGTATTATTAGCCATGCTAACATTTCTAGCTCATGTGGCTCATGTTAGAGAAGATAAAACATTAATCCATTCCTGATGCTTCTGCTTTGCTTGCCCATGCTTGCATTTTAACTAGCTTTCCTCATCCAGGCATACACTGTGCCTCAATTGGCGTACTTCCATACTAGAAGAAGTAGGACAGCCAATATGGCGGCGACCAGCACAGCATATTTTGAACTTAAAAATGGCGCTTTAGAAACCATGGGTGGATGAAACCATGGGTGACATCACGCATACACACACACACACACACACACACACACACACACACACACAGCACAGCAGATGCATATTGCACCTGTATGTGTTGGTCTTTAATCCTTACCCTGATCTTTCCCTACCCTTGACCAAACAGTCTGCTAAGATTTCACTGCCAAATAACTTTTGTCAGTCAAATTTAGGGTGAAAGAATAAATTCAATTCAATCAGCTTCTCATAAAATACAATACACACAGTATTCAAACAGCCTTATAAAAAATAAAGAAAAATGTTCACATTAATGACAAATACATAATGGTGGGTAAAGCCTTAGTATTATTATTAATCAGTTTGAACCTTTGTTAAAACAGGAGAGACCTTCAGGGCAAGCTCTCTTTTATAAGGATGTGCTGATTATTGTACATACAACAAAAAAGGCACCTTAAAGTTAAACCACAACTTATACAACAGACCAAGGACATTAGCATAAGGAATAACATCAATTCAAATAAAACACATGCTTTTATTCTGCTCTGTCTGACAAAAGATATTTAAACTAAGTGAGAGGGAGTAGCTTGTTTACTACAGATTGTTTTACTTCTGGATCGTAGTATTTAAGAGACTCTTGAAAAAAATCATGAGATACCCAATCATTTTATCAAGAAGTGCTTTGTAAAAAAAAGGATGATACATGTCTTATTTTCATGAAAGAATGCCAGATTTGCTTTAACAGACTCGGAAACAAGGTATTTAGAATAGGGGTTGGAACCTTTCTAGAAATCTTCTAAAAAACAACACTCATTTAGTATTGTCTGAGAACAGTAATTTAGGAATAATTATAATAAATGAATAAGTCTTGAACAGAGGGCACTGTTGTATAGAAAATAGCCTTGTTTTGCATAGAGATGAATTGTAGTGTTTCTAACTTTTACACCTTATTCCTTCAGAAGAAATTATAAATTAAAGTGGCCCTAGAGTAGAACCCTGTGCCATACCTTTGTTAACACTCATGAAGGAATGATGAGGTCTGCTAGGATCGTAACAGCCTGTGTTCTGTTAGGGATAAATATTTCACCAGTAATACATGTGCTGCATTATATCAGAAAACAATGAGTGTTGTTATATTACTTAACATAAGTGTTATGATGCGCTCACTCACATAATAATTGTTGGCACATTAAGGGTGTGGTTGGTTACACATAGGTTGTTGTTGTTAAAGATCTGCACACCCAGTGTGTAATATAATACCATGCTCTTAATGTGAAAGGAAGTTAACAGTCAGGAGAGGAAGTGTAGGGCTTTTCTTCCCAGGTTGCTGACCCCTTCCGATTGGAGACCTGAGCAGAGGACGGACATCGAGATGGACCAATCAGGGGGGAGCTAAGTTTAAACCACGGCTCCTCCCCTTCGACACCTTTAGACCAATAAGATAGTAGCACATTCTCATATAAATACAGTGGTTGCCTGTAAGTTAGGCACTTCTTTTTGGGACGTTGGCTGCTGCAACTCACTCACTCTTAGAGTCAGTGAACTGTGGTTTCCAGAACAAAGAGAGTCCATGTACATGTGCTTTAAATTCTTCAATGCTCAAATACATTTTTAAAACAGACTTCCGATTTTGAGTTCTCCTTACTTGCAAAACAACGAACACGCTTAACAGTTTTAACACTGAAATCATTTGCAAACCAATTACACAACTTTTCATCAGTCCAAGAGATTCCAGGCATTTCAAAAGAATTTCATGATTGACAATTTTAAAGCCTAAATCAATAAAAGAGTGACACATTGTTATCTAATGCACTGGCAACATCATTTTGTGCAATGGTGTTGTCACAGTTATATGCCTGGGTCTAAAATCTGATTGGTTTTGAGATAAAAATGTTTTCCCTGATTGTATACTCTGACACTTTACTTAATATTTTGGAAAATGGTCGATACATAGCTCACTGAAATCACTGACCTCCTTTATTCAAAGGTAGAATGCAGGGATGCTTTCTGCTTCTGACCTGTTTCTGACCTGAAATTGAACCTGAAATTGCAAGCACCAAAAAAGTACTCTGGAGGTACAGCAATGACTGCATAAAAAGGAAAACCTACAAAACACTGCTCAGCTTTACTACTCAATTTTCTTGTTCTATGCATAGAAAAGAAATGTCTATTTAATATGTTGATTTTGTCAATAACTGCTGTATAATGCCAAACAGAAGATGGATATTTGTCAGGTGTTTTGTACTTTTATCTGTAAAAGCTAAAGATAAAAAAAACCAAGAATCTTCCATCCCCAGAGTTTAGTGTGGGTTGCAGTGCATCCAGATTTGCTCACCACACTGTCTAACAAGGCTAAGTGCATTTTTATCTTAACATGTGTTTCACAAAACAAAGAGAGTCCCACCTGAATTCTCTCTATGTTGCTGTCATACTGAACTGAAAGAGACGTTGCTAATCATTTTGGACAGATGATACTATCTCTCTAGGTCCCTTGTTGTCTGTTTGTCTTTGTCCGGGGCAGCCTCTCTCTGTGGAACTTGTTCTTTCTTTTTTTATGCCTGGACTTAAAATGGCCTCTAACACTGAGGAAGACAAACAAAAACCCCCCCAAAAAAACAAGAGTCTCAGATGAGTTATCTCATTCAGGGAGATAAATGGATTTTCACTGCATAGAAGGTTTTCCCATGTGCGTTCACACATTATGGAATCTGCTATCAGCTCAAGGACAAATCTTAGAACAAAGTGCAAGCTAACAAGGCCCTGAATCACATAAGAAAATTACTCTTTCATTAAACCCTGAGGGGACTGCTGGTTTTATTTAAGTTCTTGGTCCAACTATTAGCTTTACGACATCAAATACCCATTGCTTCCTTCTCTATCTTTCTTTGTTAAGAGGCTATTTTTCATCTGTATGTGTGGTGGTAGGATATTTAAAAAAAATAATTAAATGAATTCTGGTGATTTAAGGAACTGATTAGTGTTTAGCGACTTGCCCAGGGTGTACTCCGTCTCTTGCCCAGTGCAAGCTGGGATCGTCTCCAGCCCTCTGTGACCCTGATAAAGATTAGCAGTTATGAAAAATGGATGGATGGATTACTGTTTTGGCTGTAGTGCCGCCATTTGGTAATTTGTAACACTTAATATTTGGCCTCCTAGATGTTACTGCATAATTATTTAACCCTTGCATACCTTGTATATGAAAACTGTGAAATCCCGACACTCAGTATACTTACATTTTACAGACAAACTGTAGAGGTTGATGTTATGTAAGATATGCAAGGCCTTATTTTGATCTTTGTTGGGTTAAATAATGATCTTACCTTCAAATAGTTTTAAATATCAAGCATTTCCCTTCTGGCCCCTTCAGAGGGATCATTTCTTGAAGAAAAGCAATTTAAGGAGGAGGGACGCAAGTTGACACAAGTTAACCAATATATTTGTTCTTTTCTAGTAGACATAAGGTGGTAAAATAATACTTTGAAATGCTGGAAGTTTTTAGCTAGATACAATTGCATATTATGTAAATTATGAATTTATTGACAATTTTCTTACAGCAGAATAACTCCTAATAATGTAATTAATTAAATCATTGCACCCAGACAAGTATCTGAACATAGATAGATAGGTTTTTATTAAAACGGACACTTTCTTATTATGAAATTAAACTTCTGAACTGAAACCACAAAAAAATAAAGGATTAAACAGTATCTTGCATGCACAATCCACTGGTGAATAATTTCACTTTTTGAATGTCTAACATCCCCAGAAAGCCATAAAGCAGATTATTTTAGCATAATATTTTATCTTTATCTAGGTGGAGAAGCAAAATTATTATTATTATTATTATTATTATATATAATTATTATTTGTCCAACAAGACCACCAGAGTCTTTAGTTTATTCTTTGGTTCATATGCCAACCTGCAGTTGTTCGAACAGCCACTTGAGGCTGGCTACAGAATAAGTTTCTCTCGAATCTCCATAAGCTCTGATATTACATTTTCAACTTTACAGCAGAAATAAACTTGTTTACAGCCTGGTACAAAAATGGGGTTGATCTCTTTAGTCTGAACTTCTGTATAACTTACCTGCTTAAATTATATTAAGGCTTAAAGTTATGCATAATTAACAGTGTGCCCGCTTTGATTGACAGGTGTCTTGTTTAAACAACTTTGCCGATTTTTAGGCTAGCTGGGAGTCAGCAGAAGCAAGACCTCCAAGATGGCGGCAGCCAGAGCCACCACAATGGGCTTCGAAATGGCAATTCAGAAACCTGTGGGCGACATGACGTCCATATTTATACAGTCTATGAATTTAGGTCAATGCTGTGTGGGTTCTGACAGATTTTAATCGCATAGCAGTAAATTGGTCTTTTAATTTCAAAGATTCTAAATCTTCCATTTGGAAAATGTGTATTTCGTTCACAATGAAGATCTTCTTATTCTCAAACTTCATTCATAGAAATTAAAACGCTTGTTTTTAAAAGAAACTTCACTGTTACAACTGAAAGAAATATGTACATGGAAAACTAATGAAACCCTTTGTGATAAAGGTTAAACCCTTGTGCAGTGTAGCCATGACCTTTTTACCATCCAGGACGTGTTTCCAGCCTGTCGGCCAACTCGAAACCAAATGAAATGTATGCACTCTTACCCACACTTGATAGCAGTACTCACTAACTTCATTTTTCAATTTAAATTCCTGGATAAACTCTTCCAAAACATAAATTTGGGCATGCTTTTAATGATGCAATCATAAGTTGGGGGGGGTGAAGGCTGGGCGATAGAACAAGCTCTATTTAAAGTACCCGTCTTCCACAGGCTTCCATGCAAAGAACATTTATAAACATAATCCTCCACTGCCTTCATGGTATTTAGTGTTGCTGGTGTGTATGAGACAGGGCACTGAGAATCTCATTACATCTGCTGTCACTTCCCTCAGGTGTGAGTAACGGCGCTTCACCCACTGACACTGCAGAATCCTTAGCTGCCGATTAAAACCAGGCAGACTTAGAAATTGATTCCTCAAGTTTGAGGTCGCTTTAATTGAGCGTCAGTATCCTGCCTCATGCCATCACTGATGCACCGACTCGCTGAGGATGAATCTTTCCTCTCCTTTAGCAATGAGGAGCAGAGATGGATCTGTCAGCCAGAGAGACATCAAGGTGAGATCATTAATAATGTGAGGATGCACTTTTGTGGTAGCTATATTAAGTTCCACAACTTCATTATATGGAAGTGATTGTCTCACTGTAACCCAGATGATGAATAATTTGTCTCCAAATGTAGCACTTGAAGCAGTACAGCATTTTTGATGAAGTTGCTGTACTTGCATGAATTGTTGGGTTATATCCACATGGTTAAATCCACTCATGTCACTTAGGAAATGAATGTTATACTATTAATACAGAACAATAGAGACAAAAGAGATTCTTTTTGCACCCTTGTTAACTTGTGCAGTAAGGCAACTATAATCGAAATACCCTGACAAATTGAATTATTTTGGAACATTTTGATAGTAATGTCATTTAGATTAGCTGACACCAACAGGACACTCACCTTGTAGCTGCTGGATTCAAGGGCTATACTATGGGTTTTAAATTGGCTCCATCTTGCCAATTCAACTATATGTTGCCAAATGCAGTGTCCTACAAGCCCTGACCTCGGGGCACATCTCCATCATGTCATGGCTGCGCTGCTGTTTTGGTCCATTCTCCATGCGACTTCAAACCCTACCGGGAGCGTTTAAGGCTTAATTTGCCTGCCAGACGTTAACATGCCAACATGATTTGGTCTTTTTTCTTGTTTTATGTTTCTCAGTGTGATTCTAAATATGCAAATATGCCACATAGTTCATTTTTTCCTTTTTGGCTGTTTTTATGATCAGAAGTTTGAACAGATGTTTTATTTTGAAAATCAACCGGCTTCTCTATGTAGTTTCTGTGTCTTACTGCCAAGCAAAGGTTCCGGTGGGGTTTGAAACATTGACTTAGAAGGGCTCCAGTGTCACATGCAGACTGCATCACATCCATGCAAATTGACTGAGGTTAAATCTGTCAGGCAAAATATTAGCAGCATCACCATCAGTAAGTATTTGATGTTACAGCTTGTATTACTCTACTTACCCACATCAGAAGCACATATGTTCAAGAAAAATGACCAATGACAATCTGGTGGGCAAAATGTTAATGAAATGCTCCTGGTGGGCATTAAATCACATGCCTCAATAACAAGAGAGAACTGAGTGTGCACCACTGTCAAGAAAATTAAATGTCATAAAAATAAAAAAATAAGAATCTATGAATATATTGAAGTTTTTAAAAGAAAGTAGAATGGCAAATCTTTTCACAATGTCTTGAATATGCATAAATATGCAGCTCTTCTTTTCCCTTCGACCAGGTGTCAGCCTTGTTTGATTACCTTCGAGCCAGAGAGCAGTTTGGCTGGGGAGGTGTGATGTCAGAGCAGGACGGCTGGGGTTAATCCTTGATGCTACCAAGAATGAGTAAAGTGGGCACGAGCCAGCAAGCTGCAGGCCCACTGCATCTCATACTGGATGCCAACCACTGGCCCCATGAGCAGCATTTCAGCTCTGTTCCAGCATGTGCACAGCCACCGACCTCAGGCACTGGTCCCAGAAGTCAGACAAGAGAATAAAAAGTATGGGATATTATGTGAGCTGTCCTTGGGGGTATCATGAAAAGAATTCCTTTGCAAATGGGTAATTTGTTTTCAATGGCATGTTGCATCATATTCTCAAGTTGCTCAGAAATGTGAATACATGTGATAATGCAGGGAAACTCAGGCAGCTAATTGGCAAGAACAACAACAACAAAAAAAGCTTTGCCAAATTCCACAATTCAATCAACTTCACATTTTCAACGGTTCTTTGATGTTAATACTTGACGGGTATGGTGTGCTTCTCATGTCATGAAAACAAACCTATCTCAAATGAAAATGTTCCTCTTTTATTTCGAATATAAATTGCTTTAAAGTCTGAATCTGTATGCAGGTACAAATAAAGGGATCAGTCACATTAAATGCAGAGACGGTGAATCCAAAAATCAAATATTGTACAGTTAGCTCTCACTCTGTTTCTGTACCTTATCCAACTGATTGAACTGTTTGTCTTTTTCCTTAAACAGCTGAGGTTTATGTAGTTTTGAGACTGCAGTCCTAAAGTGTAACAGGATGAAAAAAGGATAAAATGCATATATAAACTGGTGAATGCAAACAATATTTGTTTATGAATAACTTGGAGGCCAGTTGAAAGCAGCATTCATTTGCTTATTTATTATTGCTAATGCTATTTCTTTTGCCTCGTGTGGACTGCTTCTCATTGTGGGTGGCCCCGTGCTAGTGGCACAGGAGCGCAAAAGAGCATTTCTTTCCAAAATTGTATGCAGACCTGTGGTTAGACTTCGATCTATGATTTATGTAGCCGGATCTCTGACTTTTGTGTTGTATTTTCCAATGAATATCAATTGATCTCTCCACCCCTAGCATTTAGACAACTGAACAAGACAAAATGAAAATGAAAAATGAAAACAGGAAACCTTTTAATGAGTGTTTTATAGTGAGTACATAAATAGAGCAATACGTTCAATTCGGTATCATGTGAAACAATAAGTGTGGTGGGAAAAAAAAGCTAAACAATCATTTCGCAATGCATCTTCCTGCATTCAGTCTTTATATAGTTCCATCCCATCTATGAAAAGGAGCCAAAGAGATATGCCTCCACCATCCTCCATCTGTCATCACTAGGACAGCAGGGATGCTCCCATTACACCCTGATACATTTATCTACAGTGTCTGAGAAGTTTTTCTCTACCTCTTTATTGTCCCCACAGTTTGCGGTGCAACAATAAAATAAAATTCCTTTATAAATTATTTCTGTATACAGTCCTGGTATACTAAGGTATCGATTTATTTGATGAATACATTTCATTCATTTGAATTCATTCTAATAAATGTAAATAGTGTACCACATATTGGTAGGAGAGGCCCTTCCTTTCCAGCCAATGAATACTAATACCATATAACATGACATATGAATTTTTGTGGTGCTTTTCTTTTGAAATGTAAGGTTCAAGTACAGGTTTCTAAATGTCACAGAAAATGTTAAGCAACAACCATGCAACAACACCATATTGCTTTTATTTTGAAATGCTTGTGTGTCTGTATCTGCTAAGACACATAAAATTAGTCTCATTAATCCGTGGATCTATCTCATTTTCCGATGAAAATCTGCAGCCATTGTCACTGTGTCTTCTTGTCCTTGATATAAAAATAATGTGTTCTCCTTCAGGGTACACAGACACCATCTACTCGTGAATCGGTTCTTGTTCTCTATTTGCACCTTAACAGGACCACTTCGTCAAATATGTTAATTAAGCCTAACATTTCCTGCCCAGTGGCTACGTGGTTTCCACACACAAAAAGGTTCGTGTGTTGGTCAGCAGCATGGTTCTTTTTGTTCCAGAACTGCCCTTACTTCGACATAAAAGAATTGTTTTTGTGGACAGAACTTGAGTAAATGTCGCTACTTTCTACCTCTGACTCTAATGTGATTAATGTTTCCCCTTTTCATCTTTGCTCATCTTTACAGATGTGAAGGGGGAAAAAACAAGTCAATTTTTACAGGATGAAGTTCTTTCTGGCTGTGTTGATATGACAGCAAAAGTCCGACCTTATGAGAAAAACGTACTTGCTTTTGGCCAAGAGTTAAAAGAGAAAATCAATACCAAGGCTAGAATTTGGGGGAAACATCTAGCCAAGATCTATACAAAAGTGATTAAGCCTGCCTATAAAGCTCACTAATTATCTTGCTTGATTAATTTATAAAAAAAAGTAAGTTTTGCCACGTTATGTGCCAGACTATTACTTGGACTGGAAGTTGCTGCAAGACAAAAAATCTCAGTTTGGTGTCCTTCAACAGACCTTTTTCACAGGAGCCATTTTGACATGAAATAGTAGGGTCAACACAGGTGTTACAAATAATACTAATAAAGATCCATTCCACCTGTGTTTACCTACTATTTCGTATCAGCGTGTTGCAGGGCTGTCCACAAGGTATCAAGGAATATGATGGAGGTACGTGATCCTAGACAGACACGGCTCAAAAAGCAGTCTAAAAAGTGTCTGGTGTATATACTGACAGGCTAATGAGGGAAATGCAGCACAGGTGGGCACAGGGAGTCCGGTGACTCAAGCTGGTGGAAAGGTCTGAGGGCATGTGGTGGATGGATGCAAAGTGTCCCTTGGAAATGCATGGACAAAGGGTAAGAAATGGCTATCAGGGTATAGTAGCAAAACAAACACAGTGAGACAGTTATGTCTCATCATAAATAGTGTTTATACAGCAGTTAATTTCAACAAAGTTTTGTTTTTAGTTAGTTAGTTAGTTTAGTTAGTTTCAAATGATGTGGCTGGAGGATCCCATACATGCAAAATTAAACATTAACTAAAGAGACTCTTAATTCATCATCTGTTTTAACATTTTCAAACATTACCAAAGTAACTACCCGGTTTCCCGCTTCCTATTTGGTTCTGAAGAAAGTGCTCCTATACTGTACCTTCTGTTATATTAAATATATTTGAATTTATCAGAACATCAGGATGAGAAAAGGACTGATATTTCCACTAAAATGACTGCCAACAGACTCTTATTTTACCGGTTGCATACATGATACAAAGTAACTGGCAGGCTAGTGTTTAGAAACTGTTTATGTGTTACTGAATGCTATATTCAGTATAACAGCACTCCCTGCTGTGTGATTGCTTCATCAGACTGTGCATTAAAGCTGATTATTGTTGCATGAAAAACATTTCCAATCAATGAAAGTCTAGCATGATATAAATGATTACCCCCTCATGGCCCGTTCTGTCTGGATTAGGTTAGTTTTTGTTTTGCAGCAGGATTTATGCTCAAATGCTATTTATCCTATAAGTGAGATACTTGTCGTACACTGCATTGATTATGAGAGATATGTTTTTGCTGTTGATGTTTGTTTTGTTTTTTTTGCCTCTCCAGGCCTGCTATTCCTTGCTAATGCTTCTTGATGAGACTTGGCAGATGCATTAAGGAAGTATAACCTCAAAATAGATCTCACAGCAGCTGAACAGCTTTTCATCTAGTTAAAAGGACAGAGGAGGAGGGAAGCAGAGGGAGCTTAAAAGAGGAGGGGAGAGATTTATTTACTTACTTCATTAGTCATGTTGTTGAAGTCCGTGACAGGTAGCAAATGAGGGATCGAGCAGAGTATTGACAGCCCACATACATAGTCGCACCAGGATACTTTCAGAGCAGACACATGTCAAACAAATAAGAGAAGACAGCCCCAGACAGATATACTATACATGACCGAAAGCATTTTGCAATTATAAGTAATAATTAAGAATCGCTGCATCAAAATTATGATCAATTATTTACAACAGATTTTTGTCATCTTGTCCCTGTTTACATCCACAATGTTTCCTCCTCATACTTTGTGTTTATTTGTTTTGTGCCTCCCACCGGCATGAACTGTACCCTGATTCAGTCAGCAGGGAGCGACAGTTATTATTTGTAGCTTGCCAAGAGATTACACTATGTAGCTGCGTCAAATCCAACTATTGGATGTCTTGTTTGATTTAATAAAAGATAGCCCTCACCGGCAAAGTCCACACCACTGAACCAAGTAATGTTTCTTCCTGACCATGGCACCCTCTGGAAAAAGGTGTTATTTATATGACAAGCTGAGCATATGAGGGCTCTCCATGCAATATAAAGATTTCTCTTTTTTTTCCAATATGGTCACCAAGAAGGCTCAAGATAGAAATATGATTCATTGATTTGCTTCGTCTGCAGCACTTTTGTCATAAAGTCACACAACAGAGACGTATTGATCAAAGAGAGCAACATGACAGGTTCGAGAGACATTGAAATATTGCTGTCTCTTATATGCGCATACTGTGAAAAACACATTAAAGTTCGATGTCTTTAAATTAACAAATAAAGACTTAAAAAACATCTGTTGCCATCTGTAAAATACAACCTGCAATATAGCAGAATAAGCAAATGCCTCTATAGCCTACAGTAGTTGCCCATTCCTAGATGGTTTACACTACCTCTAGACAAAACTCAGCAAACAAAATAACACGGACACAAAGCCTGTCAGTCCTGCGATGAACAGGCAACCTATATATAATTAGAGTTGCACGATACCCACGGTATACACGGTACCCCGCGGTGCCAAATCATAACCGTCGCTACTATACTAGAAATTTTACACGACGGTACTACCGTGGATTACTATACTACCGGTGCCAGTCTCCGCTGCATAGCGGCCGCCTCTGCTCTCCTCCCGGCTTCTCACTGCATGCTACTCATTTGTAAACAAACCAACATGGAACCGCAACCGAACTACACAGCTGCTGAATGATTGGCTGTTTGCCTGTTACTGGTGACATCCAGGGATATGATAGGCTGTTTCCGCACGCTGGGTCCGCCCGTCTGTTAGCTGATTGGCAGAACGAACGCCGCGAAGACAGCTCCGCTTCGATAGAAACTCGCTTCCAAACAAACAACAAGCTAAAGTTCTGTCTCGCCCAGACACGAGACAACACACTCACCATGGCAGAAGCACCGGCCCGAGCAGCGAGTCTGCCGTGGCGTCTTCGTCAGTGGCAACACTAATTTTGCTTAAAAAACAAACGTCGTTGTTTCAAACTAACTTGTACAAATACATTGCAGTTTAAAAATAATAATAATAAAAAAAGGCCGCAGTATCGCGATAATACCCGGAACCGCGATACTTTGTCTGGTATAGTATCGTGGTTACTCATTTTGGTATCATGACAACTCTATATATAATAGATACTTTACTGATCCCTCAAGGGGATTTTTATTATTTTTTTACATACATCGGCCCGAAAAACAACCACACAGTCACAAAGGGCTCATAGACATGGAAATGTTGAGAGATGGTGGAGTGATGATGGGAAGCCATCTCTTAACTCTTTTAGTTCTTTTGTAACTTTTCTCTCCTGTTATTTATGACTAATTGTGATTTTTGTTTGTTCCCACGACTTGTACCACCCCACCACTGGATCACCATTCACCTGCACATTCTCCCTGGTGTTTACAAAAAAATTAAGATTTCAACCAGATTCAGTCTCTGGTTGGTGTTTGAATTTGAGTGTGCTACCATTCGCCTTAACATAAAATCATTTAATTCAGCTTTAGAGCATGTGTTCAGTTGAGGGCCTCAAGCAATATGAGGTCTTGTGAGAATAGGGTCAAGTCTCATGAACAGTTTCAATTTTGATGCAAAATTATACCCTTGTAATTAAAATTCCTGTATAATCCCATGAAAAAAAAATGTTGATTCAACTAAAAAGAGCAATTTAATAAATTAATAATATATGCAAAAAAGAAAATCCACCATGTTATGCAGATATATTCGTCTAACCTTTGTATTTTGTCTGCCTCGCTGTAATTTTAAGTAAAAGATAAGAAAAAATTATTCATGCTGACACATGATAAATACCTTTGGGTTACAACTGGGCACAGAGTTATGTTCAGAACAAAAGCACCATAGTGCCTTTGTTATCAACAGCTAAGGGGAGACATAATCAGTCTTTATTCACGAGCAATGCACTGAACTCGTATTATGCAAATAAAAAAACTTTTTTTTTTTTGGTATGTGTGTGTCAGGTTTGTTTCTTTGTGCTCAATATTTCTTTGTCGTTTGAGGGATTTCTTGTTTCCTCAATTACTTTACAACACGCACAGTAAGTGAGGAGTCTGCACAGAATGTCCAACAGGGACATTTTAAGTGACATTTTAAGACACCTCTGGGTTTGGAAAGCCCAGATGATGTAATAACAATGATGTGTACAGCTGATTGGTCCTAATTGGCAAGATACAGTACACAGTTTACCAGAATTAGAGGTGGAGCTTTCACTGAAGCCATCAGTAGTGCAAATGTTAACTATCAGTGTGAAATTCTTTACCTAAAAGACTGCCACCAAAGGATACGATATGCATGATAATATTGAACTTATCATTTGTGGTATGAATCTCTCCAGCAGATGGGTCACAGCCCATTTCATCTCCTAGATTTGGATCCATGCAGACAAAGATTAGACGGTCAAGGAGGAAATGACTAAAACAGGTTTGTGGAGTTCGATTTGCATCGCATGATGATGTGATTGCATCACCTCAGAAGAAGCCTATTATTTGTGAAGCCGAGCTGAATAAAGTGCAAAGGGAAATCACCGCCATTTGACAGCATTTGTTGAGAGGATGCCCTGTAATTTCAGCCGGTGATGTAATTAATTTACCAAAAGCTTCTCAGCGGGTCCCCTCTGACTGAAAGACAGACTGGTTAATGTTTGCTCTCAGGCGTTTACATTTGAACCGGCTGCGTTCAGCAAGGCATAGTAGTGCAAGGATTTTACCCTTAAGTAGCTGCAGACAGTTCAACCATCAGAATTTTTCAAGGTTTCTTCATTTCACTCAGAGAAAATCAGATTTCTATTTTATATGAAGGTTAAAGGCATTTTCAAATGCATCATTTTATGAGCTGTGAATTAAGTCACCAGTAAAATCCAGGATCGTGGCAATCAATGGCTACAGATGGCACTTGGGGGAAACAATATAACGAAATCATCTGCAAACACAACATAAAAAAGGTTGCGTGATTACATGAAGCACCGGGTGTTTTATCCTCATTTAGCTGCCAGAACAAGTTAAACAGCAATGGAGACAATATACCACCTTGCCTAAAACCATTACTGACATGTTGAGTGAGCTCTGCCTGATCTGACAAGCATGTTAATATACAAGAATTCAGAGTAGGTTCGAGAACTCAGATTTCCTCACATTTTACCCAGTGACATGTTTTCTTGTCGATGATTTAGTTCATTTTTGCTGTTGTCCTCACCACCATGTTATCCACTTTCATTTTATTAGTCCAACTTAACCTGTTTAGGCACTCCTACTGTAACACCTTCATTACATGGTACTGCTAGAGGTGTGGTCATTTTCCATAACCACTTATCCTTATCAGAGTCACGTTGGGCTGGAAACATAACTTACATTGGGGCTTGAAGCAGGGAAGCCATGCAGACATGTAAACACAATTCAAACTGGTTGCTGTGAGGGGACAATGCCACAGCATCACCATGCCAACCCTGTGATATGTTGACCACGATGTTATCCAAATCCGTATTCACCATCTGTCCTCTTACTTAAAGGGATAGCTCAAGCCGACCTTTTAAAAAGTGTGTTTAAAGGAGGGCTTTACAGTATTAGGTATTTTCACTGTGTTTCCTTGCTGTGAGACAGATTTTTTCTTTGGCACTAACATATAAAACAACAATATTTAAACATTAAATATTTTATCTTTGCACTATATTCAACTGAATATACATCCAAAAAGATTGAATTGCGTCAATGTTGTAAAATATAAATTTTTTTCTTTTGTTTTGTTTACCACCATATCCCATATCTGTTATTTTATAGTTTGATGTCTTCAGCGTTATTCTACAATATAATACAAATAAAAAATAAAATAATACAAATAAAGAAAAATGATTGAATGTGGAAGTGTAACTCAGAGAGAATTCATTTATGTAAAAATCATGATGTAGGCTGATGGTTGTTTTGCCATTTTCCAAATTGTCTTCAGTGGAGGTGGCAAGTGCAAAGTTAATACGAGCCATAGAGCCAAAATGGCCAAATATGTAGGAAATATTCCAGTAAAACTGGAGATTTCCTTTAATTTGTCTTTCATCTATTAATCTCTCTAATTGTTTTTTAATTAGAATTGTACTTTGTGCTTCACTATTCAAACAATATTCACCTTTTATTTAAATCTGTTTTATTGTGTTTTAGTTTATTCTAGTACCATGATCCACTCAAAGTTGATCAGATTTACGTCCAGCTCAGTGTGGGAAACCTCTGACTCTTATTCTGTC
The DNA here is from genome assembly GCF_000972845.2 of Larimichthys crocea. Taxonomy (NCBI): domain Eukaryota; kingdom Metazoa; phylum Chordata; class Actinopteri; family Sciaenidae; genus Larimichthys; species Larimichthys crocea. Next base: position 5,362,167 of record NC_040011.1, on the reverse strand, counting down.
CCTCTCAAACTAAACCACAGTAGGTGATAAGCACGTTTTCACCGGTCAACAACCAGGCGTCTCTTTGTAATTCGCCACAAATAGAACAGAAAATAGTCAATAATTTTCTCTGTAGCAATGTTCTTCATGCTGTGGGCACATAATGATTTACTGCCCACTTAAAAGACGGGGAGTCAAAAGAAAAATATATTTTCTCTGTAGTGTGTTGTAATGCACTTGTGATTAATTATCAGCTTTGTGAACAGAGTGCGAGGGGAGTCAATTTAAATAAATTTAATGTTCCTGAAATGTAGTTTGATGTCTGATCTCAAGACAGCGTGCCGTGACAAGATTTTTCAGTCTCTGAGGATAAAAACAAAATTCTTTTTTCTTTAAAGAGTTGATCCCTGTAAGCAAACAGTGACAGTGTGTTCGTGTGTGTGTGTGTGTGTGTGTGTGTGGACTTGTTTTTGTCTGTGACCCAACTTGGAAGTTTATAACTGACTGATTATGCTTTTGAATTAACAATTTCTTCAAAAGTGAGACTGCTGTGTCATCTGAAAACTCGAAACACGCATAAAATGTACAGACTGCATGAGTGCCTTTTATTATGTCTGATTTTCAATTTCCTACTTTAATTTTGCCTGTAACCACATTTTGATATGCATAACTTGAGACAGAACAAGACCTTAATTGCAGGGCAAATCCTTTGTACTCCTATTTCTGTATAAAGTAATTGTCTGGGCTGGAAATCGCCTTAGGTCCCTTTGTTTAACATTAGCCTGGTATGTAAATCCATTTTAATCAAGTTCCACTGGATTTTTCTTTTAATCTTTGCATGCGGCCTGAGCCATTAATGCTGAGAGAGATGTGTTTTAACGACAAAGAGAAATGCCTCCTTGAACTAGGTCTAGATGCAACAACAGAGGCGATTGTGAAACGTGCACAGAGTGAAATGATTTAAAGCAGTTGTTCCCAACCGGGGGTACCTGTACCAGAGGGGATATTTCTGCTTTTGCCAAGGGTTATGAGGAAAGATTGTGCAATAGCTCAACTAAAAAGAAGATAGATAGAAAAACAAATGGATTAACATGTCAAACAGTTAGCTAAAAGTAAAAATAGATCAAGCTAAAACGAATGGATTAATAAGTTTCTGCCACTCCAAGTACTGTAGTAGAAGGAAAGTGCAAACTTGAACCCAAACTGAGAATTGTACGAAAACACTGGATCCACCTTGATATGTCAGTCGACAAGTTTGCAATGCAGTGATTTAAAGAAAGAGGCAGCTTTTTGTCTTCTAGGGAACTTGATCTGACCACTTTATCTTGCGGTTTGAATTAAACGCAATAGATTTTGGAAAGCACTGTTCAATAATGCTCTTTCAGAAGATGGTGGCCACATTAATATGACTGTGATAGTTGATGGCAGTGAGGACTTAATGATGTTTGATTTTCATTGTTTGCACTCGTATAACTTAAATGCTAAACGCACAGGGGAAAGAAAATTAAAATGTAAATGCGCCTGTGCTGTTTAATCGTCTCTAACTCGTGACAGATTAGCTCAGCGAGCATCAGCAGCTTTTTCTGTACATATTCAGGAGTGCATAAAATCACATCAGCTGCCTCCTGAGGCACAATGACTCATCATCTTTTTGAGATGCGTAACTGAGACTTGAGGTTAATGCAACCTGGGTTCAGATGGTGCTCAGGGAACAGCTGCATAGGCTATAAACAGTAATATACAGCACGGTGTTGTGTTATTTCCTCCTGATATCCAAGCAACAGCACCTTGTATTTCATCCCCAGGTGAGAGAGCTTTTGTATATCCCTCTGTGTCACTGTTGACAACCAATTCAAAGTTTCAAACATATCAGTAGGTGGGGCTGCCCACAGTGAAAGAATGAACAGTTTTGACTTTTCGTAACACTGTGGTAGGTGATATAAATAGTTTGGACCGTAACCATGGCACTATTTACATCAAAGAGAGCTGCGTATTGAGTGCACCCCGTAGTCCAGAGTAGTTACAAAGATTATATGGAGACAAATATCGAAGTGTGCCAGGTGCTTACAGAATCCAGCAGGGGAGTTTCACACTGAAGCCAGCAGGTGTTGTAGCTGTGACTCATGCTCTGTACCTTGATTTATAAGAGGTCACATATTTCAACGCACACTGCAAGCCTGTACTCAAGTATCTGCTCTGTCATCCACCACCAACAGGACTATCCTTTGTCAAACTATGGCTCATTAAATTAATTACTGATCTGGAGGTTAAGTCACTGCGGAGTATTATGCAAATGATTGTCCGCTTTATTTAACTATTTTGAAGCACACCTTTTATAAATGATATGTGTTAGCACATGTAAAGCAATTACTCCCCTTGCCAAATGATTCATACTGAGTTGTCCTACTAATGTCATTTGACTATTTTTAAACTTATTTTCATTATATCTGGAAATATGTTTAGCTCCATTAGAAATCCCCTGCTGCAGCCAAAGGGCTGCAAGTGTTATCTGAGCCAAAAAAAAAAAAAAAAAAAGGGGGTATGACAGAATGAAGTAGTCTTGAGCGGGGTTTAATCGGTCTTTAGGAGAGACAGAGAATGATAGCTTTGAAGAGTGAGACTTCAACATACCAAAACATACAGACATATAGCTACTGGGTGTACTTCTGTTAGTAGTAGAGTTACAAGTATGAATTTTAGTTTAATATTTTACTTTTTAGATGGAAATACTTGAGGGAACTTTTCACTAACTCATAATCCCACACTAAACATTTTAGTAGCCTGGTGATTCTCCACAAGAGGTAGCTGTTTGGTCATGGTCAGACCAGTTTTCACGCTAATCACATGGTTAAAATGACAGTAACAGCAGTAACAGTTTGGACTTCCAGATGTAGACATTGGCAGACAGATGCTGTCATGATGCCACCTCCTAAAACACTGATTCTTAACTATTTTGGCTTTTGTTCTTTAAAAAGACAAGCAACGTCCACCTCATCGCAGATTTATGTGTATTACAAATATGTTTCCATTGCCTAAACCTTCTAATCATCAGATTATTCTTGTGTCCCCTTAGGGCATTTCGACCCCCAGGTTGTCGTAAAATATGTGAAAGTATTAGCTGCTACAATTGTAATAGCTCAACCAGCTGTGGGCAATGAATGTCACAGCTGTAGTGTTTTCTCTACAGCTGTTTTTTTTATGCATACTGAACGTTTGAGGTTTCATAACCAACTCAAAAAAATTTGTGGATTAAGTAAACAAGTAGTGAATAGTAGCTTGTTGGTTGTGAAACATCAAATAAAGTTTTGTAAGATCAGAACGCATCATCATCATTTCCCCTTTTTAACATTTTTTTGGCGAGAACATGCCTCCCCTCCAAATCTCTGTAAAATCAATCAACCCTCTGATATTACGGGCCGGAGAGTCCTTGAGAACAGAGGACAGACACTCGTCTCCTCCAACACACGCATTTCAAATGAGAAATATTGAGGTCATACCATCGTGGGAAAATTAGCACGCAGGAAATTCCATCAGAGCTTTGCTTCAGATTTAATCATGTGACTTTTACTTTCTCCCGTCTAAGACTTTCCATGCAGAAGGTGGGAGACCATGGAGGCACTGTTTCCCTGAACAGAGTGAGTAATAGCACTGCACTGAGTAGTCTCATAGACAGGCACATTCTTGTCCACTGACATCCCACACACATGTGCATAAATGTACAACCAAGCATGCACACTCACAAAGTGCCAATGCTGCGGACTGGTGTTTTAAAAGTAAGAGATTATGAGGTTCATTTGGAAAAATAAAATATATTTTGGGTAAAACATAATGATTATTATAACCTTTATTTAACCAGATAAAAAAAACCCCATTGAGATCAAGACCTCTTTCACAAGGGTGACCTGGCCAAGAAAGGCAGCAGCACACGTCATAGTGGTAAAAAACAGACAAACAACAGTAACAGTTATAGATACATTACCAATTTAAAAGCATAGGCACTGTTCAAATGATTTCCATTGTCTTTTTTTCAAGATGGAGCGTAATGTTTCCAGAGGAAGAAGTTCTGCAATTTTAAGTTCACATGATGGTTTGGTCATCCTTTAACAGAGTGTTTTTATGTTAATATGAATGTTTTTCCTCATACGATATCAGTACCTGTGAATTAAAGTATATATACATACATACATTATGATTAATGTAGATTTGACCTGCATTTATAAAGCTGTTAGTGCAGTTAGTGAAGTTTTTAGCATATACTTACTGACACACAAACAGCAGACTATGACAAATGTAAATGTTCACTCCCTTCTTAGCTCTGTTTTGGTCTCCACCAACTCCTCCATGAATTATCTGACTGTTTAGTTGCTAAAAGCTCTATTATTACTTCACCTGCTGTCTTTATCTGCCTACTGTTTGGTATTAAGTGGGTAGTGTACAGGTTTGTTGGGGAAATAAAACCAAAACTATGAGCTGGAAGACGATAAAGCACTCCAAAATTAGAGGAGCTGCAGAGTCTAGTGGATTCATTATGTATGAGCACCACCTTTCACATTGCACATAGTTTTGATATATTAAAATAAAACAATTGAATGCAGCTTTAATGTAAGTCAATATATATATATATATATATATATATATTATTAATATATATATATTTTAAACCAAGAACTCTTGGGGTTCTAGAGTGGAAAGCAAATATTTATTTTATCTTTTAGTAACGCTATATGAACTCACACGTCCTGCACTTGCAATGGATGTTGCCATTAAATCGAAATTGCTATTTGGGAATGGTTGCAAATGAATGTAATTAATAAGAGACAGCTGCCGTTTGGAACCACATGTGAACTGTGCTTTAAATCTATTTGAAGTGCTGCTCTTTCCTTCTCTGAGCACTTTGGGAGTGGGTTAGGATGTGCCAAAAATCTCTTTACTGCTTTAACACAGCAGGCTGCACCTCAGAATATGAAATGTTTATTGAAGATGACGCACTATTTCTCATAACGAGCACTGCTCAGAAATAGTCATAGTTTACTCAGGGTGGGTTGATGAGACTGAACTGACTCATACAGTTAATAACTATATGAGTATCACAGTAGATTATCTTAATGACATTTCGAGAGATACAACACGTCATCATTTTATTTTTAGATTTCCAAACCTTTAGAAGGCCAATTGAGCATCTTTGCTCTTTTCATATCACATTCAGTAAGTTCTACACTGTCACAACTGGGACCGGTATGACCAGTGTCTTCAGCTGCTGGCTCTTTATGAACTCCATGAGAGCGGCTGGGGCTTTGGAGGCTAGCTTGATGACACCTTAGTGTCCCTTCAGGGAGAGAAAACAAATATTAACTTTCCATGCACAGATTTTCCCAGCTGTTCTAGGGAATTGGACCAGGACCTCTTGTTTCAGTCTTGTCTGAAAAGAAAACTTATCTTGGCAACTGTGGCACAATCTGAGGGAAGCAGAAAAGGTTTGTGTGGTCTTCACTGTTGAAACGCCAATTTGCTTTAACTTTCCTTTAATATCTTTCAATTTCTTTGAAAGCAGTTGAAGTTAAAAATACAGTCACACTCATCTAAACGTCTTTAATCAAGATTAAGAGTACCTGTAGTTACAGTATGTTGTACAGTTAGAGTATACAATATTAAAATGAGAGTGAATAAATGAATCATTAACACTACAACATTCTTTGAGTTAGTCGAATTAGTGGCTTTTCATGCTTTCGAGCTCCCCAAGAAAGCAATATACAATCATAATGTGGTAACTTTGGTGCCTATTGGTAGTTTCTAAGCTCATCTCCACCTAGTTTTGTGCTTAAACCAGAAACAGTCTGAACTTAGCACTGACCTGAAAACAGACACAAATGCTTAATACAGTAAATACAGGGATGATGTGATTGTGTAGCTTATTAAAAAAAAATGAATGTATTACATGCTTAATGTTTCTCAATCTTAATCTTAACTAAATGGCAAAAGTACATGAACTCTGCAAGACTGTTTGTTGGACATCTCATTCTAAAACCAACAAGATATTGATGTTAGACTCCCATTGAGTCACTAAAGCATGACTGGTGTTGGGCAGTTTTGTTCTTACCAGAATCATGGCCTTCGAATTTATCCCAGAGGAGTTGGATTAGGTTGAGGTCAGGGATCCGTGTAGGCTGGTCAAGCCAAATTGTGAAAAATCAGTTCTTCATGATCCTGGCTTTGTGCACTGGGGAATTCTCATGTTGAAAGAGGAAATGGTCTCCCACAAACTGTTGCTGTAAAAGTTGAAAGCACATTTTTTAAAATACCATCACATGATTAAATGAATAGTTTATCATTTTAGGAAATACAATCATTGTGAGTGTTAGATAAGAAGCTGGATACCACTTATAAGTCTGTATTTTGAATAAAAATCTACTGTGAGCACCAGGGGCTATGAGACTATTTCCTTGGCCAGGACCTGCAACTGCCCAGAGTATCTACTGGTTGCTGAGCAAATGGTTCTGTTTATGACCTGAGTGATGTGCAGTTTATCTTTATTACCTGTTATGAAACGTGTATTTAAAAAAAAGAGGTTAAATAAACATAAAGTAGTATGCATGAGCCGTATGTAAAGCTCAGTTTAGTGGCTCTATAGCCACCATCTTGGCCATCCCCTATCTCCTAGCTAATCTAAAAATGGGCAAAGTCATGGAACATTGGACCCATCAATCAAATTATGTACAAATATAAGCCATAATATAATTTGAACAGGTGAGTTCTATTCAGCCTTAGTACGGTTGTCATAAATGGGAAATTTAGCTACAGAGACCAATACATTTTTTTTGTAGCAGGCGGTAAACATGTTTATTTCTACTGTGAAGTTGGACATTTTATCATAGGAACTTATGGAGACTGACTCATTTCTGGAGCCAGCCTCAAGTGGCCTTTTATAGAACTGTAGTTTTTGATTTTTAGCTTCTGCATTGGCTTTATTTTACAGCAACAGAGGTTGCCAATTGTTTTAAATGACTACTGTTACATGCAGCCTGTGGTCATGTGGATTATACACCAAGTGAAGCAATGCGCTTTATTGTGGCTTTAACATGCCATTATCTTGACCTGTCAAGTCAATTTTATTTATATATCCCAAAACCTTAGATTTGTCTCAGAGGGTTTTACAATCTGTACAGCAGATTACACCCATCTTTAATCAGTGAAGGCTTGATTTTTTCTTGTTTTGGGCGATCCCCAACTGTGTATCAAATCTCCAGCCTTGGCAGGAGCGCAACCATCCACATTAAACATAGTGTGTTATTGTACATAAATCCAGAGTGGTATTTAACACAGCGTAATGGATTCATTCAAGTTATGAAAATATAGGTTACAAAGTAGCCGGTAGACTATAATTTCAGCGTATACGTGGCACCTTGAAACTCAATTACAGCATATGTCACTAGCAGAGGCCTGGAGGAAACTGAAAGTGGATTTCAAAACCTCTCCAAAGGCTATAACTTAGGTAAGAATTTCTTGAATGAAACAGACAGCTGAGTATGGGTAATGGGCTTCAGATAAAAATTTCTCACCTCTGTGAGATGAAGTGCTGCAGATTAAAGTGTTGAAAAGATGCTACCTGGACTTCTTCTTGCTACAGTTCATCACCTCTCAACAGACAGAGAGATAAAGAGATAGACACAAAGGGAGGGAGAGAGCTTGCGTGTGTGTGTGTGTGTGTGTGTGTGTGTGTGTGTGTGTGTTTGACATGTGTTTTAAATGACATTCTGATGTTTTTAATTCAATTTTCTTCTCTTTTTAATTTTTTATTTCTATTGCTATTGCTTGTCTTAATGTCAAATGTTTTTCCTTGCCTCTGTAAAGCACTATGAATTGCCTTGTGTACGAATTGTGCTATACAAATAAACTTGCCTTGCCTTGCCTTTGTGTGTGTGTGTGTGTGTGTGTGTGTGTGTGTGTGTGTGTGTGTGTTTTCTAGTAAGATGCCAAAATCATGATATGATACTCTTTATATGGCAAAATGATAAGGAGGTATGATAACATACAACAATTAAATTATGGCAAAATGATAAGGAGGTATGATAACATACAACAATTAAATAATAAAATAATAACGCATTGCTTATCATTTAATTCCTCGGAAAACATGTTGTGTAAAAAGGGAATATTTGATTTCCGTATAGTGACGCATTCCTTTGGAAAATTATTGGGAATCTCAATTGCATAGAGCCTTCAGACTGGCGCTGTGTTATCAAACGGAAGTACGCACCCGTACACGCACGTACGCACGCACGCACACAACTTTAACTTGATGAAGTTTTCCACTAAACTTTACATTCAGCGCGGATCAACCTCCCTGAACAGCAGCATGGCTCCATTCAAGGGGTGGATTTTGTGCGCAGTTTCGCTCTGCTGTTTCGCCCGCTTTGGTTCTTGTAGAAGACAAGGTAAGAAAAAAAAAAGTATATATGTGAAGATTATTATTTGAGCTGTATTCACCGCGTTCACAGTTCGTGTGTGGTGCTGTGGGGGAGCACCAGAGAAAGTTTTCCGTTCCGAAACGCGTGCGTAATTTGGAGCGGAGTCAGTTTGGACATATCCCCACTATTATATATTGTGGTTGTAGTTTATTCTTGTTTGAATGTTGCATATGTTTCGTATTATTGTCGCTGTAATATTCCAGTAAAATACATCGTTTCTGCTGTGACATTTTAAAGCGCAAACTCATTTTCAAACGGAATGGTAGAACCTCAAAGTGACTCCTTAAAGAGTGGCTTACATTTTTAACATCTTGACCACTTTTACGTAAGGAGTGATTTATTATTATGTGTAATGCTTCACTACTACATAATTCATATTGTTTATATGCTGACAGAATTCCTACTCCCTATCAACACTGCATATGACGCACTACTAGGTGTCTTTTGTTGTTCTGAGCTCCTTATTAGTGAGAGAAATGTGGCGTCATTCAGGGCCAAAGTCCACCGGGACAGCAGTACTCATACGGCCACGACCCACAGATGAACCGCCCGCCACCTCCTCCTGTACTGTCATGTCGAAAGAGTAACCTCGCAGGCGGTAATGAGACTGCTGGGATTGGATGTCACACACTCAACAAGCTGAGAAAGGTTCTGAGTAGAGGCAGGTGTTGTCCAGAGTGGAAGAGAAACTGTAATACTCATCTTCTTTTACTTCTCTATCCCCATGAGGAAAACCCAGAGCTGGGCAGACTTCATTAATGAAAGCTATGCAGTTAAAAGGAAAGTCCAGAAAAGGTCATGCTGAGTGAGGAAGGTCAGATATTGGCTGAAGGCATATGAGAAGTTTGGCGATGCTGCCACATTCACTGTATGACTAATGTCAAAGTCAGCCTTCTCTTATCTCTCAGTAACATACAGCTGCTGGTATGCATCATTTCCATGTGTTGAAGGAACAGCCCACTGGTCTAAATTTACATTTCCGCTTAATCAACAGTGCATTACTCATCAGGAACATCCACACAAAGAGAAAGCATCAAGTGTTTTACCATATGGTGTCCGATCTGAATACATTTCATATACATCCTATTCACCAGAGGATTCTTTCCTTAAGCAAGCATTTCCGTTAATATACCTGTCAGCTATCAGCTGGCATTTATTGATGGTTAACATTTGCAAACAACACATGTTTAGCATTTTAACCTTAAAGCACTTAAGGGCAAATATGCTGAGTGTTTGAATATTCTACAGAAAAAAATTGAGCTTGCAGGCAGTATTACAAAAATCCATTAGCATTTGGGAATTATACTTTGCATCCATCAGAGACATTAATACAACTCTTAGGTAAATGCAGACAGGCAATTCAGGCTAGTTACATTAGGGTGGCCTTTAACAAGTTTTTGTTCATAGAGGAACATTAGCTTTTACTATTTGCATATCAATTAGGTGCTCTTGAGGGGTGAAACAATGAGTGAGCCCCTTTGAAACTAAACATCAGTATCACTGGCATACGGTCTTGGTAGCTTCACTAATCGTCTCACAGAGGCGTAAACATTGTGTCTCATTAATTTGTGGAGAAATTTAATTAGATGCTCACTTGCTGTTTGAAGTGGTCCTTTTATTAGGGAGCCTCAGGCCGTAGACGGAGAGGAAACTGTGTAGCATGTGCTGTCTTAATTAGCGTTTGCAATAAGGAGTAGACTTTATAAAAAAAAGTACTGACCTACACTTTTACTAAAAACTGTTTGAGATCATTACATGAATACACCTATAACTGGAAAGTGTAGACACTTCACTTCCTTGCCAATTAGGTGTTATCTAATGTTTTCTGCGCTAACCAATATGCAGTCATTTAGTTACTTTAATGGGAAAATGTCTGTTTTGTTTCAGCATGAATCTTACCTTGATTTCACTGCAGCAAAAGCTGTTTCTAGCGACGACACCAGCATTAGAATATAAACTATTAATTTCTCTGAATGATTCAGTTCACTACTTCCTGTTTGCACATGCACGAGCGTGTACAAACAGTTAGAGTTTAGTCTTTTTCCAGTTTCAGTGTTTCAGTGTCAGAGTTTTCATTTGTCATGCTAACTGATTTAATTACTTGTTTCTTTGTTTGTTTTCGGATGAGTAATTTTTTGTTAGCATATCATTTTGGTTATCCCCAAGTAATACATTTAATTAGAGTTTGGGATTTGGGTATGAGTCAGATTAGAGTTGCAAAAAACGTGGCCTTACAACTCACCTTGGACTTGTCTGCTGTGACGCCGGACTGACTTGACTTGACTGGATTTGAAAGACTTGAAGCCTGGACTTGGTTAACTGTCATGAATAATTAATGACATAACGAGGATGCACACACTATCTTGATGAGAATGGGCAGTTGTGTTAGGTGTGCTCAATTTACTTAAACAGTCAACTGAACTTTAGTTTGTCCAACTTTTTAAGTATGTTGAAAAGAGCTGCTATTTTTGATGCTATTGAAATTGACATATGAAATATTGATTGGCTGACAATTTTTTATCTCAAAGACTTAAGAGTTGACTTGACCTTGATGCAAGTTAAAGACTTGAGACTTGAACTTGCATTCATGACTCAGACTAACCTTCTAAATTCTTAGGTTGGACTCAGAGTCGTCCTCTGAATACTCAAGACTTAATTTCGAGGTTGCCTTCGATGGACCTGTGAAAGTTCTTGGGATTCATCCAAAAGACTGTAATCTCTTGAAGGCTGGGATGGGGCATGTTCACCTATTTCCGTCATACACTTGAGTGTAGCCCTAGCACGCCTGTTTTTGTCATAAGAATTTTACAGAAGCCTGCTGTTTGTGGTGCATGGATTAAATAATAATGGACAGGAGTGGAAATTAGTCATGAGTCATAATAACAGCAAGAAATAATATTCTTTTTGTGCCCATAAATAAAAGCCTGCAAAGCGGCTTCTCAGTCTTTGTCAGACAAAGATCACTGATCATAACTGCTTGCGTGTCACCAAGAATCTCAGTATATGGCATTGTTTTGAAATGGAAAAACAGACTTGATGGAGTCTCACTGTTGCATGAGGTATAGTATTGACATTCCCAGCTTGCGACCAACACACCACGTAGGTTACTGTACAGTACTTGTCAGAGGCAAAGGGTTCAACTGTGCTTGAGGTGATGCCTCCAGCTAATGTTTTCTATGTTTGTTTTCTCTGCCTTTTCGTCTCACTGTCTCAATACATTGAGTAGAGTGTATATTCCCATGTAGTTAATATATAACATACACACTGATACTTCCTATGAATATGTAACTGAATAAGGCATGAACTCCCGATGACACTCGCATTACAGTATATAATCTAACTGAGTGGGAGCAACTTGTAATTTTGTTTGAGTGTAACCATAGAGCGTGACGGTTAAGAGTTCAGAAGTCCTCGCTGATTCATCTGCTGCAGAACATAAAATAAATTACACCTTTGTGTAAAACACAACAGCAGGAATGCTAATTTAGAGTGCTAGTTGACAGTGTTTTCTTGGAGTGAGTGGGCGAAATGAAACAAATGCAACACAAAGGAGAGACAATGGCTCCAGGGTTAGTCAGTGAACACCAAGCACTTTTCTGAACAATGAACAGTAAACAATAGACTGTAACATAATATGTGATTTCTCATATGTAGAATACAGATGGTCAACCATAAGACTTTGCTCCAGGAAAATTGGAGTTTCAAACCCTTGAATGTATGATAAAAAACCGAGTCCATTAGTGAATATATCTGTCTTGTGTGAGAAAATGCCTGTCATCTTAAGGTTGACAGAGCAGTGGAGATGACAAATATACTTGGAGGAGCATGAGTCACAGGTTAATCTGTGCCCTGTCGCCTGAAGAAATTGGCAAAGGATACTTTCTTGGCTCTATTTCCTTGGTTCTTTCTCGACAAACTTGAGAAGATGGTTAAGTTAGGTTTTTCTTTCACAGTTACAGTACAGCAGGGTGGTCTCAGAACTGATTACAATACGAGAGAAGACTTCAGTTCCCAGAACTGACAACAGAAAAATCTCTGTGCCATCTTATTTGCTCACTAGCAGGAGAAGATAGCACATCTCATGGGCAATCGGTTCATATTGCATGTACTTTTCCATAATTAACTTCCATTAGTAGTAGAGCTTGACTGATACTGGACTATTTGAGAAAAATCAACTATTTACCAATAGGGAAACCGATATTGTGAATTTTAGAGCTGGAATGAAAACAGAATTTAGGATTTGCACCAATATGACTATGCAAAGGTAATCAGAAGGCTGCTTTATTAAGCAACAACAATACATTATTAAAGAATATTAAGGTTTAATCGTTTAACATGAAAAGTTACAGGTTTAGACTTATGTCTCAGAGTATCACTATTATATATTCCACACATAAAAACACTAGTTTGGTAAGCAGAAAATTACTATGTGAACAATCGATTAATCATTTCAAGTCAAGTAAAAATGACTGTTGGTTGGTTAAAACTGTTGGACATGATGCGAACACTACACTTTTTGGAACTCAGGCAGAAAAGTAAGAATAGATACTTTATTGATCCCACAAGGGGAAATTCTTTCAGTCAAGTTTTTACACGCATTTTACCTAAAGTACACACAACCACACACATATATAAAGGGCTCATAGACAGTTGCACAGTGAATTCAAACACTCAAATGGATTTTTTAAAGCATATATTTTTAAATACTGGATTCACACCATGTTGGCCTTGCCATGTTTCAGAAACCCGAAAGAATCTGATTGTGCTTGTCATAAACAGACACAGGTTAAAGAAACACTTTAGACACTCCTACTCTTTTACACGCTGCTTTCGGTTTCTGTTTGAGTTGGAAGCACTTAATATTGCAGTGTTGATAAAAGCACTATAATTAAAGGTCAAATTATTTTCAGATTTAATTTTGAATGGATGATGTTTACACTTCTATAATTTGATAAACCTGAAGCGTTGTTGTTGTGATGGCTTGTTAAATGTCCCGTTATCTGTCTGTATCATTGTATCATTAAGTGTGTCTACAGCTGGAGATACATTGTAAGTGTTGCCGTCTAGCTTATAGGAAGCTTTAATCTCTTGAATGTTGACAGATCATTGGATAAATATTTCACATTTTGTACGGGGGGTAAATGACACCAACAACGATACTAATTAGGGATGTAGTCCTGCCTGAGTAATTTATTTATGACTCATTCATTCGCTTGGTTTGTTTTAAAAGATAGTGATATCTTTTTTGAGCAGAGTTCAACAGAGTTCAACTGGCCATCTGCAGATGGATAAGGCTATGTTAGTGTTTCCTGAGTCGTAGTAACAATAATCATAAGCTTGGGAGAGTTCAAGGAAATTAGGCATCTTACAGGATACTGAACTTGTAGGAGATAAGTTATTGTAAGAAAAAAAGAAAGAAAAAAAAGAAAAAAAAAACTAAATGTAAATGAGGTTTGGAACATATAATTTAATGGTGTGCAATTGGTTGTATTGTTGAATTATTTTAAATATGTTTGGCAAGAAACCAGATTTCAAGGTTTGCAAAACAGCAGTCATGTAATTATGCTAATACAAAAAATTCAGGCCAATCAGTCTTGACAGAGAAAAAACGACTTTTCATAACAAGATGGTGTGCGGACTAATTGTACACTTTGTGCTGAACCCGAGCAACTCATGTCAATGAAATGTAGAAAAGGTTTAGGGAATAAAACAAAAAAAACTTGACCAAGTCTGAACTTGTTGAAGTAGCACTCAGAAAATAGACGATGAAAGAGTGATTACTTTGTCTTCACTCTGCACCAGTTCAGACAAAGTAGATGTGAACTGCTTCGTGTTAACTGTCTTTTTTTTTTCCAGTCTTAAGCTGCTAAAAGTGACTAGACAAAAGATGGAAATCCAGTGCCAAAAATGGTTGTAGTTGAATTAATATCAATTTAATGAAAACAGAAATACAGGCTGCGTGTTTGGATCTGTCCGTTTATTTTCAGCTCTGCACACACCAGGACTGGGGTTCAATGCACGTCTATCAAAAATAGAAGACATTGCACAACTCTTTTTCAGTACACCATGCTTTAATCACAAAATGTTTTCACCAGCGTAGTACTAAGAGTCATGCGAGACCTTTAAACAGATTAACATGATAGGAAAAATGTGAACTTTGTCAACAAGCTCTAGGTTTTAAACATTTTCAGATAACAAAAGTGCTGGCTGATGATTCAGAGATGGTAAAGTTAAAATTGTGTAACTCAATACAGTACAATTGTACACTATAGAAATGAAATCAGCATCAAATATGATATTTGTTATCACATCCTGAGATCTCCGCAGATTAAAATCATAATAACAGCAGGATAATACATCTGGATTTTTAAGTGAAATCTTTAAATATAACAAACAATACAATTTAAAAATACAAATTTGAATCTGAACACATTGTTTCTTATGTCAAGAACCAGACTAGGACACAGGACTCAGGCGCATAGATGGTGTCAAAAACCAGCAGACTTTATTGAGTGGCAGCAAGGTACGCCTCTTACAAAAGTGATGAAACAAAATGGGCTATGAAAACTTCTAAGGCTATGACAAAGCTATGAAAACTATGGCTAAGGAGAGAAAAATAAACGGCTATGGAAGGTAAGAAAATAATAATCGCACCAGTCGGAGAAGTACAACTTAAACTATCTATGTCTACGAAAACACTGGTTCAAACCAAAAGACGCTCCAGCCGGAGGATAACCTAATCTAATAAAGAAATAGGAGGATAACCTAATCTAATAAAGAAATAGCTAAACTAAAGATCACTCCTAAAACTGGAGGCAAGGGCAAGTAATAAAAACAAAGGGCTGAACTGAAAACCTAGCACTAGAAAAACTCTAAACTGAACTACGAAAACTACAAAGCAAAATCACTCTTTCGAGGAACGCGCTGAGGCGAAAACAGGCTTGAAGAAATACTTGGGCTGTGGACTTGGGTCAAGGGCTGTGGTGGACGCACGGGACGAAACACACTGGTAACAAGACAAAGGGAGACGCAGACTATATGAACACATGGAGGTAATTGGGGAATAGGTGGACACAATCGGGAATCAGGGAAGACAATCAGACCGGTGACACATGAGGAAGAGCAAGTGACCTGAAACGAGAGGAGAGTTACTTTTCAAAATAAAACAGGAAATAACAAGACAGAACAAAAACCCAGCTTGACTTCACCGCGGTGTGACATCTTAGATTTCCTCTAATAAACTTTTCTACACAGTGGTCTAATGACATTCTTATTAGCCTAAGCAGTAAGGTTTCTTAGCACTAATTAGCAAATATTAACATGTTATCATGCTAAACTAAGGTGGTGAATATAGGAAACATTTCAAGTGCTTAAAATAAACATGGCATTGTCATTAGAGAATTATTGTATGAATGGCTGCTAATATCAGGCATCATCAGAAGTAAAAACATGATCACTTCAGTGCAGCAATCCCACAAGAAAAGATAAGATTATGATTTTAAAATATTTGTCTGACATATCGACTCTCTTAAAGTCATGTATGCCTGCATAACAGTGAGTTTCTGTCAAAACACCAGAGAGGGAATAAACGCGTCTGATTTGGACAAAATGGAGATGGAACCTGAACCTTTGATGTATTTTTATGTGTAATAATTTGCCCCCTGCATTTGATCCCAGCAATCCCAGTGTTGAAACCATGCTTTCAAACTTACCTGCCAGTCTCACTGAAGCTCACCGATGCCAATAGATGAAACACTCCCTTTTGTCTCATTTGTATTGTTTGAATGATAACCTGCATTGCAGAAAAGGACCACCATATCGATCCTCTCATCTAATCAAGAGTGCATCTACAGTACAATCAGTCGAGGATGACATTTGCACAGACGGGGAATGAGCCACTTGCTTTCTGTCTATCCCATTGATTCAGCTGTGTAATCACATCCCCATCAAAGGAGAGGAGGCTCGGGCACAAACATTCATGGCTGCAGCCTCCTTGAGGGTCAATTCCGTGTTTGACAAATGATGGCTTCATTTTATGCAGAGAATTGAAGATGCATTTAGAAAAATAGAGCTTTAGACTTTATAGTTTTAAGAGGTTATTATTTTCAGGCGGGAACAGCTCTCAATGGTTGTTCAGAAACCTGCTGTGTTGTCTCATCCTGCGAGAATTATTGACTTGCTATAAAGCGTTGTCTTTTGTCTGATTTTCTGACAGCAAATAATGTTGCCTCGTGGCAAACAACACACTGCTTACTCAAAATGGCGTGATAGCATATATGGGGAATAGGCTGATATTTAATTCATGATCTCGAATTGAGAGAACACAATATCACAGTATTGCAAAGACTGCAATAATGCATGTTTTTATATTCATGTTTTAAATGAATTTTGATGAAAAAAGAAAATGATAACATATTCTGTCAGATGTGCTCACTCAATATTATATTATTATAACATCATATCGGGTTGTGGATCAGACCTCCATGAGCCAATATGAATGAGAAGGTGGCAGAAGATGGATTACATATGTGTAAAGAGTTTAGGTTTTTGATGTTTAGCAGGAAATTATGCCAGTTTCACACCACTGTGAGATATTGCATAATATTGCATAATACTGTCATAGTAACATTATCTCTATGTAAGTCAAAGGCTGTAATACTGTTTAAAAAATATAGTATTTTTTCTGTACAAAATAGTGTAGCTATGCATTTTTATTGGCATGAAACTCAAAATAACAGTTTGGTTGTTAATCTACAGATAAAGTCTGTAATTTTATAAAATAGAAAAAAAGAGATTTGTATACAATAAAAAAAAAAACTGAAAAGTTCTGTAAAACCTAAAGTTATTTTTCAGAATGTTTTCCAGTGCCGTCTCTACCTTTCTAGGTCGCGCAGTCTTGTACCTTCTAGTAAAACATTAATGGTTCTTCAGTTTTAAGCCAAGCCGCTATAAACATTCTTATATGCCTGTGATAGTCAAGCTACATTAGACCTAAAGATAATGTGCTGTTGGCCTCAGGGTTGAGCAATATGTCTGTAAAAGCACTTGAGAATGCACTTGTGCTTGGGATCAGTGGACTAGAATGAGATTACTGTACGTGGCGTGTATATGTTTGTGCGTCTTTACAGGCTCGTATACGTATTTATTGTGTTAGTAATTGGTCAGTGTTGTAAATTTACTTACATGGCTTTAATTGCCGCTAATTAGAATTAATTTAAAGTTACACATGGTCCAACACAAGTTTTCCCCAGGCGACAATAAAAAAAGTCAGAATCAGAATAATAAACTATATACTTTGTGTGTATTGAGGTAGCAATTTTGGCTTTAAAGTCAGTCCTTTTCAAACAGGCTCCTATACTGCAGGAGCTGAAATGAAGATAATCAGCAGCAACTCGCATTTATTTACATTAAATATGCAGGAGATGTATTATCCAGCCTGTTCTCCTCTCGTTCCCTCAGTCTCGTCAACATGTTAACTGCCTCCATTAGGAACAAGCTCACATGCATCACGCACAGTGCCTGCAAAATTGTTGTTCTCTCCCTCTCCAGTCCCTCAGACCTCAACAGAAAAGCCATTCCACACAGAGCACACAGTATAGCACATGACCCCAGCTACCCCGTCAACCCTTCACACTGCTCCCATCCGGTTGCAGATACAGATCCCTGGCCTGGAAATGGGCATGCTATGGCACGCAATGCTCAACAAAACACCTCGGTAACTCTCATGTGTAGGTGCTCTGTCTGATGTTTTCCTGTAGTTCTGTTGTGGTGTTGAGGGTATGTACAGACTGTGGCAACAAATTTCCTTGAAAAGACAGTAAAGAATCTATCTCAGATTTTACCCTCAGCATCTTTTCAACGCGTAACTGTGCATCTGTAGTTGGCGATGTCGATACATTCAAGATCCCACATCTATTCAGTCAAACCTAAATGTGTATGGACGTGGACAAAATACGCATTTATTTTGAGAAAAGGTTTAGGTCCATCTATCTATGTGAGGCCAGTTGCAACAGAGCAAACTATTTTGTTTGAACACTGCCTGCTGTGCTGCCTGGTTTTCATGCATTTCATGGATGAGAAACACAGTGTGTTCCCACATCTGCATCTGATCTCTGTTCTCCTGGAGAGAATCGGTGCATGACCATTCTTGTAGCTCGTGATGGCACAACAGCACCAAGATGCATTGAGGTGAACCACCTGCAATACTTTAGGCTTGGCTTGTCCCCCCATTATGCGGGGCTGTGTCTTAGACGACGGCACGATAGGCCATATGCCAGTTTAAAAAAAAATCCGCCACTTTGAAATCGAGTGAGATTTTTTCATATCTCTGGTTTAGATGATGTAAACTCATACAAAGAGCGTACAGTAGTGTGACTCAAGACTTACACATGAAAAGGTATATGAGCAGTACAAAGAGCCAGAATATAATTAAACATCACACTATATTCTCAAACTGATATGACTGGGACGCTTCATAAACCTCATGAGAAGTATCCCCATTTACAATACAGCCTAGCCAGCCAGGGACTGAATCCCATTGTGGCTTTTCTCTCTACTGTCTCTTCTGTTTCTCACAGCTCTCTTTTGTATCATTTTAAAAAGTTCTTACATTTCTGGGACCAGTATTATGATAATACATTCTACTGGCCTACTTTGGCTCACAAATATGCAGTTGCTCACAAATTGTTACTTTCCCATTGTGTGGGATTACATTTACGTAGTTAGATTTTATGCAGCATTCAAATTTTCTTAATTAAAATCACAATTGTTCAGAGAACTTGGTTTCACTTCATGCAATTACAGAATTTTCAGTGTAATCACACATTTAAAACGCTGATGCTA
Source organism: Larimichthys crocea (assembly GCF_000972845.2). NCBI lineage: Eukaryota > Metazoa > Chordata > Actinopteri > Sciaenidae > Larimichthys > Larimichthys crocea. The sequence continues at coordinate 5,342,881 of NC_040011.1, read as the reverse complement.
ATTGTATTGAAAGCCTCTGATTGATTTTTTTTTCCACCCTTGAACATTTTCCATTACTGATTTGAGCACCTACATTATTGTTGTCATTGACTTCTTATTGCAAGTGATGTGATGAATAATTCACTGCATGTTTTGTAATTGGGACCTTCCCAATTTGGCAGATGGTGCCTCGATACTTTCTCCCCTGCAGGCTTGTGTAACTTATGGCAAACTTCTGCCCACATCATTGTTTGCCATATGCTCATTCTGCACTGAGAAGTCACCATCTTCTGTCAAATTAAAAAGCCAGACAGTATTTTGCTTCCACAGATGCATGCTTGATTTCTTGCAAAGGGATGACCAGTTTCAGGATATGTGTCACCAACCTGCAGTTCAGCTAATCATATACACCCGTATTAAAGGACAGCCCAAGAAATGCACTTTGTCCAATTGATTGTCTGTGAAGCAACCGAGACAAACTAATTGGCATTGAGTGGGATTGTTCGGTTCGGCGGCGCTCAGGCTTTGCAAATGTCAGAGCGCGAACATGGCAGAATCATTGAAGCGAGAGGGATTTCTGGTTCTCACTATTGTTTTGTTATCCAGACCAAGTGGGAAACAGGTAGGGGCTCAACTTAGATATCGTAAGGAAAAGATAATTCCATTGTAGAGGGAGAGTGTGAAGATTTCCATGACTGAGCTGACATTGGAGAAAAGTCAGTTATTCAAGTTTGCAGCTGATACAGGGAAGGGAGTCAAAGCCATGAAAGGGCAGACAGTTTTTTTTGTCATTGTTGTTTATCTGTCCAGAGCCTTCCGGTTGAAAGAGCAAGAAAAACAACTTTTTCCACCAACAATTTAAGAAGTTGTTGGTGGAAAAGGCAAGTTGAGATAAAAGATGATGAATGTTAAAGATGGCTTAGCACAGAAAAAATACTGCTACAAAAGCTATTGAACTGTGGAACAACAACAACACCCATTCCTCCTCCCTCACTACCTGCCACACCAACATGGAGATGTTTAAAAATGCATGGATCTCACAAGCCTTTTAGATAATTAAGCTTTCCCTGCAGTGCCACTTGTTAGAGCAAAGGAGTAAAGAAAACACATACAGCAATGGCTTGCACAGTGATCTGAAGGCTAACTTTGTAGTAAAAGATATGATTTTCAATGTGACTGTACTATGAGAGCAAAGGACGTCCACATGGGCATCTCCAGCAACAATCAAATCACCAATCTTGGCAGAATTTGTGTGAGCTATACACGACCAGGCTTGTTGCTGCCCAAATGCAAGTAGGTTCAGTACAGACTCAGTCTTCAGGGTAGCCCCCATTCCCGACCACACAGTATGAGTATGTAAGCTTTAATTGTTCGTAGAAATAGCAACAGATTTCTCCTGGAGGCAGAGTTGTGTCCGTGTTTCTGGGGGATTCCTTTGATCTGTTGGAGATGGAAGTGCATTGGAAGGTGCTTGAATCCCACTTTGATCTCCCAACATGAAGTGCCATAGGAAGTGTTCTCCCTGACTGCAAGATAGCTGCAAGAATGAGGTCATCTCTCTAAAGCTGCTTAAAGGCCAAAATCTATTACCTTAATGAGCTGAATTTGAAGTGATCTGCAGGATAAGTGTCATCGTTTCTTTCTATTTGTCCTGTAGCCCCTCTTTTCAGTATCACTATTATTGAGCTGATCCATGTCTTATTTTGCTGCCAGTATCCTGGTAGTCATGCACATTAAGTTTCGATCTTCACACTTGACTGAAGTGTGAAAGGAGCTCTGCTCTTTCATCCAATTTGACAGAGCCTCTGAAACCTCATGAAATCTAAAGTGAAACTAAGATGTTTCACAAAAAAACAAATCCTGTTTGTGGTGTTTACATGGTCACTGGTAATAAGGACATGAGTAAAAATAACCGGTTTATGAGTATGATAATTCAGCATAATTTGACTTGGTTTGAACCTTTCAGTGCAGTTTGCATGTTCTTCCCATGGATGGAAGGTCAGCCTCCCTCACATACTATATAACATACTATATTGATGTATATATAAATAGAACAAGGATATATTTACCCTTTGTGGAGCTCATTCAAATATATTCATCAAGTGATGTGTCAAGTATTCCTGGCTTCATTCATTTTTTTCAGTCTTATACTTGACACTTTCTTCCGTCACTCCCTCGGAAACAGTCATTCTGGGAACAAGGAAACATTTATTTTGCAGACTTCCTTTGTGGCCTCCCTATCTTCTAACATGACATGCAGTGACACTGTATTACTTGGTTACTTGACAAGCCACTGTGTCCAGCAAATATTTGCGGTAAATAGCCTGTTAGGAGACACTTTCCACTTATTAGGAAGTTACATATTTCCCACATGAACTAGTGGAAAATGGACTTGCTGGTCATTGGTTTGTATGACTTAGTGTAGCAGACATGGAGTAAGTGAACATGTCTATCCTTTTTCCAACCCAGCCCAGATGAAATTATGACCACTACCGTATTACAAAACTCTCATTGGCATAAAACTTAATTGAGAAAATGCATATGACAGCTACAGAAGCTTGGAAAATAGCAACATGTGTTACTGAATTTGAGTGTAATGAGTTAAAAGTCAAGCATAGATGCTGTTTTAAGTATAGCTCTGGTTGTGTCTGCGTTTCCCCAATAAACACAATGACCTCTCTGGCTATCTCATTCCTGGCCATCACTCTCTGCCAAACAGCCTCATCCTGCATTAGAAAAGCATGCAGTTAAAACAGTGACTACAATGGCCAAGCATCAGGAGGTGAAAAGTGAATTTGTGAAAGAAGAATCATATTAGGCGTGTATAATTGTTTTTAATATATATATATACTTTCCATGAGAAATCTGAGAAAAGGATCCAAATGGGTTACCATACTGACTAATTTAGTTTTTTCTATGTTCTTAAAAATAGAAAGATATAGAAGTAGAAACCTTTGAAAACTACATAAAAATACAAATGGAATACACACATAAACACACAACCAAATATAATGAGGGTAGCCTCATATATTCTGAGTTGAGCTGTAAAACCTTGGGGCGGGCTGTGACTCACCCTCAACCCTTTGTCCATTGGCCTTAGGGCATGGCTCTGATAAACACTGACACAGGCGCAGGCCTATCTGCTCTGGTGCTGCTGAGGCACCCTTTTGCATTTCTTCACTAAAGCATACACATACTCCTCCAATCTTTATTTAATGGAGTTTGTACTCTTCGCTTCATGAACCATTCAACAAAGTGAGTCAGCAAAGTGACGTGATTGTTCCAACAGAAAGAGACTGACTTGACTATTCATAACGGAGTTCACCTTAGAGTCTTTATGATGTCCACTTCATTTGTTTTTCCTTAAATGACGTCATCAAGTGAACATGCCACTTTTGATTCTATTAAGGTCTTAACATTTTTATTATTTCATTATTTGAACATAATTTTGATGATGTTATTGATTGTAGAATTGCTAATGGATTGTGTGCTGTATATTTCACTTTTCTCACCAAATTTGGTAAATGAGAAATGTTAAAAGGGTACGAGATATAGACAAATATATTTATTTTCATGTCCTATACCTTTTTTCCATAACTACTTCCTAAAGGTTGTTGTCAAATGATGTCACATATTTTCCTACACACCCTTAGAGGGCTTTGCAAATGTTAGGATTTCCATTATCACATTTTGCATAGGAATGTAGATATCTTTTGGGACTAAGATTTGGTATCTAGTAGTATTCTGGTTTCTGTTTATAGTCTGAGTAGAATTGACCAATCACATTTAAGTCTGAGTCAACAAAGAAGATTTTTTTGGCCTTTTTGAGCTTTATTTGACAGAGACAGCTTGAAGAGTGACAGGAATGTGGGGAGAGAGAGAGATGGGGTATGACATGCGGGAAAGGGCCACAGGTCGGATTTGAACCCTGGGCCGTCGTGGCAAGGACTGAGCCTTTGTACATGGGGCGGAGCTAAACAACACCCCTAAAATACTTTTTTAGCATGATCACAAATACAGAGAATTGTGCAGCCTTGTGGCATTTGCTCTCTGACTGTTTTTTAGTTTCAGTCTTTTTAAGTCTTTAGTCCAAGTATCTCAGTGTTGTGTTCTCTTTTTTCGCTGTTTAGGACCAGCATTATTTCAAACTCAAGAATTTCTGCTCCACCATTTTTTGACATTACTCATAGTGGTGTCTATTCCTGCCTAATCAGACACCATAAATACCTCAGTGCTGCAGGGAGGCATTTTGAATTACTGAACTGGATTACTAGAATGTTGTTTTGTTCTAGGATTACACATTAGCTTGTAGTGGTATTCTTGCTTGTTTCTTCTCACTCCACTTCTGTTATCATTATTTTCTTTTCATTTTTTCCATTGGCTAAAGGTCTTTGGACATTTCCATAGTCATGTTTTGAAGCACACACTACACTACACTTTTTCCACTTTTTCTTGCTAAATTTCCATCTCAGTTAGACAACATGAGGAAAATAGTTTTGAAGAATACAGTTAGGGCTGCAGATGGCAGAACCACTAGGAGCTGTCAAGACTTTGTCACTGCTCTGCTCTTTTTCTCTGTTGCTGTCTACATCTGTCTTACTTTCTCAAGTTGTTATTAAGTACATCATACTTTACTGTCATCCAGAAAATGGTGTGTCCTCTTTGGTGCTGGTGCTGAGTCATCAATAACAGGCTTTTTTTTTTTTGTTCGTTGGTTGTTTGCCCCATGGCTGCTATACAGTGAGTGCCCCTAGAAATAGAGATGCAGGATAATCTTACTCAACAAGCTGGGACTGTGCCTCAAAACGATTCAACCTGCCCATATCTGGGAGTAAAGAGGGGCTTGGCACAATGCACATATTGAGCAACTCAGATCTTTATCCAAATGTGTGAATGTGTGTGTGCAAATCTTGGGCCAAGCTAAGCCTGTCAGCAATACCCATCTGCCAATGGAAAATGTGTTTCCTTATTGTGAATAGTCCATATTTCAAGACCAGGAGATGCTTTATTTGTTGGTTGGCTTCCAGGGGTTTTGCTGATGCATTGTGTGAGTAGGACTATATTTGTTTACCGTCTGTTCATCAGTATGAAGGATTCCTGCTGACAGATCTGGAGCTTTGGATGGATTGCATAGAAAGGTTGTTTACATTCAAAGAAACTGCAAAGGGTGTGCATATCTCTCTTTTTCTTTGTAACCCAGATTACTCCAAAGATTCATTTCTAGTCTTACTCCATTCATTAAAATAACTTTGAACTTTCTTACCTAAGTGTTTCCCAAACTAATTTTCCAACAAATGTCAGCCTTAAAGAATGTTCCGCATGCATGAGCTGGGGACTAACAAAATGAAGAAAACTAAATAGTCCATGCTGTTCATTCTCTCTCTGTTTAATCACTGTGCAGCCTTGAGCATTTCTGACTGCACGAGTATGAAACTGCATCCTGCAACTTGATGAGAGTAGCTATGTGCATTATAGATCCAACAAAGCATACAAAGGTCATCAGTGAATATAGAATATACAGTAATCCAATGTTCAAATAATGGCTGAGCCTCAAATAATAGCTGGGGTGTGAACAGCATAAACAAACAAAGTTGGTTGCTAATAAGGCGGGGTAAAAACACATTGAAATGAAGCCATGTAATGTCAGTGCAAAAAACATTGAAATGTACATTTCCACCACACTAATGCAATCAGTACAACAGCCATGTTACCGCTCAAATGTTCATACTGCAATTAGTCCAATTATTTCTTCTTTGCAATACTTCTATTCATTGTTAAGTTACCCTTTAATAAAGCTCATCACTTCCTGATTTCAGTGTACATGCAAAGGCAAGGCAATAAGACTTTGATGTAAAAATTCCAGTGTTGAGTTTTATTCGTGGTAAGCTTACAATATTGTCAGGAAATGTCAAACAGTAACACAAACAAACTAATTGATCCAACACAGGTTGTGTGACGTAAAATGATTGATTTTCTTTTCAGTATTTTTTTGGTGGATTTGAGCAGAAAGATTGAACAAATTTATGCTTTAACAAGAACATCTATCTCTGTAGGTTCTTTTCCATATTGTCATAAAATCTGAAGCTGTCCTTTAATGACAGCGCATAATTGCCTCAAAGGATTACACATTGTAGCCCATTTTGTTGATGCCATCTGCAGAACTCTCGCTCAATACTGGTCCAATTTCAAAAATTGCTGTCCCCATTAGTTAGACACAAAAACATGGAAAAAAGGTTAAAGAATAAAAGTGTGTGTTTGAAAGTGTACTTTATGAGAATAAAGTACACTTTATGCTTTATATTCTTTATGCTATCCTAAGTTGCAGTCTGTATTTTTTTTTGACTATGACTATGCAAGCATGTGTCTGTGTTTGTTCTTCAAGGAATATCACTTCTTTACTTGTTTGGTTTCTTTTGGACTGACATACAATACCTCTGTTTGGTTATTGGACATCAGAGTGATTTGAGAACACACTGCTTATTGTACTTTGGTCTGTCTCAGACAAGAGGAGCAGAAATCAATTGAAAAAACACGTTCTTCTCCCTTTCCTTGGGCAGCCAAAGTCTGGCTTATTGAAAAGTCTTATTTACAAAATACACAGAAGACCAGTCTGCACCATATCTGCACTGATTCTGTTGAAGTCATGGTAGCTTGAGGCATCCACTGAGAGCAAACAATCTCAACTTGTCACTATTTCTCTGTAAAGTTTGTTCAGTGAGATTCAGCAATGAGGTGTGTTTGCATAGCCAAAATGGGTTTGGGTACTTGCCAGATTGCCTGTGTCACTGTGTAATTCCTCCCGTTAGACGACCCAATATTGTACTGCTTATCAGACATGAGGAGAAGAATGTAAATAAAAAATAACACAAGGCTCTGCAGGGAAACCTCCCACATGGAATAGCAATATCACAGGATGGGCAGATGGAAGGAGATTGGGAGTATTTGATGGTGTCTCCAATCTCCGGTTATAAGTCAGAATCGGAAGGGAGAAGAAGGAAGGCGGGTTGTAGTGGTGAGCTGTTGCCCTCATTACCTCGTCTGGCAGAGGAACTGTTTGTTGACTGCTGGTGCTGATAGGACAGGGCAGGGTGGTTCCCATTAGAGGATGTACTTTGATAGAACTTTGGACCTTACAGGAAAGGGAATTTAATGTTTGTTTTTCAAGTTTTCAAGGCCCACTAGAAAAATAAATAGAATTGGATGTGATTAAATGTAGTCTATAGCCAAGCTTGTGTCTCTGTCAAACTGTACTTAGGCACAGAGGTGCGTTGAGCTAGTCATTGTATCTGACATGCTAACAGTGACAATGTTTTGCATCATTTATTTTTTATCTTTTTTTCATTTAGTGATTAGCACTGAGCAGAACATGCAAGACCGAGACCAATAAATCAGACGATATTATCTTTCTGCAGATATATCTGTATCTGTAGCCAAGCAACAGGAATTGTAATATAGAAATGATAAACTAGGTTTAGGTAATAGGGTAAGAAACGGTGTCACTGTGATACAGTTTGTCAACCAATGAGCACTGGCAAGCTTATCTTTTAAAATGTTCCACTCAGTATATTTCTTAATCACAATTAAATAAGTCATTATCAGATTTTTTTAAACAGCCAAATGTTGATATCAGCATTATCTTAAATTACCCAGTCTTGCTCAGGCCATACAAAGTGCAGCTGAGGCTCATGGGGACAACCCTATAAATTCATGAATTCATAAAGTCCAGGACAACCATGTTAGAGTCCCCAGCATCCAGACTCAAGTCTGTGGCTAGGTTTAGGCAAAAAGAGCACTTTGGTGAAGGATAAACATGATTTTGGTCAATAAAAAATCTTTGGAGTCATTGCTCACTTTTTCTGTATTCAAACAGACCATGATCTCAAACATTAGAGAAAATTGAAGAATGATGTAGTCACTACGTGCCAGATTGGTAGATCTTGGTAAAAAAAAACTAATAAAATACAGTCTACTGACATGTTCAATATCAACATGTCACTTGCCAGGTACATTAATTTACAACATTTCTTCATTATGTTAATAAAAATTTATAATAGACTTTTTTCACAGCAGCTATTTTGACATGAAACTGTTCCATTGCAGCAGAGATCTTCTAGTGAGCCAACGTGCATCACAACAACAGCCTGACCCTGTCTGACCTGAATGGAACAGGACCTTATAATTAGTATCATTGGTAACACAAGTGTTTACCTACTATTTCATATCAAATAGGCTGCTGTGAAAAAGGTCTGTTGTAATGTAATTGGCTTGGTATTACATTTCCGTTCAACAGTATTTTCTCTTGCACATTAATTGTATTTAAAGGTAATTTCTATAGGGGACAGGACTGACAGGTATGTCGTTTTTTTTCAAAACCAAAGGAAAATAAAGTTTTTTAAATCTTTGGTTGATTACAGTGATCTTAATACCGTGACTCTGAGAGCTTAGCTAGCTACTCTGTGCGGATATGTGTGAAAAATGCAGTGAAAGTAGAACTTTAAAATGGAGAACCACATAACATCAAGGTTATTGAATATTAACACGTCCAATGCAGAAAGACATTTTTAAACGCTGTCACTCAAGCCACGGCTATCTTCAAATCCCTTTGGACATAGATTTCTCTCTTCTCAGTGTGTTTTGAAGTATCTGCACAGCCACAGGCGGGCATAACACAGACCTGACCCAAAAGCAGCAGGGATAAGGGCAGAGGAAGCCATCTCCCAGCAGCATACTGAGACAATGATTTAACATTCGCAACAGTGGTTGGTAAAGAGTTTTATGTCACACTTTTTCCTGGATCTGACAAAGCCAGCTTTTATGAATGATAATGACATTAGCAAGCCAGAGCTAAACTATCCCCCCACTACTATATCTGATCATGACAATTACTTAAAATGTCCAGCAGAATATTTTCCATTCATATCAATCAAACATGCTGTCCACAGCAGGGCAGATTATTTCAAACACATTGTGATCATGCAGTCTCTCAGTGTGTCCAGTATACTGCTTGATCTGCTGCAGTGCAAACTATTGTTGTGTGCTGCATTCTGTGAAATTTCTGCTGCTTTCACTCACCTTTCTCCTGCCAGCTGCCACCTGTATGGATTTGCTTTTGTGTACTGAGAGATTTAGGTGCTCCCTGATGGTCCCTTATTTTCACTGCAAGTACAAAAGAATCCCCAAGAAATCCCCTTAGGCGTGTGCCTGAACCAGAACCAAAAAAAAACAACTAATTTTAGAAAAATAAAAGAGCTGTATGTGAGTGAACTTGTCTGACTTTGCATATTTTTAATTAATCTGGTCACACTGATCATCGTGCTTCCCCTGCAATAGATCTGTCAAACAAACAATGCACTGAAGACTTTTCGTATAAATTATAGCAACGCACAACTTTACTTTATCTCAGACCCTGGGGGGGAGAGGTGCTTTGACCTAATTTGTTTCCCTACACCCTTTTGTGTCACAAGAAACAGAGTACTAAAACTTGTCTTTATCCCACCTCAGCAGATGGACCACTGTCTGAGCTCTTCATCTTCAATGAGCTGTGCGCCCTGAAGGACGAATCAGGGCCTTGCAAGGCCATTAAAGACCGATTCTTCTTCAATGTCGACACAGGACACTGTGAGCTATTTGAATATGGAGGCTGTGGTGGAAACGCCAACAACTTTGAGACCTTGGAGGAATGTGAGGAAACGTGTGTCGTCTCTGGTGAGTCTGACCCTTTGGCTGACATTAACAACGACATTACAAACAGTTTCTTGACACGTTTCCAAGGATTCACCTTGACACGTGGTGAACAAACTTTACTATCTCCACTTGAAGTCAACAGTAATGGTGACACAGACCCTAACATCATTCATACAAAAGGATTATTTTTCATAATAGTGCATAGGAGAAAAATGTATTAGAACTTTACATTGTAATGTTGTTAGCGAATGATCAGTTTTGTTTTCAAGGACTGGTGTTTCTCATTAGACTTTATTGCCACCTTGGGCATAAAATCCTATTACAAAGTCATTTTGTTCATATGCGTCTAAAATAGGACATTGCCAGCACATTAATTCTGAACAGTTTTCCTGGAGGCACCTGATTAATGAAAAGTATGGGCACGTTTAAAAGAGATGGCTATCATTGTATTATACGTCGGTCACACATTCTAAATTAATGATGAACTGAAGTTGAATTCATGGATAAAAACTAATAAGAGTCTTCAAACTATTGGATTTCTTGATTCTCATGTCTCAGTAGGAAAATGAATTTTAAGTATTTTTTTAATTCACCATAATAAGGTATAATCTTAGATTCTCAATGAAACAAAACATGTCATAACAGATTGGGTGCGGCCTTTAAGGAAACTGTCATCTCATAATCATTAACAATGTGAAAGACAGAGGCTGACATTGTGGGTAAAATAGTCCTAAACTGAGGCCAAACACTGCCACTGTGTGTCCATCAACAGACATTTGTCCAGATGAATGTCTGTAATATACTCACTGTCACTGCCAATGAAGAATTTGAAATTTAAAGGTCTTACCTGTCTTAGATATTGTTGCTGGTAAGCATTGACCTGTCAGATTTGAAAGGTGAAATGTGTACTATTTTTTTTTAGTCAGTCCATGACTTTATTTTTATTCTGCATCTGTTGATTTCTCATGCTGCAATGATGTCACTGGCAGCAGCAGCTACTTAGCTAATTGATGTTAATTCCATGAATTGGATGGAGTCTTCAGCTGACTTTTTTTTCTCACATTTCCAGCTGACTTGTTAGAAAATTAGATTGCGCAAAACCCTCCTAAGTATGCATTTGATGCCTACACACGTGGTACCATGCCCACTCAGCATCATGTACAACCCAGATTTAAAAAAAAAAGTTAGGACACTGTGTAAAACGTAAAGCAAATGCAATGATTTGCAAATCCTTCTTGACTTATATTACACTGCAGTATAAAGATAAATAAAATGTAATGCTCAAACAACAAACAAAACAAGTAAGATGGGGTGAGCTTTGAGAAAACCTTGAAAGATCTGGTGTATATACTGTAATTAAACTGTTTCTAACTAATGAGTGGACAATCAGTGTCCTGGGAAGGGATTTAGAGGATGTTTGGTTGCTTTGAAAAGAAGAAGAAAAACAAAAAGCATATTAATTCCTGAAATGTGAAAAAAAGCACTTTAGAAAGAACTGTTCTGAAGGTTTTTTAAAAGGTGACAGGACACTGCTCACATCAACACACACACACCTTTCATTATTGCCAATATAATATTTTATTATGCAGTAAAATCAGATGAAAGTCATGATTGGAAAATAATTTCGTCAATCCAAATACATATAAAAAAAATAATAATAACCCTCACCCTGGGATGAAACCTACATCATGGTTATACATAATTAACATAATGCATGAATGGTTGCATATGTTACAGTTCATGTATATATATGTTTTTGGCAGTATTTATCAGTGTCTATGAGTCTGTTAGTGCCGCCAGTATGTAGGAAAGTGTGTTCATTCAACTAAGACTGTAAAAGATCCAGATTTTTGCTTTTTTTGTTCAATTAGAGTGAAATGTAAAATGTAGTTAAAAATACTTTTTCCCCACTGGATTCTGGATGGATGGTGTGAAGAGCTCTGGCAATGTTCCCAGGTATGTTTTGAGTTGGTATGTTATGAGGATGAAAACAAGCGGATATTTATATCAGGTATACAGTTTATTTTCTCTAACCCCATCCTGAAACATTGTGGGTGATGTGCCTGCTGTACATATATTAGATTATAATTGGAAGACGCATCCATCAGTTTGAATTACATTGGTGGCGTGTATGTAATTTTTGGATTGGGGTCATCAATATGTTAAAATTAATGGTTGCAGACTGAGGGGGTTTCCAGGGAGCTGCAGGGTGGTGGCAAAAGGCGTCTTGGATTTTGCCACAGAGATGAGACTGGGGTCAACGCAGCAGATGTCGCAGGCAAGAACATGGTTAGGAACAGGGCGATCACAAAAGAGTTTTGGCCATAGCCTAGGTGACCACTAGGGAGATGGAACAACTGCTGCCTTTTCTGCATCAGCTATAGCATCAGTTATATTTTGCACCATCAGCTATATTCTGCACCAGAGCGTGGTGATACCTGCTACGGGTCACACACCTCACTCCACTTAGCTTTTGTTAAGTGGTAGTAATATATCACAATACTGCTCCTCTAGACAAGCAATCAAAGCTACAACAATTAGACTTTCACCCCCGGGAGTTGAATCTATGAACAGTAAGAGAGTTGTTCTGAGCTGGTTTGAAAAGCACTCCAGGTGAGTGAGACGGTGCTGAGATATGCATGTGAGCGTCCACAAAAGGAAACTAGGGAATGGTAGAAGAACACCTTTCTCTCCGGCAAAACAGCTGCGTACAGTATGTAATTTTATCTGTCATCTAGGACAGGAAAAACAATACATCATTAAATACTCAGACTTGTCTGATCCGCATGAAATATACCCTCGCATGCCTAGCAATAACACATCTATCAAAGTACTTAGGTGGCGTGCTATTCTGTGGTGTGACAAAGTGGTATCTCCCACTGGCAAAGAATAACCTTCAACTTCTTATTGCATGCCATGGGATAAATTATGCAGTCAGACAGGAGGATCATGAATGTATTTACACCCTGCAGGCTTTGCCATATGCAGTAGATGCCGTCATTTTATTATCCCTCGTCAGTCTGTGCACAAACAAAATCTGCACTGCAGAAGACAAATCCAGAGGTGTGGACTTTCTCGCTCCAGCTGATCCAAAGTAGGCTTTAAATAAAACGGCTCGGACAGAAATGTGAAGCTGACACGCCAGCGCAGTGACAGATGTTAAAGCTGTGTGTATGGTCTTACTAATGAGTAAGAGTAAACTATGAGTACACTGCTGCATCTAAAGGGCAGTTTCACAACTTTTTTATTGGTTCAATGAACGGCTTGTTGCATGACATCTAGTCGCGGTTGCTTGTTGAGTCATACATTCATGTGGGTAACCACAGGTGGTGACTGGCGTGGTGGTTAAAGTCAAAACTAGAATGGAAAGAAAGAAACGAAACTCTCTGTTCCAATTCCAAGTAAGTTTTAACTGTAGTTTACCGCAGAGTGAAAGAGTTCTAGAGGCGTTGATATGTGGAAACACTTTCATGTTTATACTCAACAGAAAACAGGGTTAGGCAACCTTTACCAGTCCTTCTGGTCATTTAGCTTGGCTTCACAGCCAGACTTGTCTTCAACATATCTTGGCTTTGGCTTTTGGAAAATGCCAAAGAATACCAGGATCTGGATGAGGTCACTTTAACCTGGCTTTGCTTAAGTAGACTTCTGACAGAAATCATCACACCCCGAATTGTTCCTAGGATATTATGCTGTAATTTTAAACAAATTCTTTAACATGAGCAACTGTCATAAGAATAAATTGTACGCCCTCTTTGAATCCACTTTTGCAATATCTTGCTCCCCAGGCCTGAAGGTTTCCTTTTCACAGTGGTCCAAAACACCAGTGTTACAAACACTAACACTGCACCGATGCTCTGAGCCCACCTCCAAAGTAGCCTTAAGCTGTAGTAAAAATAATGATCTTGTCTGATGCGTTTGTAAATACATTTAAAATGAAACTCAATTAACATCTGTCTTTTAATTTTCACTGATCAATACTGTCCATTAATAGTTTCAGTATGGTATATTAAGAGTATTTTCCTCTGATAGTGTTTTTGCCTGTAAAAGATTTTGTACACAGTAAATACGTGCATTCAATTCTTAAGTCTATGATTCAAGAAGGTGAAGCTCGACTCTTACAAGAAGGATTTTATTTAACAACTACGGACATTTGAAAATGTCATCTCATTAGTAAGTTACAGAAAGCAGATCTCAGGGGCCAACATCTTCTGCAGCAGAGCTGTTATCATCCAATCAGTGACATTTTAATTCCCACAGAGAAGTTGGGTATACCTTCCCTTACACCTACAGTATATTCTTTACACATGATGACACAGTCACAAATAGCTTATCAAGGATGTTCTAAGTCAGTGTGAGAAACATTCTGGCTTTCTGTCTGGGATACTTTTTTTCCTTTTATATCCAAGTCTGGCAAAGACTCTTTCTCTCCAGCTCTGATATTATATTGAAACCCGAATGAGTCATAACCAGTGTGTCCCAAAGTCTTCCTTTGGTCTGCTGTCCCTTTTACAGCTCTGCTTGAAGAGGTCAGAGACATGAACACAGTGTTTCTCTGTGACAGTTGCACATCTTTTTGTCCTCAACTCAGGGCCTCTGCACAGTCTGTGAGCACAGACATTGTTAAAAATAAAATAACTAAAGGATAAAAGGGCACAAAACCATAACCAAAAAAATGTTGCTGGAGGTAGAAGACCTAGGTAGATTCTTAAGGAAATCTGGATTGGAAAAATATGAGCCGACATTGTAGAGCAGAATCAATCAGTTAATTTACTATTGTTAAGGGTTTACTATTGTTGGGGGTCTTAGGCCATGAACTGAACAAAATATGTTTTTTTTAAATAGATACTGAACTCATATTTCTCTCATTAGAGCTCTGCCTGACCCTAACATTGGTGCTTGGATCCCACTGGATTTGTGTAGCATTTTACAATATGCAAAACAAAAACATTGTAATAAAGTTCAGCAATACAACTCAACAATATAACTGTGCTTTTTAAAAACATGTATATGCTGATATTGCTGCTGAGGACATTGTTTTTCTATATGAATGAATTACGTCTGTCTCCATCCAGTGGCAACTGTTATTTTTGCGCCCAAGTTCATTTATTTTGTTTAAATTTTTTTATTCCAAAGATCAGTCGTCTTTTTTTTTTCCTCTCTGGAGGCCAAGCCAAGATAATGTCAGCACCTTTAGAGGCAGAACAACAATACCCTTTCAAAATATAGTGAAGATAACTCAAGGAAGGACATAAACAGTGAGAAATCAATTGAGCAAGCAAAGAGATACGGGAGTGATGGGGTGATACATAGTGATTGTAACCCAAGTTTTTAATAGATTCATTGTCCTAAAATCTCATCTTTCTCGCTATGACACTCAAAAGGACAAAATATAAAAATGTCTTCTTACACAAACCAGGCGTCCTCTCACAATCACCAGTTGGTCTTAATGTTGAAGTCTGTTTTGCTGAAATATTGAGGTTCTCTCTGGAGTGCATCCAAAACTTTCTGGAACGACGGACCATATAATTCACACCCGACACTTGAAAAAAAAAAAAAGCTGACCGATAATTCCCCTCAAACACACAAATCACTTCTTCCACCTTCACTGCTTTGATGGAGAATTGTATTTCTGAATTATTCATCAGTGAGTTGCTCTAGAGAGTGAGTTAAACTACCCTTCGACCCATCTCTTTGCCCATGCTTTTAAGTCAAAGTCACCTCATAAAATGTATTTAGATGTTACAATAATAGCCTCTTAATCATGGCCACCCTTCAGTGGAGTATGGTTATTCAGACTTAAAGGGTAACTTTGTTTTTTTTGTCTTGTGTTGTGAATAATGGGAACAAGAAGTTTTGTAACTGACCCAGTATTAAGTTAGGGTGCCGCACCCGAGCCGCATAATGTGCTACAATATAATCCGGACGGGCAATTTCACACCGTCAAAAGATGTCCACTAAAGGGCTTGTTTTTGCCACTGACCAGCTCAGTTTATCATTCTACTGTGACAACACAACCCTGCAGGAGGTTTTTCTTGATCTGCTGTGTGTCTTTCCAAGTCTCACTCAAGGAGAAGTCTTGTTCTGAAATCTCCGAGAGGTGAGGTAACCTGTTGCAAGAAAAAAACATTGGCAATGTAATGCAGCAACTGAGAAGAGTACAGAAAATGTAGCTTAGTGTTATGTAAAAGATTTTCAATGTCATGTCTGAATATTTAGCTAATTTTGACAAAGTGGACTTTGAATCCAATGGTCAGCAGTATCTATTTGAGCCAGACTGCCTGTATAGAGTGGAGGAAATGTGATACAAGGGCAAGTTCAGGTCCGGTGAGTTCAGAAAGTTTAGAAAGAGCCAGTGGCGTTTTGTCAGTGACACACCTATCGCTGGACCATTTAAACCTGGCCAGGCAAGAAAAACTGCAGGTCACAACACCGCAGGTTTGTCTGTTTCAGTCTGGATGGATGGTGGTCGTAGCTGCTGCTGCGGTCCTGCATGACGTCCACTACATATATTATTACTGTCATTATTGCTACCATATCTCCATTACACTATTATAGTTAGTTAATGATCTTTCTCTATCACAGGTTCCACTGCTACTGTAATCATTTTATCATTCATTGTAATTGTACAACATGTTTGTGTTGATTTGTCCTGTACACGTGTATCTATTGCACGTCTGTCTGAGGTTTCTTCCACATTTTTTCCCCTGTTAAAAGGGTTTTTGTGGGCAAGTTTTTCCTCACTCGAACCAAGGGTCTAAGGACAGAGGGTGTCACTCCCTGTACAGATTGTAAAGCCCTCCGAGGCAAATGTATTTAGTGAGGAGAGAGAGAGTGAAGCAAGGCAGAGAGGGTGAACCAGCTGATGCAAGTCTGCAAAGCTTGGGAGTCTAGTCTAGTGATGTTTCAGTCAGTGCTGTGACCTTATGGACAAACAGACCATGCAAAAGGTACAGAACATTTTGTTTCAGTGTAGGATCCTTTCCAAATTGTTCTTAGGCCATTTCTAATAATAATCTGAGCTGCTCACTGGCAAAAACAACACTTTTAATGGATGTACTGACGCAATTGCCCGCTAGGGTAAAATTGTAGCCTGCAAGACCAGATCCGAAACTTGTTGTCCCCTTTCACTTTACTTCACTTCACTTCACTTCACAGACAGTAAGGTCCAGGATAAACAATAAGAAAGATATCCTATACAAGATAAACCAAGTTGGGTGTGTTTCACTAGTGTAAGACATCTACTGGCAATCACATTATAATCCACATCACTTCTTTGTTTTGTTCAGGGATTTAATAATATAAATATTTCATATTGTAATCCACATTTCCCTTTGTATTTTCTTTTATTTTCTTCCCTCTTCTTTAAATAAGTAGCTTTAAGGTTGTTAAAATCTTACACTCCATGTTTTTATGGTTCACCGGTCCATGACAATGAAAACATTGTATATGCACTGTGCATCATTTTAGACACACCTCCTCAAAATGCAACCTGGCGGAGAGCCAGTTAGCTCAGTTGGTCGAGCATCTTCCCCATGTATGAAGGCTCAGCAGCGGCCCAGGATTCAAATCCGACCTGCGGCCCTTTGCTGCATATCGTCCCCCATCTCTCTCTCCCCTCATTCCTGTCACTCTTCTGCTGTCTCTGTCAAAATAAAGCTTGAAAAAGGCTTGAGTGGATCTCGAGTTTTCACTGACTAATCCACTGGTGCGGTGTAGTTTAAGGGCTTATTTATTTATTTCACTGTCTCAACAATCTTTACACTACACATGTATAGATGCCTTCTCATTGTCATTTTCAAATTTAAATAAAAAAGTATTTGGAGTTAAAAGAGCTTTTGATAAATAAATCATTATCCATCTGTGTAGTTCACCATTCAACCCAGTACACTCTCCATAATTGGGGATCTAGTCGCAGCTTGTCAGGTTGCACCTGTCCTGGTTGGTGATGGCAATAAAATATGTTAGAAACCAAGCCAGTCCACTGCAAATGATATGTTTCACATTGTGGTTCTGAATGTGTTACACACTCAAATCAAGCTTGAATCTGTCGTCAGCTTATAAATGTTTTAGGTTTTGTGACAGCTTATTCCAAAAAAGCAGCAAGGTTCCTGATAGAAACTCTACTGTCTTCTCCCCTGAGTGCTCCAAGCTGCAGAAGGTGATAACATTTGAAGCTACAGACTTCAGATTATAGAGAATCTGAATGCAGTTTGTATGACAGATTTGAAGTAAGAATAATCTTCGAATTGCCTTTTAAAAGCATATAGGTGAAGATTTGCAGTCAAACAGGAAACAAAATTACAACAACCTTAAACAACCTTACACAACCATGGGTGCAGAATTTAAATGACCACCAAACTGTAGCTTAGAGCTGTAATGCCTTGCTCCCAAGACTCCAGGGCCCGAGAGTGATAACATTAGCAAGAGTGCTAAGACGTGAAACACTGAGTTGAGAAGGAGAAGGAAGATATTACATGTGAGGTGATGTGGGGACAAGAGAACATGAGGACATTCTTGCTGTAAATTGGCGTTCCAGCTTGCAGAGAGAGATTGTGAGTGAATCTGAAACCTGACTGCAGTGGAAATGTCATTGTACTGCAGAGGAGAAGGGCTAGCTGTGACCATGCCCCTTAATTCATTTACTGGACCTTGTTCGTTACACAGACTTTGAGTATGTCTTCCTTGTCAGTGTCTTTATTAGTGTGTCCCTACAAAAGAAAACCCAAAAGAAAGACTATCCTTGCTTGGGTTTTCTTTTCAAGACGTTTCATTGGACGTCTTATTTTGAATATTCAATTCAAAGCGTGCATTATACAGTTTAAGTGTCCTTTACCATATGGTACCCAGCCCAAATGGTCTTACAGATTTGGTGACATTATTTTTTTTTTTGATAGAAACATCTTTTTATGTTGGATACAATGTTCTGAACATTGCACATGGCGCTGATAGAAAAAAAAAATCTCCATACTCAACACCAAGACCACAAAAACACATAAACACTGGTCTTCAGCAATGCCTTCATATCTGCCAACCTTAATTGCTAGTGGTAAGCTACAAGTTCTCAATTGGGCATGTAGGAACCTCTGGCCAATCTTTAAATTAAATGTTAATTGAGGTTCTGTGTGGCCATCTTTAATTTAGCAATCAGATAACCTAAGTTTTGGCTTATATTAAAATTCCTCTTTCCATTGTTGACTATTAAACTTCAAATTGTTCCGGAAAATAAAATGTAAATTATGAAGGGAAAATATTGCAGAATCATCTCTTTTTCGAGGATGACTTTGAGGTGTGCTCTTTCCCAGTTAAATATCTTTTTGGTCAGCCATTTCTTTTTAAGAAGCAAGTTTTTCATATATCTGCTTCACAGGACATGACTTCCATCCCATGTCCCCTCCAATAGTCCACTCATCAGTATCTTTGTCTATGCCAATAAAGCACCTCATGGCTCGATTCTGAATAAGATAGCATTACTGTCAGGGTCATCTTAAAACGTGTTGTATAAAATTAAATTGAGCCAACCACTGAATCATAAAGTTTTTGTCCAAGGTCAGGACACAGTTTCATTTCACTCAGTACAGACACTAACAATCTCCCTCTCCTTTCTCAGCAGCCAACACAGTATCATCAGCATATAACAAGAGACTGAAGTTTATATTGTCAATCAGTATGTCATGATCAGCCTGCTTGATTCTTTGAGCCAAGAAGGCATTACAAGGAGTAAAGCAGGGGAGAGCACATCTCCCTGATTCCTAAAATGATTTAACTGTAAACATGTGAATGGGTAGTTGTACAGTGCTTTAATTGAATTATAAAATGTTCCATCAATATAGCAAATACATTTATTTGGAGTAATACTACTCCAAAAGATCTCCAATCAAAGACCTTATTAAGGATTAACAAAACCATCTTTTTCTTTCACCATCTTGCAGTCTCGCTTTCAACACAGAGGATATGGCAATGATCAATACATGCCCTGTTTTTTTCCTGAAACCATTCTGCTCATTCAACAGTGACTAAGTAAAAAAATATAACTGGCTTTGTTGTGAGATATTTCATACTTGAAAAAGCATCTTACCAATCAGTACAACTTGGATGCTATCACAGCACAGCTCAAAACTCAATCAAGGCAGTGAAGTACATCATCAATTTCAGGATCATAGGAGCATGTATGTACAGAACAGAAATGACAGAAAGATTGATCAATACAACAATAACAATTCTGACTCAACATTGAAGAGCTGTAATAACATTTTTAGTTTCTTATAATTGTTATCTTCTCCCTTTCCTAGAAAACAAGAATCCATGTCATTTAGCCGAAGCTCCTGGTCCCTGTCGAGGGCTGGTGACACGCTACTTCTTTGACAGCGGGAGTCAGCAGTGCAAGCATTTCTATTACGGCGGCTGCTTCGGCAATGCCAACAATTTCAAGAGCATGGCAGAGTGCCAGGCAAAATGTCAGAATCCAGGTAGGTCGGGTTGAACTTCTGTACTGTTACAGTAAAGACTGCACCCAAGCTGTCCAGGCAGCAGCATTGTAAGGTTAAATGGAAACCACAAATTAGTTCTGGATGAGTATTGTGTTCTGCTTCTGTCATCTGGTGGACTGTGCAAGGCTGTAAAGGCCATATAAGAGACATCACATCTCCAATCTCACTTCAGTCAGCTGGTGATGTCTGAACTAAAGTTTTGTAAATGTGCTCTATACAATTTTTAAGTTTTTTAAATTGGCCAAACAGAAACAATTTATGTCTTCTAGCCTTTACCTCAAAGCAGCAAGGTGTAATTCACGTACTTCTGAGTTCATAGACAGCCAAAGCACGGCTGATCACAGTTGCTGCAACAAGTGAAAACTCATTTCAGAGTGGTAACATAATCAGAGTAGTTCTACCTCCGAAAATTAACTTTTTGATTAATTTTAGTTTGCCATGAAATCACATTCCACCTTGATTTAGCATTTAAATCGTTTTTAAGTGACCAAAGCAGACTCAATTATGCTCGACTTAGGCACGACTTAGAAGTCAATTAGATACTGAAATTGTCAAAGAAAATAACAAGTAAGTTGCTCAACTGTGAAAAGTTCTGCCGACAGCTGATGTACTGAAAATCAATTGGAAAAGCTTTTTTTAAATTATTTTTTTATGGACAACAATTTCAGATAGATGATGTTGCTGTTTGCAGACCGCCACCTTTTTAAAGTCTGATACTAATAAAAATTAAAGTTACATGAATTATTTTTGATCACTGGGATTTAATGAGATCTAGATGAGTTCTAAAGATAAATGTATGAATATAAATATAGGCCAATGTAAAAAATCCTGGTTCACAAGTTATTCTTTGAATTCATGTTCTGTGGAGACACTTTTTAAAATTATTTTTGATTTATTTTTCTTCTTGTTAATATAGAAAAACCCACAAAGGCACCAGAAATCCAAACACAAGCTGCTATTAAATCCAACGTGGTGCAGCCCACCATACTTACTGGTAAGGCTGAACGACTTTAAGTATAATATGTCAGTGTTCTGTTGTTTGTCACATTTGTTATTGGTAAAATATTCTAACATCCAACCCTAAATCAGTTTTCGATTCATTGTTTGTTTACTGGTTCGAACATTGGACAAATGGATGGACTTTTGTGCTTATATGAGCAATTATCCTTTGAAAAGAAAAAAAATAAATAAATACTATTTAAAGGAATGGTTCAACATTTTCAAAAGAATACTTTTACTTTTTTTCTGAGCAGGAGACAGAAAAACTGGCAACGCTCTCATGTCTGTGTGTTCAGTAGACAGCCAGGAGGTAATTAGCCTAGCTTAGCAAAAAGACTTATTATTGTTGTTTGGCTCAAATCAATCAAATCAGATACATCATGTTGATTAGTAAGCTGTGAACTTCAGAAAGAAGCTAGCTGGGGTGTCAATCATTTGGTAGACTATCCGCCCAATGTACAAAGGCTCAGCAGCGGCCCAGGGTTTGAATCTGACCTGTGGCCCTTTGCTGCATGTCATTCTCCATCTCTCTCTCTCCCTACATTCCTGTCACTCTTCAGCTGTCTCTATCAAAAATAAAGCTTGAAAAGAAAGAAGCTTGCTTTTAACCCCTTCTTCTTTAAGTCTTTAAGCTTTAGCTAACTAAAAACCTCCCAGTTCTAGTTCTGCACTTAACGCAAAGACATGAGAGCGGTATTCATCTTTTCATTTCACTTCGAGAAAACAAAGCCATTAATTGTATCTCCCAAAATGTTGAACTTATTATTTCTTTGTTTTTATTTAATTTTTTTAAAAATTACTAATTCCTTGCTCTGTGTGTTTCTTTTTCAGGGGAATTGACTGTAAGTGAACCTCAGGTGGAAACGAATAAGACAAATCCAAAAGGTAAGAAAATATGACACAAGATGTGTTCAGACAGAGCCATGGCGATTACACAAGTGTGCGAGAATAAACACATTTTCCTGGTGAAGACGTGCCTGCATGGTTTAAAAAAGTGTTTCAACCTGAGCGAAAACCTTTTTTTTTTCCATTTTTGACTTATACCAGAGCTTCATGAATAACGCATCACTTCATGAATGTACAGACATAATAAAGAAAGTACGGAAGCCTTGAGAGGCAAATTTCTGCATTCTGAACACAGGGTACATTGTATATTAGTAAGTTATGTAACATTACTGTCAGTACTGTTATTTTAGCTAGTGTTAATTTTAATCGACTCTAAGAGAAATTTAAACTCACTTGGAAGAAAACATGAACATGGGGTCATGGCGCACTGATCAGTTTGAGAATGAGCTGCTCCACCGCTGACATCTGTACAGTGGTTACATCGGTTGCTTCGGGGCAATAAAACAGACTTGACAAACAGTTCTGCATTATGATGCAAAGCAAAACTTCCTTCTCGACACACCATAAGTCGAAATAGCAACTTCAGGCATTAGCCCAGTGTGTGGCCCATAACTGGTTCAGAAATCTTGATCAGTGAGGAAAGTGTGACTATTGTTTCTTCTTTTCTTTCAAGATGAGTAAAACAAATCATTCTTGTCTCTTCACATAAGTGCAGACAGCAAGGCACAAAGCCAGACAAAGTAAATTCATTGCAGACATCACAAAGCACCAGACATTTGGGATAGATTAACTGTTGTAAGGGATTATTAAATCAATCAAATAACTGTAATAAAATAAAATAAAAAGCCACGGTGCAGTGATGCATAGATGGTAGACAGCTTGGAAAATTGCTTTGGTTGTGTAAGGCAAAGAGCAGTGTGCCCCAGTGTCTCGTTCCCACAGCCCATTTGTCACATATTCCCAATTACTAATTTTCCGTGTATTAAGAGTGAAGGAGCATACAGTAAATCACGGATGTCATGTTCCAAGGCTCCTTTGTGGCACAGCAAGAGAGCAGAGGGACAACCTGGTCTGCGTTCCTCAACTCATTCAAGGAGTGATAATTTTAAGAATTCAGGTTCACTCCTGTCAGAAAATACAGAGAGGGTAAGATTCACAATGAGTGAGGCTCAATGGTACGGCCACTCAGTCAATAAAATCTTCTCTTTTTTTTCACTTTTAGTTCTGCGATTAGATCTCCAGCATGTGAGAAAATATCTGTCAGAGAGATTGCTGGCATGCAAGTAAAACTCCTCAAAGTAACTATGACTGATTCACATCTTAAATAAGACAGATTTAGAAGATGGCAATGATTCATGTCAGTAATAAACATCAGGTGACACTTGTTTTTTTTATCTCTGGATTGAAATGACGTTTTTGAAAAGTCATAAAGGCTGGAAAATGATCGCCTATTATGAAACTTACATACATCTTGAGAATAGTGTCTTTCTACCAAGGTTATGTTGCAATGTTGAAACCAAACACTGACATCTTGTGGATATACGGTGACATACACTTTTAGTGGAAGAATTGTAATATCGACCCTTTGTGTCTAAACAGAGGTACATAAACGAGCATATACTAAAGCAGCTCTGGGTTAGGATTCCTAAAATATTACCAGTATTAATTTGCATCAAGCACTAATAAGTATTATTTTTGCTGAGGTGTGTCCTAAATGGTTTTGCAGTGAAATAAAAATCACAAATTATTCTTGAATTATAATTTTCATGTGCACAGTTTTAATAAATATATGTTGTTATTAGAATTATATATATATATATATATATATAACAGAAATGCCTATACTAACATGAATTATTTTTCTTCGTTTGTGACATCCCATGTCAACCAGATGAAGACCCAATTTGTGGGTCATCCATGTGTGTACAGTATTTCCCAACATCTGTAAAGTCTTAATGTCTAATGCTTTGTTACAAACATTAATACACTACTCTTTATTGACAACTTTTACACAATTACGCCATCCATTTGTTCCAATTGATCCCCGGTAAATTAAGTAATAATGGGCTAAATATTGAATCTTTGAAGTCTTAGCATTTATTTCTGAAAATCAACATGAGAAAGACCACTCATGACTGCTAACAAGCTTTCTTCCAACTCGACTTCTAGCTGTGTTTCTCAGCATGAAGAACGCTACAGAACAAATCAAAGAGGATAACTTACAGAACCCTGTGGGAGACCACGATAACAACTCTCTTTTTTTTTTTTTCAAATCTGTCAGTTTGCAAGCACTAGACACTGGAAAAAATCTATTCCACAGACAGACTGAAGCGTAATATGTGAGGATGGGAACCATGTGGAGTTTAAAAGCCAACAGTGGAGTAGTTTATAAGTGTCTTAGGACCATGGATCATCCTCTACCACCCTATAATACAACAAACATCATTTAAAGGATGATATACATAATTTCAAGTCCAGACTGATTGTTAGAGAAACACTGATTGAAAATGAAAATAACTTCCTTGTGTTGATATTTTTCTGGCTCTTACTGTGATTTACAGTGCCGAGGCCTACAGAGCTGTGCTTTGATCCTATGGACCGGGGAACATGTCAGGGTTCAGAGAAGAGGTTTGCATACAACCCCATGACCAAGAGATGCCACGCGTTTAGCTACAGCGGCTGTGGGGGAAACCGGAACAACTTCACAAACCGGAAAGACTGTTTGACCAAGTGCATGAGAAGAAGAAGAAAGGGTATGATTTCCCAAAAATAATTTCCAAAATGCAGGTTATCATTTTTAGGAATTAAAAAATAAAGAAAGTATGTGTAATTCTGTTGCTCTGTTCTGTTGCAGTTCATGGGCAGATGATCCGAATAAGGAAGAAAAACCTAGACAACATTCTTAATCGCTCCATCTGAAAAAAACGCATTACATCTGTGGATCCTCCTCTATTTATGTCCATATTTTATGTTTAGCTTTACTCATATCTGTTGTTTTCTAGTGCTATGGTACGTGTATAAAATCGATCATTATAGTGTACCTAAATTAGCTTCGTAGTGGCTGAGCTCAATTTCCATGATTATCCACATTATTTCAATATATCTCAATGACAACAAACACATTTTGTTTTGCTGATGTCTAATATAGCAGCTCTCTACACTGATGCTCTGTTTTAATGCTTTTGTATGAAACAATATAATTTTAATTTTTTATAATCATAATGATATCAATATTTTAATTGTAACTCTTTTATGGGAAACACCAAAGTTTCTGTTGGGTAAAACAAAATGTTCTGTTCTATATGTCTGTACTTTAACTGATGCTTTTCTACGATGGTTTTGGTCTAGCTCCACGGTTGTAAATCAATGTGAACAACAGCGTTAGCAGAGTAAACTGGTGGACAATCTTTATTCTAGGATCAACAGCAACAATATATAGAATCTTCTCTAGCAAACACATTAATCAACATGACCTCACAGTTCTAAATCAACATGAACAAGGTAATGAATGCTATATTTTTATAACATTAAACATTAACACTGCTTTTTTCTCCTTTTAATATGTGTTATGCTGTTTTGTAAATCACTATTGTAGTCCTGCTGGTGTGACACTAAGAGACAGAAGGAGGCAGTGTTGTGTAAAGAAAGATTTGAAAGAGGTTGTCAGCACTGGTCTCTCATGGCTGCACAGTGTTCACCTTACTGTCTTGTTTTATAACCATGGCTGTAATGGAGCGGACTGTAAGAGTTTATATAATAAAGTTCAACAGTCATCTTCTCTTTTGTCTGGTTTTATCTGTTTTATTTCCTATCAGTCTTTTTGAGTGTACGTAACACGTTTTTTTCACAGTAAAAAGCAGATAACAAAGATCTCTTCCACAGGCTTTGGAAATTAAAGCATTTTTATCTCTTAATGATCACAAAAAACTGATCATCAGTACGCCAAAAAGACCCCACACTGGACTGAACCCCATCACCATCCATGGTAAGTCAGTAGAGAAGGTGAACACCTTAAAATACCTTGGACCCATCATAAGAATTACTCATTTTTGATCAGCACACCACTTCTATCTATTAACAATCCCAACCAAGACCCTGTATCATCTGCAAACACAGTGTACTGTCTGTTCTTCTTGCTTTTTTACCATGTTGATCATCTCTAGCAAACATCACATCACACACATCACCTACAAAATCATTATCAACGTCATCCTTCCCACAGCCAGTCTCTTGGACATAAACCACGGAGCCATCACACACCTAGCGTTTACGATAGACACTGATCACTCCCCCATGTCAATACTTCACATTACTTCTATCTGATCAGAGATACAGGTGCTTTAAAAAGAAGAAGAGGCTCCATTCAGCAGGGGTCTTATTCCTTCTGCCATAGCAGGCCTGAACAAGCAGCTGACACTGCTGTGAGTTGGGATGTAGAAATGAAGATTTTATGTGTTGTTTGTACTGGCTGTAAAAACAAATCTCCTTCTGGAACAAAATTCTTCTCCAGAGGTTGACTGGTTGACTAAATGAAACCCAACTGTGTCGTGCAACTTTGAAACTCACCTTTGGACAAGAGGTGAGAGACACTGAGGACGTACAGTTCCTCAAATGACCACTTGGGGCTGGTCCCAAAATGATTCAGTCTCCATAAGCCCCCATATTAACATGACCAACTTCACAACAGAAATAAACATGCTTACAGCCTGGTACAAAAAACAATCTATAGCTAATTTCTATATACATTGGAATTTCTATACAACACACCTGTTGAAATTATATTATGGATTAAAGTTATGCATAATTAACACCTGTTACAGGTGGCTTGTTTGAGCAAACAAGCATCATTCATCCCACCGCACACGTCTTGTCCATTTTTAGATCAGGTAAAGCAGGATTGCCAAAATGGTGGCTGCCAGTGCCACCACACTCTGAGCTTCACAATGGCTCTTCAGAAACCTGTGGGTGATGTCACAGACACTATGTCCATGTTTCATACAGTCTATCGTTTTAGACCATTCTACAATCAACACTATATGAGGAGTTCATTTGCAAAACCGCACGAAAAAAAAAGACCACGATTAAAAATAAAGAATAACAGGATATACAATCAAAACAACCCTACAGTTGTTTGATAGATACTGATAGTTTATAAGATGGTTCCAGTATTTTTTGAGACTAGGTGCATTGAAATTTGACTTTCAATAAACTACGTAAAAGATTCAGTATTTCCACAATAATTTATGGCAGTATGGGGAAAACTCTACAATAGCATTGAGATATTTATGTCAGCAGTTATGAAACAGTGAACTTAAAGCTGCACTAGTCAATATTTTGTCTTAAAAATGGCAGTGCACAATGAGAAAGCTATCCCTCATAGTGAGAAACCCACAAAGAATTATCACTGGACTCTGTGGTTCCCCTTGGCTCTACTGAGTATTCAACCTGTAAAAAGGGTTGAGGGGAACCTCCAGCTTGACCTGCTTTTTATTTTATTTTATTTTAGCTGCGGCCTTGCCTTTCTTCATCACCTGTTACAGGACTAATAATGTGGGCCAGCTGTTAAAAGTCTGAAGAAAAGATGATAAAACAGTAAACCCTCTGCTGTGCAGCAGGCTGTTGGTGTTGGGCAATGTTAAGGGGACAAAAAAAAAAAGTGAATTTGACTGCATGAACCACATTTGAACAACACAAACTGTACTTACAACTGTATCAGAGTGTGGGAGTTTAGTGGCAAACCATCCTTGCACTGTGAATAACTCGCCACAGCTCCAAGGTCCTCAGCTGTGGGCTACAGGGTGGTGATGTAACAGGAAGTAGTGGGTTGCCTTCCAACGTCAACCTGACAGCCGCTTCGGCTGCGCTCATTGAGAGCCGGAGATCCGCTGTGCCTGGTGCTCTGCGCGCAAAGCCGAAGACAGAAGACACTTCTCGGGATTGCCTTGAACTGTGTCTTCCAGTTCAACCCGCTGCGCTGCTGTTTGGATTTTAATCTCTGGTAGGACGCCGCCGGAACCGAATGTGAATTGTGCGCGATGCGCTGTCTTACTTCCATGTTTTTTTTTTTCCCTGTGCAATTTGAACTGCAGTCATGTCGAATAAGAATGAATGTAGACTTGACATTTTATTTTGTTGATCGTTGTGTGTTTATCGAGGTCATCTCAACTGTTTCTGCGTGGATTACAGTCGAGGCGTGTTGCATTAAAAAGAATGCTGTCCTCAATCCATTAGAAACGCCGGAACACCAGTATGAGCATCCGTAACTGAGTCCAGTTAATCTGCATTGTCCTTCTGTCAAGAGCTGGATGTGGAAAAAATGAGGACAGAATGTTGTGAAACAGCAGACTTTTGTGGGTTTTTGGACACCATTAGGCCACCCGAGCGCGTCGTGCTTGAACATAAATATGTAATACTTCTCATGAGATATTCGGACTCATCCCTATCAGCTGTTCGGGGCTTTTAATCACGGTTTGTTAGACTGTTCATGGAGGGATTGACTGAGAGTTTACTCAGCTGTAGTCTACAGTATATCCACGTTTCACGTTAATGCGTAAACCCTTTTTAGATGAAATAAAATTACGCAGCGTTTTCTGGACGATTGTTGATATGCAAACTCCAAAGATCAGATCCAACATGCATGCATTGCTGACTCTGACTACACGGCCACGGATGGTGCTCATATACAATCCACCATGCGTCCATTCTGTAGATTAAATCACCATCATTAAGGCGCATAAAGGGGTGAAACACACGCAGCAACAGCGGGCTAATTCAGCTCCATTCAGCGCTGAGGGTTTGATGTAAGCGGTGGTCACTGGTTGCTAAATCATCTGCATGGTTACATAAGTGGCACATTTGGACATGCTGGAAGTTTGTGGGTTGGAGAGTAAAAAAAAACGAGAAAGAATAAAGATGGTGATGATGATAGTGGTGGTGGTGGTGGTGGTGATGATACGTGGGAGGAGGATGTGACGGTGGTCACCATTGGCAGAGAATACGGTGCTGTAGAATGATGCACTGAAGACATCTTAAGGGAGGTGGTAAAGCAAAGCAGACTGGTTACTCCATTGCCAAGTTTGTGGACCTTTTCTTGTCAGCACGTCAGATTTAATGTAATTCTGTTGGAGATTTGTCATGGGTTTTGCAATTATGAAGTCTTCCCACATAGTCTATTATGTACAGTTTAATGTAGCCCTGTCATATTGATAAATGGCAAAACACAGCAATTATCAAATTATCAAATTTATTGTCAGCAGGTTTTTTTTTTTGTTTCTATGCTGCAGTGCCTTTAACTATAGTATGTTCTGAATTATTTCACATAAAAACTAACAAGAGATGACAAAACACATTGTCAGTTCCTACATGTGTCCTTGCAACAGTTTTAGTTTTTCTCTCTTATTTGAAGCTTGAAGATGTAAAATGATCTAGCAATTTCCAAAAAAGAAATAGATGTTAGAAGAGAGTTTTGTCTTCTTTCCTACTCATTGCTGGACCCGTGAGATCTTTCTCACTCATGGAGGTAGCGACCACCAGGTTAGGAACCAATATTGTACTGTATATCTCTGTGCAGTATGAATGTCATGCCACTTCATTGACTCAAAATGTTTCATTTAATACATCTTCTAATTTATTAGATTTGATAAGTTGTCACAAATGTTCAGAAATACCAGTAAAACTGTGTTTTTACTTCACTCTCCATGCATGTCAGCTAGCAGGACGCTTTGGACTGTGAATGTGTCAAAGCTGCCAGTTGGCAGCGCCGTAAGGTGAGTCTTTCAGGGACTTCCACTAAATACACAAGCTGATTGTGCAGTGGAAAATGTCATGCAACCCATCAGATTCAACCCTTAAACTATCATGCTGACTGTTTACTGCCTGTACCTAGAAAACAGCTATTAAATGTGGACAAGACAAAGGTCTTGGCAGCATAGCTACTGAAGCCCTTTCAGTCTCCATGGTATGGTGGATCTATTCCTAAAACAATGGCATTTAAAAGGTTGTGCCAGTGGAATCTCATTCACACTGTAGCTCACTGTCATACAGTAGCTCTGTGGTGCACTGGGGTTTGAATTTACTTCACTGCTTGGCAGTCGAGCAGCATTGGGGGGGATTTCTTTTCTGCCCTCCATTTCGGAGCAGGCTGCGGTTACACTGTATGGCAATTCGCAGTGATTATACGTGTGTTTAACTGATCCACCATCCTACAAACACTTCTGGCAACCAACCTTGATGAGTGCAAAGACTGCCCGATTCACAAGTAATGACGATTCTCATGAAACTTCACTCCTCATAAATCAGCAAGCACAGTGAGCCTCTGCAGCATGCTTCTTATTGATTCACCTCCTATGTTCTATCGGCTGTAAGAGCGTTCATGTGGGATGCGAACGCTATTTTCATATTCGTCCAGCATATCTTACCGTCCTTCAAACTCATTCAACTTGAACCTTCATTGTGTTTCAGGTCAGATCAAATCAGTAACCCAAGTATATGTTTTTTCCTGTCTGCTTACCCCAGGATAAAGTTATCGTATTACACAAAAGCACAGTGATGCACATATGCAACAGTGTCAAAGCGCTCCCCTCAGGTTCTGGATTCCGTTTCGGGGACGTGAGACCTTTTGAGGTATTTTTTCCGCTCATACATTATGGAGGGTCATTTTTCTTTCCCCCTCAAGTTTAATTTCAGCCCACAAGGTGCTTGATGAGACCTGTCATGCTCTTCAGAAGCAGCATCTGGAGAGCTTTGTCTCTGTGCAGTGGCTGGCTGGCTGGCTGGTGTGAGATGCAGATAGAGGACAATGAAGAGAGGCTGTTCTAGGCTGTTTCTAAGGGTGTTCCATGTTTGTGTGAGCTAAACAAACCGTCAGTGACACAGGCTTCCTGATTTAGTGTGTGGGAGGGGGCTTCTGGCATATAGAATAGAGGAAACGGTCCCTGGGAAGCTGTGTGCGTCTGTCTGTCATCCAAAGGTGAACCTGCAGTAACTCTTTTTAATTCTTGTCAGACAATTACATTGTAACATTCAAATCGCGATTGAATGGCTCCAGCCAGTATGCACCGCTTTCGATTCTTCTTATTAAACTTACTGTACTGTGAAAATGTGACTTATTGCAATCAATTGATTTCCAATGTTATGCTATATGCATAACAAATGACTTCAAAGTTATTGTTCATACTCTTTATAGTGGTCATTATTGCAGCTCACAGTGTGACCTGGAAGAAAACTCAATTTGGATTAGGTGACAGGTCTCTTGTTGTATTAGTTGAACCAAAAACCACTAGCAGAACGTCCATCCATCCATTTCCGTCTGTTTATCCGAGGTTGGATCGCGGTGGCATAAGATTTAGCAGGGCGTTCAAGGCGTCCCTCTCCTCAGCAGTGCTTTACAGTTCCTCCTGGGGGATCTCAAAGGCATTCCCAGGCCAGATGGCCAATCCCTCCAGCGAGTTCTGAGTCTGCCCCGGGGGTCTCCTGCCAGTTGGATGTGCACAGAGCATCTCAGACGGAGCAGCGGCTTTACTCCAAGCTCCTTCCGGATGTTCAAACTCCTCACCCTATCTCTAAGCTGAGCCCAGCAACCCTATGGAGGAAACTCATTTCAGGTGCTACTGTACATTGGCATTGGTGGTTGTTATCAACATTTTTTCCAGTTTAGATTTTTCCATACCTCTTATACAGTATTTCTGACGTGAGATCTGCAGACTGTATTTTCATAGTAACGCATTTAAGCAGTTAAATGTTTTTGTCACACAAGCCCAGGACATACAGAGAAACTTGAGCCTGTTAGTAATGACATGAATAGCTCCCTTGGAGGTCAAGTCTAGGGCCCAGAGCAAGCACATGGAGGATATTCCTTGGGGCTGTTTTAAGAGTGATTTTTGACCAAGCTCCAGGGTTATTTTCGTTTTAGCAATACCTTTAGGGAAGCACTCAGAATGTTCACTGTTTATGTGGTCACACTGCTAGAAGAAATGTAATCAGACTGCGAGAACGAGTTTTTAAATCCATACCCTAACATGTTTGCAATGAACACTTTGAACAGCTTTTTAGTAGATGACTATAGCTCTCTAATTATCTGACTGCTCTCCCATGTTGTTGTTTTTTTTTGTCTTTGTTCAGTGACTGTATCAAAGTATGTCACAGATCTTACCTTGGGAATTTAAATTCCTTGTACTGACACAGAATGTGAGTGTGGCATGGAATTTGGAAACACTTGGATGGATAGAATGACACTAAACATAAGGTGGATTAGTGCACGATGCTTGACTAAAGATCCCAAAGGGCATTTCTGGGTTTATAATGTTTCTATGAACAGAAGAAATGAATGAAATGGTTCTTTATATCATTGATAAAATCCATTGATATAAAAAAACATTTCACTTTCCCCAGATAAAATCTGGAAGCACCCAAACAACCATTTTAAATTCCCTGGCCATTTTTTGGCCTAATAATCTCCTTCCGGCTCTATGCCAGTCTAATGACTACTAATCGCTTCAACAAACACAGCCATGAAACTAAATCTGTGAACAGCAAAAACCAGTTAGAAAGCATATGTATCGCACAAAAAAGAACAAAACCGCCGTCGAGAAAGCTTAAGCTATTGTGTGAAGCTCTCAGCCTGTCAGTGCACATAATGCACTTGACAAGGAAAATGGAGTGACCTACAGGGTCCCATGTAGTGGAAAGAATTGTTGGAATTAACTACACTTTTCCGCCAGACTGTACTGTATGCCTCGGGTCAAACAGTGAGCACATACTTAGCAGGTTAGGTTATTTTAAAAGAGCCCGGAAGCCCTAAAGCTGCATCAAAACATTTACATTAACACCAAGGTGAATTGCTAGCAGCTATGCAGGTGCAATGTTCAGACGAGCCTGGTTTATTTTTAACCAGTGTATATTTATCTAGGTATTTGTACTATTTTTTCCTTTGCGTAGACTAGAGGCTTATGGAATAGGATCCGTTCTCTATGGTAAGACCTTTAGTACTCTTAACCTCCCAAGTAACTTGAGACAACCATGCTGTTTGTGTTGTTTAAATAATGATGCCATGGTGTTGACACTAATGCAATTTCAGATTCAGTGTTGTCCTTTCAGCAATGGCCTGTCTGTTGTCAAACGGCAGCATTTTCATGTGTTTAATATTTTCTTTTAGAGATGTTTATAATATGTACTTACATCCAGGTACTAAATTGATTGACATCAGGTAGTGAAATTTCTGATTGCAATCACTTCACCTCATCCTACCCTTCCTAGCAGAAGGGGGAAACTGCAGTAGTGAAATGCCCTCTTTAAAGCCAGTATTAAGTTTGTCTGTTCTGGGCTATTGTAGAAACATGGTTGTTCAACATGGCCACTTTGATGGAAGAGGACCCACTCCCTCGCTAAAGAGATATGGCAGCTAAATGGGGTAAAGAGTACAATATCTCACTTTATATTTCACTTAAAAGTAGCATAACATTGAAATACTAAGTAAGTTTACTTTATTCTACCACTATAACAGGGCAAGCTGTTATGCTAAGCTAGGCAAACTGGCTGTTGAATGAAAGTGTGTTTTGAGTGGTGTCAGTTTTCTCATTTTAACTCTCCGCAAGAAAGGGAATAAGTGTTTTTCACCAAATGTCAAATTATGGAGAGAATGGAGAAAAACAGTTTATGAGCTCATAATTTAGCTTTACAGGGGCTCTTTCTGATTATCATTTTGGATGATGGAACAATCATGAGGCAGCAGGTGTTCATTTATTTCTGTGCTCAGTTTTGAGGACATAGTTTTGTGATGTTAAGCAGTCAGTGCATCTGTCTCCAGCAGTGAGCTATGACTGATGCCCACTGCTCCTCTGATAATGCTGCTGTGTTTGGCTGTTTTTCAGACTGTTCCACTCAGTACATGAAATTGCTTTGTGACTCATGCACTTACTGTAGAGTCCAGGCACTGAATATTTGGCATCATTTTGGGAATTTGTTTGCTGCTTCATAATGTTTTCAAAACACGCATTAAACTGCCAGACCTCTTTTAAAGCTGACATATACTTGACATTCAGCGCAGTATGACTCACCTGTGTTACTGCCTTTTTATGGATGCTTGATGTTTGCAGTTCCTTTTTATTTTGCTTGTATGTGGTAATAAGGATGTGAAACCATATTCTGTAGGACATACATGAAACTTTGTACTTCTTGAATTTTACTGAAAAGCAACATTATCATTTTGAGCACCCATTTCCTCTCTGAAGGGTTTTCAGATGTTTTGACATTTCAAAGCATCTTTTTTTCTCACAAGGTTTTGCTCAATTGCTGCCAAACCTGGCAGGAATTCTTCATGGACTAAGCTCTCATTAGAAAACATTGCCAAAATATTTTAAACTTATTTCTTTGCTGATATGAATTAGCGAGTGCAAGAGACTTCATAGCAGTTTGGCTGAAACATTAATCAGATACATTAAAACATGTCAATGTGACCAATTGGCGGTAGTTTTAAAGCTGCAATAATCAGTGTTTTTATACTACTATTTGTCATGTGAATGATGTTGCTTGTAGTGATAAACCTACAGATAATTATCAACCACCCCACTTTGGAATCATGTTTTAGCATCTTTCAGCTCATTGTTTTGATTTTCTGGCTCTGTGCCTGCTCCTTTTCACCTGTTCCTAGTAAATCAACTAGCTGGTGAACAAAGTGGAACATTTAGCAGTTAATAAGACATATATATTCTGTTGGAGACCAAAACAGAATCAAAAGAAGAGCGTCTATTTGCTTCGTGAAGTAGACAAATTAAATGCACGATTAAAAAAATCGGTACAAATGCGTGACGATTCGCAACGGTCACGATTCTTCGCAAATGCGAGAGAAGTTGGATATGTTCTTTTTTTTCTTTTCTTTTTTAAATTAGAAATAGGTTACGTTATCTTAAAAAAAGTCACTGTTTGTCCAGCGTCAGATGTCACGTCACGTGACTTATGTCACTATATAGGTACGGAGCACAGAACGAGGCAAGACATGGTGACGGTAGAAAATAGCTTTGAAATAGAGGATGCACTGAGCAGTTTGAAATCACCTGTGTGGAGCATTTTGGATTCCCTATATACACAAATACAACCGGTGAGAAATGGACAGACAAAACCAAAACAGCATGTAAATGTTGCAAGAGACTGCTAACATATAGTGGCAACACGAGCAACATGCAGCAGCATATCAGCCGCCACCACAGTGAGAAGCAACGTAACGTTACGCCACCTCGTGAGCGAAAAATGCACATCACACCAGTTAACACCAGTTTACTGAGATTGTTTCTAAAGAAAGGAGATATTTGTCATGTGTTTTGATGTTTAAGATGACCGTGTAAGTTACACTTTTTATAAGAGAACACAAACTGTTTGAGAGATTTTGTAAAGAAAGCACCTAAGATTTTTTTCCTACAAATAAAAAGATAATTTTATGTGGTCATAATTTGTCTGTAGCTCATTTTCATTGAAAAAAAAAAATTGTGAGAAAATCGTATCGTGAACAAAAAATCGCGAACCGTATCGAGTCGTGAGTTGAGTGTATCGTTACATCCCTACTTAACAGCAGTGTTAAGGAGATTGGTCTTTGTGGAGGTTTCGGTCTTGTCTCAGTCTCAGTCCAAGAGGACTTTTATCTTTAAGAGGATTTTATTCAAGGCCTGTCAAGACCACAACTGTGGGGACATCATTAAATTGCCTGTTCATTGTCTGATTTATTTAATGACTATTTAACATCCTGATTGTATGTAAAAGTTCCTACTTCAAATGCAGCCAATAACTTGAAATTCATTTGTAATATGAGATTTTTCTTACTATTAACAGATATAACCCTTCACCACCACCCCTTTACATGCACTCCAAGAAAGTGAATGCGGTGGAGAGGAGGATAAGCTGTGGCTGTCGGGGATAAGATACCAGCCAAATCTTCTGTAAAAAATGTTGGCTTCCTATACCAAAACGAGTTCATCTGCAAAACAGTGTCCAAAAGAAAACACACAGCAGCCTGTAAATTCTGCAATGCAACGCTTACTAACACTGCTGGGACCACGCCTCACCCAAAGAGATTTGGCAAATATTAGCTACATATTAGTTACCTAAGTAGTCTGTATACTATGTCTCACCCTGCCATGGTCTATGGTCTAGATCTTTACTTGACTTGTTCTTGATCATGACAGTCCATTCAGTGGTCTTGACTACAACACAAGGTACTGTGATAATGTGTCAATTTTTTAACTAATGTCCTCAAGTTAAAACCAAAGGCAACCACAGTGATAGATACATATACCGACTAAGGTACGCTTAGGAAAAGACTGTATGTACTGTTATATAATGAAGGTCACATTAACAATTAGTTTATAATGTAGGGACACCATTTCCAGTGGATGCACTACATGTCCATGCTACCAACCTACCCTCCACTGCTTTGCTTTAAAAAGGGCACATTGTGTTCTGCACTGATACAGAATGTTGGCATTGGAAGGAGATCTTGTGCGACAGAACCTTTCAATATTCATAAGTCCTCTGGACACTGGGCTGCATCATCTATTCCTTAACAGCCACAAGGGCTTGAATGACCACCTTGAATGGTTGTATATGTTAACATCTGACATCCAGAGTACCAGTGTGAGCCTCTGCTTTCTTATTTCATGAGCTACATTCTGCAGTTTTTTTCCATTTCGGCATTATAGTTGTAAGTAGAGTCATGTTTTTGCCTTGAGAACTTCAGCATGCTGGCAATGAGGGCATGAGTGGCGATGACATGAATACTTCAGCATCTGGGTTGTTGTCTGCGCTGCGACCACTGGAATACAACCTCCCTCCTGCCATGTTAATGCAAAGAATATCGCGTGCATCAGTCAGGGCGGGTGAATTGAGAGTTGAGGAGGTCTGTTCATGCAACAACGAGGACTCCTCCTCACATCTGTGCGGGACTGTTATTGTTTTCCCTGACATCTGGTGGTGCCCTTGGCAACTTGGAGGCTTGCATGAGGTCTGTTCTCATGTCCTGGGACTGGTAACATCGGTGGCTGAGATGTTTAATTCTGACATTTTGTCAGTCGCACTGGAGAGATTATCTAAACATGGGACTCTTTGGGAAATAGCTATATTTACGGCCAGCTATATTTGGTCTTGATTGAGAGAGGAAGCTCTGAGATGGGACATGTTTCCACGTCGTTCTTAAAAGCTTCTCCGTCTGTTTCTTGTATTCACATGCCCACCATCTCCTGCAGACAGCAGTTTTTTCTTAGAATTTCCTGTTTCATAGACCCTCTCCTATCCCCTCTCTTCAATCATCAGTTCTCATTGTGTTCACAAAATGACAGAAAACAGCAGGAGACCAAGTTGGCTGGGAACTGAACCCATTCCTTCCTCCCTATCCACATCAAGAGCTCTTTGCCAGAATCACTCACTTTCTATGTGAACTTAAAGAGTTTATATACAGGTCTCAGTAAAAAAAATAAATAAATAAAATAAAAAAATAATAAAAATAATAATAATAAAAATAAGCCATGTATTGAAGGTTAATATTTTGTAGCCACCATCAGAATCAGAAGTAATGAATAGTTTTCTATTATCTGCATCGTTATTTTAAAAGCAAACATATGTACAGACAATTCAGCTGGATGCAGGATGTCATCTCGCTCATTAGTTTGTGGTGACGTGCTGCACTACCACCTGCACTCCATCAAACGTTGCTGTTAAGATAACGTAAGCTTGACTGATAAAGACATGGACCTGGGACACGTGTTGCACGTGTTGCGCATCAAGCAAAACTGGGCTTATCAGTGTCAAGTAAACACATCATGATAGAGACTATGGTAAGAAAAAAGTGGAATCACAAGCTTGGCTTTTGAGAGTTCAGAAGACAGTTGTTCTGTTTCCAGCATAAGGTTGACGATGAATTTCAAAACTAACACATGATGGGACGCAGCACACATATGCAGCGAATGTTGAAATATCTCAGTGGGAGCATATCACGCTGCCAAAGGGGTGGTGTACATTCTTACATCAGCACATTTTATCCTGTTGATTATAGTTTTCCTCACATCCAAACTTTGTCAAACTCGTCACGTCACATCTTTCAGTTGCTTCATGTTTTAAAGATATATGTTGTGATCATGCTTGGTCTTGGGTAGGTGAAGGTGATCTCCATCAACCCATGCTTAAACTTGCCAAGATATATGAGCTATATATATATTTGCTGCCTTTTTAAAATTTCATTTGCCTTGTAGTAATGTTGGCTTGTCACTTGGGTGAGGTAGCATCTTTGCGGATAAAAGGAACATGAACGTAGTTTAGGATTAGGTTATGAGGTCAAATTAACTCCTTAATTATATGTTAGTTTAAACTAATTTATAACAATGATAATGAAGTATGCAGCTGGATCCTAAAGTATGTCCTCATATCTTAACCAAGGAATCCAGAATACTTGTGGAGGTGCAGT
The DNA here is from genome assembly GCF_000972845.2 of Larimichthys crocea. Taxonomy (NCBI): domain Eukaryota; kingdom Metazoa; phylum Chordata; class Actinopteri; family Sciaenidae; genus Larimichthys; species Larimichthys crocea. Next base: position 5,304,442 of record NC_040011.1, on the reverse strand, counting down.
CTGCTGTAAATATAGATTCTATATTTATAATATAAATCTAAGTGCTCTGAACATGACCCTGAACCAAAGGTTCCTGAGATCCCATGTTGAAATTACTGCACGTTATTCTGAAATCAGATCCAGAAGGCACAACTGTGCAAATTCCCATACCGGTTATGTTTCTGTCTCTTGTTTATACAGCAAGCACAAGATACTTACCCAAGTGACCAGTTTCAAGTTCGGCTTTCAAAGACTGATAAAAGAATCAAGCAAACACTGCAGTGCAACAGTAGTACCAAGTATCGGCTGAGATTATCTAAAAAAAATGGTCACTTTATTTGCCACGTGCTGGACATGTACAAGAATATTTATTGGCAAGTAGAATTAACAACTTGATCAATGATAACAGAGACAAAAACAGCACACAGTTCACATGTTGAATGTTAGTGGTTTTGCTTGCTTCATCAATTGTTGTGGCTTCTCCCCTCACGAGTTAGGCCTGTGTCCTGCTATAGACTTGGGCAGTAATGATGTTATAGTCCTTCACCAGCCTAATGGACATCTCAATGCCACTGAGCGGAACTTGGAGTATAGGGGGGCCAAACATCCTGTGAGGGCAGAAGGATGTTTACAGCACAGCACAACATCTCTGCAGGGACAGTGGGAGTTAAGTGCAGGCTGAACTCTGGCACTCAGCGAGAAGACAACAGCTGTTATGCATAGGCTGTTTTTCTAGGTACCTTTCTACATGCTGGCGGATGTGATGGGTGACGTCAACTCTTGTACAAAGTGTACATGACTAACCACTTCTGTGAAACCCTCTGAGGTACTACAGATAATAGTGGACCACCCACAGTTCACACTGGTTTGTGGTTGGGTGAAGTTGACCCAAACAGACCAATAATGAAGTGTTGTGCCTCTGTAAAGGCTGCTCTCTTAGCTCAGAACTGAAATTAACTAGACTATTAATGGAGTGTATTATTTTTTCTTAATTATTTCCAGGGTTTTTGGTCATTAACCTATTAGACTCTTAATCACATTGCTGCTGATATCTGCCTACGTCTGTGTAGTGGTAGGATAAAGAAGTTATGGCTGACATTTTTATTATTTGCCTGTTTGTCCATAACTGTTTCAGCTGAATTTTGATGTTATTATGTAACCTGAGATATTCAAGTAGTCCTTGAACTAAAAAAAAAAGTAACAAATATGCTCTGGATCTTTAAGAAGGAATGTGCATTTTCTGGTAACAGCAAATGAAGAATGACTGCACATTCTTGAAAGAAAAGGGAAATCTTACACTGACTAAAAACAGCTTAATTTTATTCTTACAAATTGTAATGTGGTAAAATAAGTCCATTCAACAGACCTATAAATGACAAGACACAATTATTAGCAAAAAGGTCGTATTTTCTTGTCATGTCTTTATCACTTTGAATATATTCGCAATATATTTCCTGCTAACCTTCTATAAAAAATGCATTTATATTCTGAGCGTGCAAAATGTTTGTGAACCAAATATGTGTTAATGGACAGTAGATCAGGGCTAAAAGTCCAGTTATTTTTGAACATCTGGTAGTGGATGTTGTGATTGACAATTGTTTTCAATTTGGGGTTCTGCTGCCTCCTAGTGACCAAAAAATATTTCAATGCACCTTTAAGGGAAACATGTTATGCTGCTACAGTAAACCAGTACTGTATGGTTAAGGTAAGCTGAGGCATGCAACTGATTGCTGTACCAGTACAAAATGTTGCTAGTGAACATTATACATGTATGACAGTCAGAGACAGGCTGATTAAAGAAAGACAGACTGTATCTAAGTATTTAAGACCAACGACTCTTTAGTTTTGATGGCATGCATTATCCCAAGGTCATCATTTAAAAAAAAAAAAGCTGGCCTGATCATGTTCTTCTTTTTTAGCTACGACATGTTATGGCGCCACTGTCTACCACACTGGTTAATTTATCCTCTATTTTCATCATAAACAAGATATTTATGGTAGGTGTGAACCAACATATCAAGCTGGAAATCCCCATGACTAATGGACCATTTAGATGGAAGGGATCAGGGTTTTTCTTCATTGCCACCTTTAGGCTTAGTTGTATGACCTAAAGAAAGAAGCAAGAACTGAAGAAATTAGAATGAGAACCAAATCACAGTGAGCTATAAGCAACATAAAAGCAGCTATTGGGAAAGCATTCTGTAGCATCTGTTCTGTGTTGCCATCTGACAAGATGTATCCTGCGTATCGGTCTGCTAATGTATGAAACAAAGCCTTTGCCAAGAAACGGCAATGGAACTTGGCAAAGCAGAGTGTGTGTGTGTGTGTGTGTGTGTGTGTGTGTTTGCAATTTTGTGTGTTTGCATGCGTGCATGTGTGACAGAGCAGCTGATCGTTTCCTGGCTGTTTCTAATTTGCACATCACCATAATGTTTTACAATCCCACTTTCAGTAAGCCCCTCCTCCTCCTCCCCTCCTCTCCCCAGTGTAATGCAGATTTAAGTCTGAGCAGACTCAAGTAGGCACTGAGCCAGTCCCCCCAGTGATAGAGCTACAGGAAGACTCTGGCCGGGTCAAATCTCTTAGTGTTCTACTGACTGATGCTTCCTTTTCCTCATCTATTAGCATGCTGTAATAAGTTTGTGTCAGTGAACATGGTTTGTTTTGGCAACAACACAAAGTTGAAGCAAAGTTGAAGATGAAAGTTGAAGCAAAGTTGAAGCTGCATAATTTGTTGCATTTAGATATGTTTAGTTATGTATGTATGTATGTATGTATGTATGTATGTATGTATGTATGTATGTATGTATGTATGTATGTATGTATGCATAAATATGTATGTCAAAAGTCTGATTGAAGATTCAATGATTCAACATTCCATTTACAGTGTTCAGAAAAAAAACAACAACTACAAACCACTAAAAATAACTTTTAGAGGTAAAATCATATGAGGCAATCATCCTCATGGTTTCAATAAAGGAAGTCATTACTTAATAGACCACTGATGGATCCAGCTAGCTAACATGACTAATGGAGTTCTAGGGACTAAAGTAGTTGCAACATTAAGACAGATGGCATGAAGTCAGCTCTTGCACTTACTGAGAAATGACTTATCTGTGCCACTGACATCATTATAGCAGGTATGGAATGGAAGAAGTGTAGAAACTCATTTGATTCCTGTAGTCTATACAGGCAAAACTTTACCCATAACAAACTGTGTCAATAGAGGTTTAAGTTATTAGTCATGCAGGACAATAACAAGAGACTTTTGTTCATGATTTTTGTCTTTTTGAAAATTAGCATAAGAACACCAACGCCATAATTTCCCACACCTAAAGATAGGTCAAAGTGAACAATAAAGAACCGATCATCGAGCCTAGTAAATGTTCATACTATTCATAAACACAAAGAAACAATGTGGGTTGATTTGTCTTAAAAGAAGCATTCAAAGCTACCCACCACTTATTAAAATTCAGAGTTCTTACCAGATCGCTAGAGGCAAATTTGAGTCAATTCTGTATTCTGAGCTGAGGGGAAGGTTTCTTTCTTGAGATACTGAACATCCACCCACATTCGTCATGGTGTTGGTTTAGATTTTCTACTTTCTGCCAAATTTAATTAAAATGTTGAGAAGAGATGATGTTGAGATGTTGCAAATACAAGTGATGACCTACTTCCTTTGGGGTATGAAAGACGTCATTAAATTTCGCTATAGGGTGCAATCCACTCCTGAATGCCATGTACACATGTGTGTCATCCTGGGTTGAGCTTCTCTCTCTTACTCATCCTTCCTGTCTGGTTTTGTTCCTCTGCTGGTACAAATAAAAATTCTTGTTGCATAGTTTCACACTATAAGTAATGCTACAAGAACATAGCCTTGTGATTCAGATCAGGTGTTCTGACAATGCCAACAACCTGTTTCGGGTTACCTTAAAAGCCAGACTAGAACTCTTGACTCGTGCTGTGGTACATTTATGGCAAAAAAACAAACAAACCCAAAACAAATAAAAAAGCAGGAAACTTATTTAAAGACATTACAGAGCACCTAGACAGAAAGCCACAACTATGGTCTTCAAACACAATCCAAAAGATGCTCATAAGTGCTGCACAGAGCCTCCAGGAAAAGAACTGCTGCAGTTGCAGACCTGTAACTCTTAGATATCTGAACACCAGCTGTAGCAGGCATGCTTAAACTACCTAAAGCTACCAGAGTATTAGTACACATACCGTTTTGTGGATTTGTACAACCTGGGGCAATGTGTTTCCATTTGAATTTTGACTCATCTGCTATGAAGCAGCAGTGACATGAAATCCCAGTGGCCTGCAGCTTTGCTGCAAACAAAATTCACAGATTCTGGCGTGATGAGACACCAGCATCGACTTTAAAAATGAAATGTGTAACACATCCGCTAACCGATTTAATACTGCTGTCACATTGGTTTTAAGTCTCAGCTGTGCTTGCATGATCTTTGCCAGGGAATGGGAACTTACTTAGGTTTACGGGGTTTTGTTGAGCTGATTCCAACTGCACATGTTGTCAGCTGTGTTGTTTTTGGATCTCCAAGACAAAATACTAGCATTGCGGGTACATTTAACTCAGTGATAACAAACTATATTTCCTGTAAAGAGGAAGACACACTTAGAAATTATGACAGGCCCATATAGGAGCTTCTGGTTATAGTTGCCTTTTCCCTTATAGTTGTATAGTCTTTTCTATCTTGGTATATTCCAGGTCTTGCCTATAACTATAGCCTACCTGGCAGTCAGTGTGCTATCCACTGCATGTGCTCAGTTTGTGTGACTGAGATATACCGGTTTCTTTTTCAGGCAGCAGTTATTGATGTTAGGCATTTGTTTGTTCAAAAGATTTGTATATGTTTAGATGTGCTTCCAATAATCTCACAATCCGTTCCCATCATAATTGACTGTGATGGCAAATACAGCAGCAATATTTCAGTGGAACAAAACATTCATTAACAGTGGGTGAGATAAGGAGAGATGTGAAGTGGCCTCATATGAGTGTATTTTATTTCATTTTTATGAGGTCTTAATTGTTACTTCTCCATTCCAGATCTGCAGCTGGTATACCATCAACCTGCTTTAACATGGCCAAAAAGAAGATGGATAGCATTGGACAGAGTGGGATGGTGGCACTCATACTGCTGTGTAATCTAACAAAGGTAGGGCAGTCTGCATGCAATCAAACCAGCAAAAACTAAAATAAAGACAGGTAAAGTATTAGTTTGCATGTGTGAAGAAATCGGATCAATCTGGACTTGTTAGTAGAAACGGATTACAGGTTTGTTTCATCAGAACATTTGAATTTATAATCCAGTGAAAGGAAGGAAAGGCTCTGCAGTAAAAGAGCGCAAGATCTGCACGTGTACCTGCATTTTAGAAATAGTTTACTCTTCAACTGTGACTCCACCTCTCTAGACTTCCTTATGTCAGTATCAGTTTTTTTCATTCTCAATGTTTGAGATTTTTCAAAGGATTAAAAGCCACTACAGATTGGTATCTGCCGTGTAATAAATAAACTGGGCATATCTTGTTGGCAGTATTTCTGCATAGATGTCATTTTTTCCATGGAGTGCAAATTGACTTAATAGAAGTTTGTGTATGTTAGACTCCCTTTCCTGGCGTTCTAAGTAGGGTGGATAATGACTGTCTTACTTTAATACTTCCCCATAGTCAGAGTACACTGCCAAAATTGCGTCCAGACACATGCTTGCACGCAGATGCTTTCTCTTAGATGAAGTTGAGTGTTTGCTCTAAAAAACAGAATTTTGTCCATGCTTATTCGTAAATAAAAATGTGTTTAATCCGGAATGCCATAGAGTGGAGAACATTTATGAATATTACCTTATGAATCTCCCGTCAAAGCTTACTAATTAGCAAGAGACATTAAGAATTTTAGTTATTATCGAAGAAGCTGAAGTTATTGAAGTTATTACATTATGGCCATAGACTCCAAAATAACATTCTCTGCTTCATTTGATTGTTCAGTAGTGTCCATTCCTAATGTACCATACTTTGTGTAAGAACTTCTTTGGACAAATCAAGAACTGAATCCACCTTTTCTTTCTTGCAGATTTTTGTGAAGGCAAGCCTGGAGGTCAATGAAACCCAGCAGCAGCATCCAAACAATGTCTACCATGAAATGGGAGTCACCAGGAACAAGATAGTTACAGCACAGTTTGAGTGCTATCAAAAGATAATGAAGGACATCCCCCAAAGCAGAGAAGGTAGCTTGTTCTGTTTCACATTTCTGAAATTCAAAACTGTCTAGGTTAAATGGCAGCAAGAAGTAACTGGAATACACTGCTGACATGTAATTCTGGGCTTCAATGTCTAGAGGACATCAGTTCCACTGGATAATTTATTGTTGTGATGCCTCAGTGTTAAATACATAGTTTATAGTGCCATTTATTAATACATAATACATACTAAAATATACATAATACAAAATTCTAACTCCATAATTTCTGTTGTTTTAGAGCCTATGTGTAATCGCACTTGGGATGGCTGGCTGTGTTGGGATGACACCAAGTCAGGTGTCTCAGAGCAGCACTGCCCGGACTACTTCCAGGATTTTGATCCTTCGGGTAAGATCTGTGGCTTAGGGTAGCTCTAAAGGTGCATTTGCACCACGTATTTTAAGTGGCACGAACAGTGATTTAGTATTGCACTTCCACAAAGTTGAGAGGCTTTATAGAGACAGATCAGTGAAATAATGGCCACAACTAGAGCAGCAGAAGCCAAGGTATTCTGACTTACTTTGGTTCTTACACTGACTATAATACATTTACATTTACATTTAGTCATTTAGCAGACGCTTTTATCCAAAGCTACTTACAGAGAAGGGAACAATCAAGGTATAGTGTGATAGGAGCGTTAGTGCAGCAATAAGTGCTTGTGACAGTAATACAACTTGATAGCATCTTTGATTGGACAATACCAGCTTGGTAAACTCCACGTTTCAGTGCGTAAAATTGGTGTCCTGTCCCGTTTAATCTCTTAAACTATGTTAGGATGCTGAGGCTGTTTTAAAGCTAAAGTTACTGGTATTAAAAAATATCATAATGTACTCAACCTACCAACCCTTCCCCTCCTAAAGATCTACTTTGATGCGGCATGAAACCTTTTTTGGTTTGATGCAGTCTTTTATGGGGATTTGTTAAATGTGTTGTGTTTGTGTATATATGCATGCATATGTAAATAGTAAATTCATTTTTAATTGCTGGAAGATTCTGAGCCAAAACTTCAGTACAGCACATCCTTCAACAGGATATGCGGATTCTGTTAATTAAATTCAGTCCCTCTAATTACTGCTCTCAGCTGTTTCGTGCGTATTAATGTGTCTGTTTGTTTCGTGGGGTTTCAGAACATGATTTCATGATTTTTATGGAGCTACAGGGGACAACTGTTGAATCTTGCTCAAAGGGAAACTTCTAAACTTTATTTTCATTAGCACTCTGCCTTTTAATTTTATGTTTTACTTACTTTACCCCTAGTTTTCCCAGCTACATCACTGCATATAAAAAATACCAAGAAATATTCTGTAAGATTCAGTCTACAGGATGGAAATATTTATGAAAAAAAAACATGTATCTATCATTTTACCTGCAGAAATGGTTACAAAGATTTGCACCGAGAGTGGTCATTGGTTCCTGCATCCGGAGAGCAACCGGACATGGACCAACTACACCCGCTGCAATGAACACACCAATGAAGGCAGAGTGGTAGGTATTATGAACAGGCCTTAAATGCATATAGAATATAAACTGGGTCATGGCGAGTACTGACCTTTTAATAGATCTCTGGGCAGTTACTATATTTGCAGTGATGAGAGAATAGTAAGCAGTCACTAATGTAGTGCAATGCAACGCAGTAGTTTTTCTTATACATACTGTGTATTTAACTAATTTACATTATTCTCCACACACAAAAATTCTGTAATTTGTCTGAGGGAGGCCCACAAAACAAAAAAACACCCACCTCTTTCCTCTGCCCTTTCTTCTAACCCTCTCTAACTGGTCACGACAGATGGCCGCCCACCATGAGCCGGGTTCTGCTCGAGGTTTCTGCTTCTTAAAAGGAAGTTTTTCCTTGCGACTATCACCATAGTGCTTGCTCATGGTAGGAATTGTTGAGTCTCTGCTCTATCTGGAAAATGTATATTTTAGCACTACATAGATTAAATTAAATTCAACACCGAGCATGTCAAGTCCATTTTGTTTATAATAATATTTACAGGGACCCAACAGTTGCCACCATGAGCAGTTACCTGGTGGTGGCAAGGGGAAACTTCCTTTTAGGGGGCACAAACCTTAAGCAGAATCTGGGTCATGGTGGTATGTTGTTGGACAGTTAAGTCTGAAGGCAGTGCTAGTCGAAAGGTCATGGGAATAAAACACTTGAATCCATCATCTGAAGATGCAGCAATGTGATATAAACTGTATCTTTGTGTGGACCAGTGTTGATGAGTGGGAAATGTTGGTGCCACTAAATCTAAGCTGAAGGGTCACCAGCATCAGTACATTCTCTGGGAACCAGGAAGATATCATCACAAAATCTGGCATTCTCCCAAATCATACATTTCCTTTATCAACTTAAAATACACTTTCCCACAATTTCACTGTCGACCATACATGAGGGTTTAATTGTCATAGTAAAAGATATGAGTTCTCTTCAAGAGTGTTTATAGTCTCTCAGCATGAGTAGTCATTTAGAGATCCAAATAATATCATTTGTGTCTGATTTTTTTCTTCAGACAGCAATGAATCTTTTTTATTTAGCTCTCATTGGACATGGGCTGTCACTGACCTCCCTCTTCATCTCCCTTGCAATATTCTTCCATTTCAAGTAAGTCACAAACCTTGTCATAGCATACTTCACAGACAGATCTTCTTTGCATGGATTAATACACTCCTGATCAAAATCTTAAGACCAGGTGAAGCATTACTAATATTTGCATTTCGCGCTGGTGGAACGTAACCAGATTGTAAGTAGAGCTTCAGAATGCAAAAAGAAGAAACAGGAGCAAGAGACAACAAAATAGAATCAGCAGTTTATTCAAAACTACATTTGAACTCAAACTTTTTATCAGCTGATAAACAACCTGTTTAAGATCATGGCCCCCAAATAGATCTGAAAGTGTCAAAAATGGACTAAGTAGTACTCAGTAGCACCACCATTCTTTTTTATCATTTCAAAAATTTATTTGGGCATGCTTGATGTGAGTTTTTCCAGAAGGTTGGTGAGAACATTGCCCCATGTGGTAAAGATGGCTTCAAGAAGGGTATGGTCTGGAACCATTTTTGTAAACTTCCCTTGCCATCCATCACCAAATGTCCTCAGTGGGATTTAGATCAGGGGGACACGCCGGATGGAGAAAAAAGCCCAACCCTAAGCCTGGAAGAGGTCCTTTGTCAGCCGGGCATTGTGAACTGAAGCGTTGTCCTGTTAAAGGCCCAGTCATCACTGCACAAACAAGGGTTCTCAGTCAAGAGGGGTCCCTGCTGCAACATCTCCACAGAGCCAGCCGCATTTGACACCCCTGCACAGACTGAGGCTCCATTTTCACATTGAAGGAAAAAGCACCCTAGATCATGATGAAGCCTCCTCCACTGTGTCACGTAGAAAACATCTCCAGTGGGATCTCCCTGTCATGCCAGTGACGTTGGAAGCCATCAGGACCACCCAGATTCAATTTTTCTTGCGTCCAAGCTCAGCAGGGTTGGCGCAGCTCAACAATCCTGTCACATTCAAAGACAGAAAATATTTTTGCCTTTGCCATCAGGGGGTCAATAGAAAATGAAATGAAAGCCAGAGTTTTGCACAGATTTTGACTTTTTAAGACTGTGCTCTTAAACTTTTGATCAGCCTGTGTAAGTTTAAATTCAGTTTTCATTAAACTGCTAATTCTGTTTTGCTGTCTCTTACTTCTGTTTCTTTTTTTTTTTTTTTGCATTTTCAAGTTCCACCAGCACGAAATGCGACTATTAGTCATTTTTTATTTTTTTTATTTTTTTTTTATGTAATGTCTTTCTCTTCTTGCAGGAGTTTGAGTTGCCAAAGGATTACGCTCCACAAAAACCTCTTCTTTTCTTTTGTTCTGAACTCTGTGATCACCATCATTTGGTTGACAGCAGTGGCAAACAACCAGGAGCTGCTACAAAGGAATCCAGTGAGTTCATGTTTTTATTTATAGGTTTTCATGATTATTAATTGTATTTATTTTTTACATTCCTTCCATACTTCCAGTTTCAGTATTTAAATATAAATCAGTATTAGTGCATTCTTGGGGAGGGACGCTCAACTACAGAAGAAAAGAAGAAGAAAGCAGAAGCAGAGTAAAACATGTAGCAGTCACCATCCCTATTCATCATCTGCATGTTTTTTGTTTTTTTTGTCCTCAGACAAGCTGTAAAGTGTCCCAGTTTATTCATCTGTACCTGTTTGGCTGCAATTACTTCTGGATGCTGTGCGAGGGAATATACCTGCACACTCTCATCGTCGTAGCTGTGTTCGCTGAGAAGCAGCACCTGATGTGGTACTACCTTTTAGGCTGGGGTAAGTCAGGGTAATGCAGTCACTCTCTTTACTGTCAGTCATTATTTTTGTAGGTAATATTGGACTCAATTTCTTAATTGTAGAAAAGGTAAAAAAGGTTTGGTATATCTATTTATGGCTGAGCTGTAGTGCACTACACTTTTGGCCTATTTTTGTTATTTTGGAAAATATTCCTGTCAGAAATACTTAAAATTGTACTCGCCAAGTTCATTTGCTGAAGTCTCAGTGAAGTTTAGCTTGGCTTATTTGGAAATGAATGTTTTAATTTTTTTCGAGAAACATTGCTTACAGTTTACATTCTGGTTCAAGTGTATCACATACTTACCATAAATGTGTGCCTGGGCGTTATTACTGACATTTTGGGTGTGTTTACATTTGGTTTCACGTCGGGTTTAGATAATCCGGTTTTTGGCTTGTCTACAACTTGATTATCCTAGTGCTTACACCATTGGACTTATGTAGCAATGTTGAGGCATTGTCACATTGCAGCAATTATAAGTAAAAGATTAGTATAAAAAGTATTAACCAGGATATTTTTGTTTATTTGCAGGCTTTCCTCTCATTCCGGCTTCTATACATGCTATTGCTCGAAGTTACTACTACAACGACAAGTAAGCGTGCATGCTCTATTACACCTAATATTACGTCTTTTATTGAAGTTAGTAGTAAATATATATTAAATGACAGAAAGCAAGCACAACAATGACAACAACGATGATAATAATAATAACAATAATAATATGCATCTAAATCCTGACTAAATTGTGAGATGTGGGCAACATAACACTAATACATTCTTTAAACGTGGTTAATGTTATCGACACCCTGCAAAGTTTAACAAATCTTGCTGTTCATGCTAATAAATTCTTCTGTAGACCCATTGGTCTGCACTTTGGGTCAGTTGTCATGTGATTCATTGATAGTGTATTGTGTAAACGTTGTCTTCCTTTCTCCACTGTAGCTGCTGGATTAGCTCCAAAACGTCGCTACTCTACATCATCCACGGCCCCATATGTGCTGCTCTTTTGGTGAGAAGTTTCAATCAATTCCAGAAAAGTAAATCACAGTGATGTCTATTTACTGAACTGATCTGTTCCATATTTCTCCTGGGTGACTGTTGTTATTGCACAAGTCGACACTGTGGGGGGCCTGAAAACAGGACACAGTTTCATAGCATGCATAATTGCGTTTATCTTGTGAAATCAATGCATCTGCCCCTCTGAGGATCCACCCACCCGTCCCCAGGCCTACATTGCATTCTAGGAATTCACCTAATCAGCACAGCCGGGCACGCTTCAGAGAAAACTGGTCCCTTAAGACTGTCGCAGGACTAAATGTTCAGCACAGCCTTTTGTTCAGACAACCTTTTGCAATGATTTGTTCAGGTTTCAGGGCCAAACAAGGTCTTGGTTTGTTCATAAGTTACTTTTTGTTTCATTTCAGAATAAGTAAGAGTTTTTGAAGAGTTCAGGTGTACCAAAATCATCATAGTGAACATTTAGGATAAGAGTGCAAAACAGATATACCAACCTGTCAGCCAAAATATTATGCTGCTTTATTGATTTTTTTTTTCTTTTTCTGCTGCTATCCCCCTAGGTCAATTTGTTCTTTCTTCTAAACATCGTGCGAGTGCTCATCACCAAACTGAAGGTGACCCATCAAGCCGAGTCGAGTCTCTACATGAAAGCCGTGAGAGCCACCCTCATCCTGGTGCCTCTTCTGGGAATCCAGTATGTCCTGCTTCCTTACAAGCCAGGTGGACGGGTCTCCTCTGAAATATACGACTACATCATGCACATACTAATGCATTACCAGGTGAGGCGAGGGTCAGTGTGTTGGTTTGAGTATGTTGTGTATGATTTGACACGTTTTAGTTGGCTGAGTGATTGTTACCAACTTCCTAGAAACATTTCTATTTAAAAAAAAACAAAAAACACATAAACAGCTGCACATTATGTCACGCCCAGGGCGTATTTTTAGAATGGCACTCGACGTTTACAGCCTGTTGCATGCGCTGCAATGTTCCTATGCACTATTTATGTCCTGATGTCCTTGTGACATGTATAGAAATGATTATGAATTTTATATCCTACAATGCCGGAGACATTTATGTTAAATAATGAACTGTTGCCTCATTATTTTCCTGCGCTTCAGTAAAAGCCAGCCGTTCCCATCAGTCTCTGACTTTGTTTATGTTGTAGCGCAGGGAAGAACAGCGGGAAGGAAGGCATAAATTATCTGAGCTCAAAGGGGCTGAAATGAGTTGGATGTAAGCGACGTGTTATCTGATCATCCTGAGCTGTGTCAGCAGGGGCAGCGCAGCGAGAGCATCTTGAGCTACAGGCGGAATCTATCAGCTGATCCTTATGAACAATTACTTGTATCATCTCTCTTCTTCATGGGTTTTATTTTTTTTATTTCATTTCAGGGTTTGCTGGTGGCCACCATCTTCTGCTTTTTCAATGGAGAAGTAAGACGGGGTTATGCCCTTTCATTATGTGTTTTAGACTTGCATGCACATGCACACACACACACACACACAAATTCCCACTTCCCCTTTGTGATCAGGGATAGACCAGGCAATTTCCTCTGCATGACCTTCTGAGCTAGGGGTATGTCCTGACAGACTTATTCCTCCAGGGTCTTCTTGAGGATTAAAGATTATTTACTCCTGGCAAGCAGCCATGCCTTGTACAGTGATTGCTATCAATTATGCAAGTGATTGATCTGCATACAAAATCATGTGTTTTTACCTGAAGTGCATGTCAACAGGAGCCACAAAATAACTCGTCTTTACACTGTATAAAAAGGGTTCATCTATAGTGGGACTTTAGGGCTATCTGCTATAGTTGGATTTAACGTTTGTATAACACCTCTATTATCATTCTGAGCTCATTATATGTTCAAAGAAACTGTGATATCGTTATGCCTACACATGGAAACCTAGGCATATACAGTGCATGTATATAGGTCTTTGATCAAAACGTGGCTGTCAGAAGAGAAACGAACCTCCAAGACAACAAGTCCTAAGGCTTCAGGTGGTTTGACATGTATTTGCAGTGTACCCACATTGTTTTTCAAAGCATAAAAAGTTCAACTTCCCAAAAATGTACTGCATTGCAAAACATCAAGAGCAGACAGAAAAAAGAGAACCGACGTGTTACTCATTTTGCAGGAATACGAAACATTTTGAAAAATGGCTTCTTTGCCGTCTTTAAAGTAAAATGAGAAGATTGGAAGAACATTTACAACAGTCATAAAGTATGAAATAATGATTTTATAGGCAGTACCATTAAAGAAAGTAATCTGAACTTGAACTCGAATGTTAATTTGTGAAATGTGGTTTCTCTCGTTAGGTCCAAGCGGTTCTAAGGAGGCACTGGAACCAGTATCAGATCCAGTTTGGCAGTAGCGTAGGAAACCACTCAGATGCCCTACGTTCAGCCTCCTACACGGCTTCTTCCATCACCGAGGTACAGGGCTGCTATAGCATCGACAGCCACACAGAACACATGAACGGCAAAGGCTGCCAAGACCCGGATGCCTCAATCTTAAAGTCAGACAGCCCTTTCGCCTGACAACAACAACCCCCCCACCCCCCAAGCCCTGCTTGCCCCATCAACCCTCTCTGCAGCATGTTTGGAGCTCCGTGGCAAGTAAAGAAACTCAACTCTTCCTATAGATACAATGTCAGAATGAGTCAGGAAAAGGATTTTATACCCAGGCTCTCACCCACCTGAAGGAAATCGCCACCTGTCTGTCACACAGACAGTACAGCATGGTGAGCTCGATACAACTATTCCTGCGCTGTGTTTTCTCTACATATTGCAACTGAACTGCTTCACTTGACTCGGACAAAGATGCATTCTGATAATCACAATATTGTTGCAACCTTTCTGCCTGACAAAATAGTTTTTAAATGTATGAATATTAACTGCTTGACTGTCCTTTTCTGGGGGTCATGTTGTGCACAAAAAGCCTTTGGTTACACTGTAAATTCTTTTGACATTGTTAGTGCCAAATCGAGAAATCCCTGCTCGCTTCATTTATTTTTTATATTCGATACAGAATCAGAACGAAGATAGGACGTCTAACAGGTGCATAATAATATATTAAAGCTATATTATATCTTTCACATGTTAAATTTAATTTATCGGAACGTATTCTTGTTTATTAAATGAAAATGAAATAAATACCATACAGTATTTATTAAAGTCGACATGCTACATTTTTTTTTCTTTTTCAAAATTAGTCAATTAATTATCAATATGACTTGTTGCCAGCTTCACATTAACTTTCATTGTATTTCTCATTCGTTTAAGTGTTTTTTTAAATGTGTGTAGATGATTTTTTAGAATCATGCTTGCAGGATTTCATCGTGGTGATGTTCGAGTGTGTTTCAGTGCATCCTTCAAACCGCACGGTGGGTTTGCAATGTACAGTTAACATACACATACACAATATTATCAGAGATCAGCCATCGACACAAACTCCAATAGCTACTCATTACACTTGAATGTCACAGTGAAGTTCTGGACATATACTGAACACACTGTATATGCGTCACATTCCCATTCACTGCTGTCTTTAGCCTTACTCTTCTCAACGTACTCCCACATAAGCATTTCCAGGTGTTTAGACTGAAAACGGCACTGTGTTTAAAAAATGCAGTGTCCTCTGTATGAACAATGAGTGTCACAGTGAGAACATTTGAAATCATACATCCATGACCTTTTTAAAAGATCAGTTTGATCAGTCTGGTATTACAAAAAGGCGTATACATAATGTGTCAAGTCATGTTAGCATGTCATCACAACATGTTTTTGTGTTTTGCGTGTCATTTCACATCAGTGTCTACCGAGTTCTGTTGGTGAGTCGGCATGTCATTTCACCTGCGAATGTCAACATGAAAAAAATATACAGTGACATCATTTTCCTGCACATCCATAATTCATAAAACGCGACCTCTGTAACAGCATTAAACGACTATCTAAAGTTAAACTGAATTTAATATATTTATCCAAGTTATTATCTAAGTTATTCAAATGAGTATCTTTGTGCTAGCTGGTCACATGTATGTTTATTTCTGGTGTTTTCACAAGGGGGATTCTGAATTTCTGATTTCTGAATAAAAGCTCTATAACTTGAGAAGATACCCGTCTTATTTAGCTTTAGGTTTTATTCCCTATCATGTACAGTATAGTACAGTGTTGCGAAACAACAGGAGTGACCTCATTGAAATGACTGAGGGAGTTGCATTTTTTTTGTTCATGTAGTGCTAATGTCAGTCTGAACACATCCTTATTCAGAGGTACACGTCATGATATTGTCACGTCTTGTCACAAGAAATTGTGCAAAAAACAAACAAACCCAGCAACAATAAAACGATTTAGAGAAATCATTGCACATATTTACAGTCATGCTGTCATTTCATCCATCCAAAGCGTCCTTCTTTTTAACATTTAAACATTTGAATTGTCCACAATGCTGGGAACATAAGTCACTATCAGCTGATGTAAATATTTTGTAAATCAAGCTTTTCTGAAAAGAGGTTACATGAACGTGTGAGCATGTGTGTGTGTGTGCATGATTTTATATATATATATATAATATATAATATATATCTATATTAATATATATATATATATTTATATATATATTATATTATATATATTAATATATATATATATATATATAAATATATTATATATATATATATATATATATTAGTATTTATGAATACATTACTAAGAACATTCAACTATGAATCAATCGTCTTATGTGACAGTGTGTGGGACGTTGATAAAGAAGTTGTTTGTTTGACTTTTGTGATTTTAAAAAGAGAGGGGTGGGAAATGGGTTACTAACTCAGCTACTGTATGTGTCTGCCTGTATAATTTGCAATCATCTGTCACCTTTCTGTGTAGAAACGAAAAGTGCCACATCACCATCCAAAGGGGATTTTTTTTCTTTACTATTTCAATGAAGAGAGGGGGCAGTAACTCTGAGTACAAGGTGGAGAGCATGTTAGTTTCAGATACACAGTCCAAAATTATCACCTTCTAACAAAACATGAGTATGGATGAATCACCCCATCACGTCGCTTGCTACTAATTTTTCATGATTATTGTTGAATGTCTCAGTCTTTAATACAACTGTGATGATTTGAAGCGCTTGATTCTACACAACGGAAAAGTGACACACTTTTCTTTTGTTAAATTACATGTATATATTATTTCACTTGTGGAAAAAAGTATTGTTGGCTGCCAATGTTTGAGGTAAAGCACACCAGAATATGTTTGCAGTATTCTAAGCAACGTGTATCATGTGAAATCACATACAGTTTGTATTTTTTTTTATTTTTAAGTAAGATCTGCAGGACAGTTTCTCCATTTTATCATTATACAGCCTACATTTATTGCTGTCACAGTACTGCTTTACTGCGAGTGATTAATGTACAATGACAGCATTGTGAAATCTTCAAGTCACTTACTGTGTAGTGATGCATCATAATCATTTATGGACTGTGGAAAAGCCTTTTAGCAAATGTAGTACTTCCTCTGTACCTTTTTAAGTTGTGTATTTAAGTGTGAAATATTTTCATATAACTCTCTGAAAGGTTTGTGAAGTCCCCAGTGACATGTTGTAAAGTATGACAAAGGCATTATGGACAATGTCCGTAGTTTTTGTTAATACTGTACTGTATTTAACTTTGGTAGTCTTGACACATTGACTCCACACTGCTGTTTGAATGTAAGTGCTTATTCTTTGGATGTGAAAAACGTGTATATATATATACAGTATATACTGTGTGTATACACACACATACACACAAATATAAATATATATATATATAAATATACTGTATACTTATGTTCTATGTATTTATGTACAATGTCTCTTTTTTATTGTTTCACTGAATTAGACAATGTTGCTTTCTTTGTGTGTATCTGCATACTAATACAGTACAGCACAGCACCAGCCATCAACCGTTTTGTTTGTTTTTTGTCTTAATTGTGCACAATATTGCCACACACACACTGTCACACACTGTGTGAAGATTGGTTCAGCCAATACTGCATTGCTAGTACGTGATGTGTTTAAACTGTGTTTTCAGGAAATTCTTAACTGCATTAGTGACGTCCAGCAAATGAAGAGTACGACTCCATACAGTCAGCTGAGCTTGTAGTTTTCTGGTTTGTTCTCAGTCTCAATCCATTTAGCAGAATGTTCAATTTTAAATTAAAAAAATTATTTATGTATGTCCCACTGACTGTATAGACGGAATTATGTATGAGTTTAGCTAAGAACAAAATTTATTAGTTGGTCTTGGTCATTGTAATGAGAAACATGTCCCCACAGTAACCGTTAAGAGACAAACACATTTTCTTTTTACGTCACTCGGGTTCTTCTAGTAACTAGCTTGATAAAAGTCTATTTCAAATAAATGTGTGATAACAGCCCATTTCACACACATGTCCGTATACATATAGTCTGTGGCTATATGTAAAAATATATAGATAAAATATTGAAGAATGCAGTTTGCCAATGTGTAATAAGCTGAAATACAGTAGATGATGTCATTGGAGTGTATGTCCCATAGTTTTTTGATGTGAGCCCACACCTCACTAAAATAGGTGTTTTTTAAAGTAAATATTTTCACTCCATACTGTATGAGGACCTTGCTGTGGAATATAATTTAAAAGACAAGGCTAATTGAATAAAAAGTTAAATTAATATCCTGTCACTGCATGTGTTTAATAATAAATGACTAGATTTTTGTTTTCTGGTAAAAAGAAACTCAAAAAACTTTGATATGTTGCAACATATGTCTTATGTAATATGTGATGGTTATTACAATTTTGTCTGCATCAGCCTTTAACCAACCCTTTACTTTGACACAGAATAACATTCTCACACACGTAAGCACTTTTGAGTATTACGCCTCATTACATTTCTGTGCTGTGTGTGTATGATTTAGTGGCATCTAGTGGTGTAGTTGTGGATTGTAACCCGCACTCCTCACCCTATCCTACCTAACGTGACGGAGAAACTATTGTGGCCATGAAACACACAAAAAGGTTTAGTTTATTTTGTCTGTTCTGGGCTACTGCAGAAACATGACAGTGCAACATGATGGACCCTGTAGAAGTGTGGTAACAAAAACATAAAGATTCTTATTTTCACAAGATTATGCACTAATGAAAACACAACCATATTCTCTGAACGGAGCCGCCTAAATCTTACACACTGGACCTTTAAGTTGGAATTTAGAAATATGATCAGCATTTAAAAAACACGGTGGTGTAGGCCTTAAAATTTAAAACCTTAATAATATTGGTACTAAAGATTGGTCCTCATGAAACATTTAGTGATACAATATTATTTATGAAATCATGAGATGCATTGATGCAGGACTTTATGCACCAGGAGTATATTTTGTTTTCATTGTAGATATTAACAACACACTCCATACACAAGTTCCAGAAACTGTACACATTGACAAAGAGATACTAATGATTTATTGTGATTGTTTTTATTTCCAGTATCTGATTTAAAACAAAGAAGTCCCCATAGCACAGGGACAGCAGATCTCCTATTTGAGTCTCAGTTGAGTTCAATAGTTCATTCTGAACTCTCTAACTGTAGTTTGCCCAATAACATAAAGCTAAGAGCACGTTTCCACCACCAGCCCCCCGTATCCCATTTTGTCCAATTACAACTCCCTGTACTGGTCATTTACTACCGCTTCACTGCCTCCAACCAGCCTGAGCTGACATGCGGAATTTCTTATGACCCTTATATAGCTTTTCAGCATTTGGCAGCCCAGATCTAAGTCACAACATTCAACCTCTGCAAAAAGTTGCTAAAAAATGCAAGATTGTCACTCAGTAATGAAAATATTTGAGGCACACATTTCCTGTAGTTCTACGTGACCAGACATGTTGTGTCTTTTTCTCTAGCACTGGTAGCTTGTCTCCCTCTTACGTGACCTGAATAAGCAAGGCTGCACACTACTGGCTGGTAAATAGCGAGGAGAGGCTGCTTTAGGGTGCTGTCACTTGCACTTAGCCTCAAAAGCAGTGATACATTTGTACGCTGCACAAAGTGCAACATAGGGACTATTATATTGTTCTCTCTTACACTTTTTGACCAGAAATTAAACAGTATTTGTTTTTTCTAATGCTCACCTATTCTAGGTGAGCATTAGAGCACCAGCAAACTATACTACAAATATTCCACATAACACATGCTACCTTATAAAAGTGCCTTTAAAAATAAGAAGGTGTAACCTTATCCAAACACTTCTGTCCCTTGTATACTGTTGTCATTGGTCTTTGGAGATATTTGTGTTTTATTGAATACAGGTTGCTCGTGATGAGGTTCAGCTCATTCAGTTCTCTAAGACCACAAATCTGCTTCACTCTCACTGTTCTAATAGCACTGTATTCCAGCCAGAGATTTTTCTCAGGAGTTTGTAGAGACTGTCATTTTTTAAAATCATGCCCAGTGTATCAAAACACAGAAATAAAGTCATGAGTTTTCACTGTAAATCTAAAAACAACACAGCCTCCTCAGGTTTAAAATCTTATGTAAGCTGTAAGATTGTGTTGTGAGGGAGATCCCGACCCACTGTGCATAGTGGAAGGAGATATCGACGTGTCCTTGGGTAAGATATTGAATCGTTGTGTGAATGCGTATGAATGGTTAGCTCCTCCACCTGATAAGCAGTTGGCACTTTGCATGTGTGAATGGGTGAAAGAGATATGTAGTGTAAATGTGCTTTAAGTGGTCAAAGACTAGATAGGCCCTATATACAAGTAGAGTCCATTTACCATTTAAGTGTTCTCACGTCACATAATCACCACAGATAAACAGGAGATGGGTTTTGTTATCAGGGAGGGGGGACTGGCTGGATCATGGTGACTTTTCCACATATGAATTGAGATAGTTTTTTCTTGTGTAGCTGTACTGTTGTATGTTCTTATGAAGTGCCATTTGTTTTATCTTTACGACATTTTTTTTGTTAAAGCAAAGTCAGTTTAAAAAGCTACAAATGCCATATATTTGGTAATAATTAAAGAGGAAGTAAAACTGGTTATAGAGAGTTAACTGAAATCATAAATAATCAAGCAGATCAAGACTGCAAAATTACTTCAAGTGACTGGCTCAGAGAAATGAGTGGGGATTGCATTCCAGACATGGAAAAAAGAACAATCAACTGCCAGCACCTCATTAGACCAGGATGCATTGCAGGCACAGGAGAGGTTGCATTCCTCACCGTGCTTCATTACAGCAGTAGCACATGAGCTACTTTCCATTGAAGGGAAAAAAAAGGTTTCGCTCTTAATTAGAAGTACAACGTTAAGTTTGATTCATTTCAACACAACAATCTAGACTCAACTCTCTGCACCACACTGAAAAAGCTCCACAGGATGAGAAGGCGCCAATGTGTGTGCCAGTCGCTATCTAATCACCCCCCATCCGGCACCCCTCCATGACAGCAGAGGAAATGGGGACGGTGGGAGGCCTTCAGCTTAGTGAAAACATTTACCCTGTCTTGTACTGATAGCTGCTGTTGTGTATATGTAGGAAAAAGGCCAACTTTGCTGGAAAGATGTGCAAGATTGTTTACCTTTGGGGAATCTCGGAAATTACCATCAACAGCTCAGACAAGTGGGATTTAAAGGACTGTAGCCAGAGAATTTAAGTTCATGGATTATGGTCTATTTTTAACTTGAGCTGAGTGTTTAGATGGCTATTCAGAGGACATTCACCAGTGTTGCACCTTTTATAAAGTATTAATTTCACATTGAGATAACAAGAGCCTAATTTGTGAAATGTCTACACACTTAGATTTGGTCTTAACTTGTGTGTAACAACACGTTTTTCTCCCTAAGACCACAACCCTTCGCTATATTTATTATCGCTTGTCCATCTATCTTTCCATCCATCTGTTCGTCCATTCATTCAGCTTTCCGAGACACTTATCCTGATTAGGCTCATGGTGATAACAGACCAGCAAAGTGACCCAAACATCCTTTTCCCCAGCCACTTCCTCCAGCGGCTTCTAGTTCTTGGAGTTTTGTAAAAATGGTTGATAAGATGATATGCAACTGGTCAATACATGGCTGCAAAGCAAATAAATAAATAAATATCGATATACATTCATTTTCAAAACACACACGTGACCAATCATGAGTCTGTATAACTTTATTTGTTACATTTCTATCTTGAGCTCTCAGATGATGTAAATACAGTACACAGGAATGTTTCTCATTGATATGAGAACATAGCATTATACTCTTGGCAATCTGTGCTTTGGGCTCGTGCTTTGAATATTACCATGTTAAAGTAGCAAAGTTAAAACTATACATAAATTAAGTTATGTTAAAATG
The DNA here is from genome assembly GCF_000972845.2 of Larimichthys crocea. NCBI lineage: Eukaryota > Metazoa > Chordata > Actinopteri > Sciaenidae > Larimichthys > Larimichthys crocea. Next base: position 5,282,489 of record NC_040011.1, on the reverse strand, counting down.
CAGACTCTAAAACGGGGCTACACAGGTTCTTCCCATTCAGGGGTAAGCAGAGCAAGAACCACAGGATACGAATGAAAAAGTTCAAGATTTATTTCACGTAAAATTAGTTAAACAACGACCCGCCCAAAGTCTTCTTGTCTTCCTCTTGCTGGCCGGGATCCTTGGCAGGGTGCTGCCTAGTTGTCATCGCTCCGTCGGGTGGTTCGGCATCACCCAGCCTCACATTTGTCTCACCTGTCTCTGGTCTGCTTCCTTGCAGTGCTCCTGCCAATAAAGTCTGTGGAAAGTTCAGGGTCATCGGGAAAACACACCACTGCATGCAAAATATCAAAACACTTTGAATTATTGAATTCTCTTTCAAGATTACTTTGAATTGTTGAATTGTTTGTGCGCTGTTCAGTGTTGGCTGGTGTTGGTTGTGTTTCTACTTGTTGACAGTTGTTGTATCACCCTCATTTTTCATTGACAGTTTGGAAAGACTTTGTCCTTCGAGGAAGTTGCTGAGACCTCTGAGGGCATGTTTGAGGGCATAATTCTTAATAAATATAATTTAATAAAGGCACATTCACTACAAATGTGTGTTTTGTGTATTAATGTTGTGCAAGCAATATACCCACTTTATAGATTGGAGGAATATCAAAGGGTTGTGGGAGTGGCTAAGATATCTTCCTCATGTGATATTGCTTAAAAGTCTCTGGCAGGTCAGCCACTGGCTGGCTCTAAGATCTGATGCTCTGTCCTGAGGTCTATGCATCAACTGTCCAAATCCAAATATTTTGTTTGTTTGATATGCTGTTTGATTGGTAAAGGGTTATGGAATGTGTTTTTATTGGTGACTTTTCCTGTCCTGAAATATACATTGTTTACCCAGCTGGATAAACAGGTTTGACTGGATCTTAGCAGTTAGACTGCTTCTGTTATTACTCAAGCAACAAAACATAACAGGAAATTGAGCCTGACTCTGTATGACCTCTTCCCAGCACTCTCGGTCTAACTCTGCATCTCTTTCTTAACCCCCACAAACTTCTCCTTATACCTCATAGCTTCCCAGCAGGGGCCTCCTTAGGATCACAGCATAGACAGGTGCTGATATCTGAGAGTCTTGCTGTTGCTTCTCTCTCTCTAACTGTGTGTGGGGCGAGGGATTCCCCAAGCCTTCCCATTCTTGGGAAACACCCAGGGGGTTTTGGTTTACAGGATGTGAAACGGCGAGGCAGTGGAATGCTTTCTGCTAAAGGAAATTTAATGAAACCAATGATGATAGTTAACAACAAAAAAACTGCTAAATACATACATTTTTTATATACAGTATACATTTTTGGTTGACTAAGACATCTCTCATAAACTAGGGCACAGAGGGATTAAGATGCAGTGGAAAAAGGCCTGCATCTACTGTGACCCTGAAGAGCAAAAGACCAGTAAGGGAAGAAGAGGATGTGTTACTGAGAGGTGCGTCTTTGGTGAGAAGTAATTTGAACTGAACTCTTTTGTCAGAGGAGGATTGGTGAGGCTGAGAGCGAGAGCAGGTGATCAAACAGAAAATAGAGATCTCATTATGTTTTAGGAATTTGGAGGATCTAACAGCGAGGGTTCTTCTGCAACGACTTATGCATCTCAACCTGCTTGGGGTGATAACACGTGTCAGTACAATCAAAAACACCTATAATGCTTTGTTATATTCACAAATATGTTACAATAATTAGTCGTTACATTTGGATGCTGATGTGTCATTCTTTTCTCCCTCCTGCCTGAGCAGATGCGTTCTTTTTATTCATTTTGCAAAGCACCATATTTCACAGTTGGAGAGATGTTTTGCTTTCATTTGTGTGTTTTCATCAATTTCTACTTGTCTGAAAAACAAAGAAAGAGTACATTAAATATCTACAGATAAATGCTAAGGAATAGTCCTTCTTTAAGAAAAGCTTCTGTCAGCAGCTGGCAGCTTTATTGGTCAGTCTGTGAAACTGTGCCACGTCTGTGGGTCTATATCCAGCTTGAAGAGCTTCCAGGAAGTAGCTGTGCACATCAGCCAGAAAGCAGTTTGACAGCTGATATTGTAGAGTGTGACGACAGGTGTATCGTAACAGTGGCACGTACAAGCAGAAAGTGAGAATAGAAGGATAATCTTGACACCCGCTTTTTGCATGCGTAATGAGAGCTGTGTGTGTGTGTGTGTGCATGTGTGTGTTGCATGTTTGTGCAATGCAAATAAATATCCCTACTGAGAAATAATTCTGCCTTATATACACTCTTTAAAATATCTTGTGCAGTATTTCAGTCCATGCATGTTCTGCATTTGTGCCCATGGCAACGAAACATACACTCACTTGTGTTCTGTAACGGTCGATCCTGCAACCTTGGATTTGACACCAGAGGTTTAGAGATTTAACTCCTTGCTAAATCGGTGGCCAGGAAACCGGAAGAGATCAGCACTCCAACTGACACCAACACCATCAACACAAGTTCCAATTCTGATAGGCGTAAGATCGACTCCATATCTGCTTTCTTTGTGCGTAATCATTTAAAATTATTATTATTACCCTATCTAGTTTTGTTTACCTGTATGAATAAAATGTTTTCACAAACACAAGTCAAGATCTTAAACCAGTGACATGTATACTCAAGGAATTTTCCGACAAGGGCAGAGTGACGCAACACATAATTCATTATCAATGAGAGGCGAGCTGACAGGTAGGGACGTGTGGACAATCAACAAGCTGAACTGATCCAATAAAATCCACCTGTTGTGGATGTACTCGACACACACATCCACTCACTGGACAACTGTCTTGAACTCTTTTTTTTTTTACGTGACACACAGTAACTACTGTCCAGCACTGACCTCCATGGATGAGAGACTGATCCTGACAGTTTGAGAACTATGTAACTGTTGTTTAAAGAGTTATCTTTAATTTAACGTAGGCTATAAAATTGTGGCTATGCTAATTCTGCTCACTTTCTATCTATGAACAATAACAGTCAGTTGTTGCCATTAAAGACAGGATTGCTACTCTGTGTCAACGAATCAACTTGCGATTGCGGATTTTGTCAGTCAACTTGTAAACCTACTCACTGAACTAATCTTAAAGTTAGTAGTTAGTTATGTTATTCGGTTATAGACTCGTGAAGACCACAGCTATAGAATCAATATTTACTTTAAGGTAGAATTTAATATTTAATATAAACAGTATAACCGAAGTAAGTGGCTAAAATACACTTCAATGCACCATGCACTTCAGTATGAGAATGTTAATTCATTAGTTTAATAGTTTGATCGGTGTGTTTAGCTGGACGGACTCACTGAGAACGACTTGTCAATAGTCAATAGCTATGCCCTAAAGCAAACCCTGCTTTAAATTTACAAAATGAATGATCACGCCATTTGGAAGAAGTCTTGAGACTAACGATTGGGATCATTCATCATCATTTTTAAAGAATTGGGAACAAAAACAAGAACTGGGAACATTTAACTTTATTTTCAATTGAATAAAAGACAAATAGGGAAGCATTGTGCAACCTCGATCTTATTGTTGTATGAACTAGAGGGCTTAATATTGTGCATATGCTACTTATTGTTTATAGTACATGTTTTCTATACATTAGACTGTATGGATGTTGTCTCTGAAGCACAACATGCGTCAGCCTGGCTTAATTGGATGTTTGTTCCTCTTCCTTCATGAATACAAAACAAGGTTTCCTTAAGTAAAATCTGTCATTCAGCAAGCGAAACTGGAATGTTCGACAGTTCCATCCTCTTAGTTAAGTAGAAGAAAAATGGGATAGAAGTGGCTTGTTTGTGGAGCCAACTACTCAGGACGTCTGCTAATGAGACAAACTCTGCAGAGTGTGGCTCTGCTATCACACGAGGAAATGTCTGCCAAGGTTGCTCACTATTGTGAGGTCCACTAGCACTAAAGAGTCTTCCTGGTATTGTGAGAAAACCACTGTCTTGAAGTGGATACACTCTCTTTGCTTGTTGATATAAGGATAGTGATAGTTCTCCACCCAAATGTTCACTCATACTGGTGTGTGGTCGAGTGTTAAATGAAGGGACAAATACATTAGGGAAAGCAAAACGTACAACTTACAACTTTCTGTTCCCAAACAAAAAAAATATTATGATTCTATTCCAATTTGAAGTCCATTTTTACATTACTTGTGATGTGGATGCACAGCAGATCAGAGCTTTTCCATTGCGCATGAACACACTGAAGTGTTTCAGCAGAAGTTTTTCAAGTGTCCCACTGAATAACCTCATAACCCGGCCATGGGTCGCCGTCTTACTCCCTCTTCCTCTCCTTGCAGTTCTCATGCATTTGTTCAGTGTTGTTGGCAGTGTGTTTGCTGAGGCTGCTTTCACATACACTACAGTATGTTTTTTTTTTTGTTTTTTTTTGTCTTTTGGTCTGCTGTTGTGTAAAACGGTAATAATGTTATAAATTGTTATAAATAACTATTACATATAAATCATTCTGACCATTAACTGCAAAAAAACATGAATTACAGGTTTTGGTAATTGGCTCTCAGTCGTCCAGGAAACCAGATACATTTAGAACAAATTGTAATATAGTTAATTTATATTCACAACTAAAATGCACTAAACTGCAGTCTGTGCTGCAGGGACTTTATGCAAACACCACACACACCACAAAGTATATGGCCTACATAACTGGAGGAGATGGCTCTTTATTCAATTATAAACTGATCAATAATAACAAGATCAATGTCTCCCAACCAGCTCGTCTTGAACCTTAATTATTCATATGAGTCATGGCGACAAGAGAAGGGATAGAAGCAAGCATCCTGTTGAAGCTGCAGTGAGCCTGACGCTATACAAAGACGCAGCGCTTAGAGAAATATCATTATATATAGTATGGACATAATAAAACATGAAAAATACAAAAATCATGTTTTAAAAATCATCATTTGTATCTCATGTTTAGGGTTATGGTTAATGATTTGGTGAGTGAAAAATCCTTTTTTTTCTTTTTTTTTCATTTTCAAGTCCCAAACAAAAAAAAATCTAATGTTTAATCTCCTGCACATCCTTCGATAAGAAATTTCTGTAAACAGAGGATGGATTGTTTACAAAAGCTCCGCTCCCTCTTTTACCCTTTGCTCATAACTGAATGCAATTAAGGAAATGATATTGAATTATTGTTAACTTCAGTGTGGGAGTGCTTCCAAGCATTGTATCAGCGGACAGACAAAAAAAATAAATAAATAAAAGTTGACCATTATTTTAAAACATCAGAAAAGATGTGGCTTGACTCAGTTTGAGTCTAGCAGTCTAAAGAATACAGATGGAGTAGCAGAAATCCACGCGGATACGGCCTACACCTGCCTTTAGATGCTTTTCTTTGGTCTTCTGCAACGTGCATTGAAAACCATCCTCATCACAGACAAACTAGTACAAATACGAGCATATCTTATTGAAGCAAATGAACGTTAAAAACAGAAAGCTATCAACAATCTAGCCAAACATAACATAATATCTGACATAACTTTAATTTCTGAAATACTTGAGGGATCTGTTTTACTTTACACAGCGCTCTGTTGCTATACTGCCAAAACAGCTTTCATCCTAAGTGGTCCTCCCTTCCAGGGACACCACTTTGAAACATCTTATTTACATCAGAAGACACATGATTATATAAGACATTCTTCTGCATGACTTTGGGGTTTACAAATCTTCGGCTGAGCGTAATAAACACAGACATTATTGGTTAGGAGGTAGAAGAGGGTTTTTCTTCTTCTTCTTCTTCTTTTTTTCGTACTTAAAATGGAAATATTGATAAAAACAAATATGCAACATACTGCATAAACAGTGTGTGTTTGACTTCCATTTATGGGTTTAGAAATTAAAAATGCATGACAGTTCATTCTTGGTGCTGGAAATGGTAATTCACACAGTTTGTAGGCAGAGTTTCCTCAGTTGTCATTCAGATCTGTTGATGTACACTGATTTCACACCCCAGGTAAGTAAAAAAAAATTGCTATAGTTAAAATTATAACAGCTACTGGGCCATGACCCCTCAACTAATCAGATTCTACTGATGAAGACAATTTGATACAACCGACAGCTCCAGGTAGTATTTGAGTTTGGATTAGATTATAGATTATATTAAAAATAGCAGAAAATAAACTCTGCATCTGACGCAGTGTTCTTGTCCCGTTAGTTACAGCACTGCGGCATGAATGACTCATCATAACAATGACTAACATGACCTGTGAGCCCACTTAAAGTGACAGTCAACTCACGGAAAATAGAATTTGCTCTCACACTGTTGCATTATGGAAAAAAAAAAAGCAACCTAGCCCACCCACATTTTCAAGTACTCAACACAGGTTTTGATGGGTTTCAGGAATAGTGCAGCCACCCCCACTCAGTGTTCATGCACAAAATATGAAATCATGTTCTTAATTGATTTTTGTGCTTTGTATCAACTCTGCATTGTGAAGTTAGGCATGTTGGTATTGGTATGCTAATCAGGGGGTTCCTGAAATGACACACGGCAGCACGATAATATTTCAACAGGAGGAATAATAAGCGGTATGTCAATATCAGGGAAGAGTTCAACTGTTCTGATGCCTCTCCCTGCTGAAATATTGCTCACCATTTATTTTTTTTACTTGAATGTATTTGCATGCATTTGCATTTACTGTAGTCATCTTTACTTACATAGCACAAAACAGTCACAAAGTGCTTTAAAAACAATGGAGAATGCTAATCAGTGAAGTGTTAAAAGCAGCAAAAAAATAAAGTAAGGTTAAAAAACAAACAAAAAAAAAGACTGAAGTCTACAAAGCTGACATTTAACAAGGAAAAGATAACAGATTTAGCCTGACAAAATTCCACATGTAAATTGCTTTAAAGTTGACAAACCCAAATGGCAAAGGCCAGATCATTTGTCTTTAATCTACCGCCAGTAAAAACAGCTAACAAAAAACAGCTGGAGGACCTGAAGCTACAGTCAGGCTCATCTGGAGTTTAACCAGCTGCCACATCAGATTACACTGCGTTTTAAATTTAAAAGGACGTGCTTTCTATACAGAGCTGCTCCAGGGCTTTGGAGAATTTACTTTGTGCCACCAGCAGGCCCCAAAACAGATGTGAACAAAATTTTTAAATTAGGTTTTGTCATTTATTTTATTTTATTTTTTTATTACATTTTCTACAGCCACGCTAGCGGCTCTGTGAGGTTATGCTTATGCACAGCATGGCTTCAGCTAACATCGTCACAGTAACAATGCTAGGCTTACAGTGTTAGCCATGGTCACTAGTCGACACTTTTGGCGACACTAGAAGTTAAGGCAGAGGTCAAACCTTTTGGCCAGTTTTTATATATATATAGTAAGTACAGTAAAGTTGCAAGATGTAAAACCAAAACAATGAGCTGAAAGACACTAAGACACGAGTCGAGTGTGGGTGGGTTCATCACCACGTGTGACAACTTTCACGTCCATCGTGATTTAATTCAATATAAAAATATTGATAAGAGCAGCTTTAACTACATGTATATTGTAGGAGCAGCAGATGCACAGAACAGAACAGACTTGTTGAAGTTATTGTAAGCTGTGTCAGATGACACTGTCGGACACTGTGCCAGCGTCAGTGAGCAGCTAACATTTACATTTCGCCTTGTCCATTCAAAATACACCAACTGTATTCTTGGCTGCAGAACATGTCACGTTGACCTAAACTGAGTCCTGTACAAAAGACAATGAGCCTATTCATGCCTTTTTCTCTCACAAATAATTGCTACGATAAGATTTTCAATAACCTTCATTGTGTTTGTCACAATCTGTTTCCTGCTTCTGTAATTTGCTGATATTGTGACAATCTTGATCTAACAGCCACAGTGAGTATGTCAAATTTGAGAAATAATATCCTCTGTATCGGTCTGATCTGATACATTATCTAATAGTCAGAGCAATACAATGATTGCGTAGATATTTAGATAATGGTTCTGCATGAGAATGTCATCTAAATGCTAAAATGTTTCATGTATTGTTTTCATTTTATGTCATTTTTTGACGATGTGGATATGTTTTCATTCATCCACGGTTCATATGGGCCATTCATAACCTAATAGTCCAATAAGTGTAACCCTGTCCCCTTCCCACTTTTACTCATGAATGTGTGCACAAGTATACAGCCAGCAATATTTTAATCAGTCACCTCATGTATGTAAATTATTTAGTAATCTTCTGTCCATGTAGTGCTGGCCTACAACAGTTATTGAAGCTTTGCTCACAATACGGCATATGACAGCAAATATAATGCTAATCAGAATAATATGAGAAAAGTAAATTGTGTTTTCTGAATTCTTGTTATTATTCTAGTTTGTTTGTGAGTGTAGTGTCTGTCTTTTTATATGAGTTGTAATTGTATTGTTATGTATTTACTTTTTTTTCTTCTTTTTTTTTTGTATTTTTGTTAAGATTGTCTGTTTTTTGCATTATTCGATGTTTTTCCTTTTCGGTAAATCATTTTAATCACCACCTTCTACACTTGCGTTCAAGGTCAAGACTATAGATGAAGCCAAAGAATCATGAACTGGATGACTTTGAAACAATAATAATATGGGTGAGTCTGAAATGGAAATTATTAACAGCTCTGCAGCAAAGGGTGCTCTTGAAAGATGAATGCACTTTGGCTGTGAAATGTAGGTGTGGTAAGTGAAGATGAGAACGTTTTGTGTCCTCAAGACGCCCAGTAGGATGGCCAGGAAGGAAAAGGTGGAGCTTAGACAAACTAAGAGACACTCACACATAAAAAAAATTGAACATTATAAGGTCAAATTTGTGCTAGAACCAAAAACAAAACCTTTTGAAGCTGTTGCATCACATGGAGCATGCGTAGTCCAAGTGCATTGTTTGTTGATCAGATAATAACAAGGGATCAGTGACAGAAATCAATGTCAAATACTGTCAAAGTCCTCCTGTGACTGTTTAAACTTTCAAGCACGTATCACATTGTCCAAAGAAAAATAATGTGTGCCAGTACAATTCTGGTCCACACAGATCCCCCTCTCACATCCAACACTGAAACAAAGTGTTCTTCTATCTTCCATTCAGCCACACTCTAGGACTTTGCACAACATCTATCTCAGAGATTAACTGCATCCCAGAGTGCTCATCGAGTGGTAGTTGAGTGTCATGTGAAACAAGATACAGCGAGCCAACCCAACCTCTTAAACAAACTCACAGCAACTGTTGAAAGGAAATGGGAGTTGGTGGTGGTATTAAATAGAATTAACAGCCTAAATGGTGTGGGGATGGTCCGTGGAAACTTCCTGCATGTGTTGAAAAAGTTCCTGTGCCCTTGATTTGTACTGGGGGTATACTGGACACCCCCCCCACATACACACACACACACACACACACACACACACACACACAAACACACACACAGTTTTCTCCTTTTCCTAGAACAGTGGCTCAGTTTCCCTGAACTTGTTTTGGAAACCTGCTTTATTTAACAGCAATGAGAGTGGAAACATTTATTTTTGCGATAGTGAGCATGTAAGCATGGCTGCAGGAAAAAAAAAATCTACATTCTGTAAGAAAGATGCTCGTAAAACGGCGTGTTATTTTGGTTTAGCTCTCACAACAAGAATATTAGTATTGGACAATTATGCAAAACCCCAATGACAAAGTCTTTTGTGCACACGGCAACTACTGTATGGTGTATAAGATCGTAAATGTAGTATATAGTATTCCGTAGTCAGATGCTGAGCTGTCATGCAAAGATAAAGTTCACATAATACTACTTACTTAACTTATTACTTATGAAGTTACTGCATGTGTTACTGATATTCCTCGTAATATTAAATCTTCTTCAATCATTTCCCTGTATAAGTACCATTCAGGTCAGGCACCGGAATACGTCTCCAATGTAGGTCTCTACAAATAGGTCTCTTAGATCTCCTGACCAGGGTTTAATGGTTGTCTTTTGTACATGACAAAAAACAAAAGGAGAGTCTTTGAAGTTCTGCCACCAACACTCTGGAATGCTCTTCCCGTAGACTTACGTTCTGACACTTCATACTTCCTTTATAATATATTTCAAGGGCAAATATTGTGCATTCTGTTCTACTTCAGTAGCTGTACCAACATGTTTCTTCTCAGTGACTAAAGCTAGGCAGGTGTGCTTCGCTACAATAGGAGACCTCCTGGAAAAACTAAGTTGCTGCTGGAAATAGTGCTGTTGGGCCAGTAGGACCAATTAAACCTCGTTCAGTACTTTTACCTGACAGATTTCATGTTTTAAATATAGGCTTTTAAGGAACACAATGAGTTTGCTGTCAGAGTCTGAGGCATTTAGTTGGTAGAAATAATTACACAGGCTAGAAGAAGTGGATTGTGTCAGTATATATGACAGCATGTGTGTTCATACGTAACACATTTAGGCCCCTGTATGTCCATTCCCATTAATGTGCAGTAATAGCTGAGGCTTTGTGTCATGGAAAATTTTGCCATTGCAGGAAAACATGCCATTGTAGCAGATTTTTTTTTTCAGCATAGGAAAGTATTTTAAGGGGTGACGTTTTGCACCTTATAGCATTCATAGGCTGTTAATTAAAATAGTATGAAGCACACACCAGTAACACACAGCAATGATACAGGATGGAATTTTCTGGCTCCACGACAATCTAGTGATGTTCTTTGATCTTGATGATCTTTTAAGTGAATGATGGGAGCTGGCTTCTGTCCACGATTGGCTACAGCAAGTTATTGATATTAGAAAATGTAATTTTTTTACATTTGAATACTTCGGTACAAAGGATGTGTTGAATAATGTTAGTGATCTGGCTCACTAAATAATCAAGCTTGTCATTCAATTTTCTTTTTTGTTCTTATTTTGAATTGTGGGCCTGATTTGAAATAAGGTGACACAGTAATAAAAGTAGCGATCAAATGTCCTGGATAATAATTCACTTAAAGGGGTGGTGCAGTTTTTGGAAAATGTTCCTACTTGCTTTCATGTACTTACTTTCAACTGCAGTTTGATTGTCTTTTGAACTGCGTCCCTTAATGACTATTATGAGATCCTGTAACACCTCCTGAAAGAAGGGAAATGCACTATTAACCTTCTCTGAAGGTGAATGGCTGTTCTATCTAAACCACATGTGGTTTAAATATTTATACAGTCACTGATCTGTTTAAGAAATAATTTAGATTATGGCAAACTGATACTGTACCACACTCTACGTCCACTCCATGGATCAGCAAAATGGCAAGTATTGCCACCATGTAAATGTTAGGCTGAGTGTTTTTGTAAGACTCATAGTTCAATGTAAAGACATGGGAAGAGTTTTAATGACCCTGTGGAAAAAGTATGGGAAAGCAAAAGAGAGCTCCTTTCCCATACAGTACTTTTTCCACAGGGTCATATATATATATATATCTCCTTCTCACCCCGGCGGGGTGGTATCCGTGTCATCCTCAAGCTCGGGTCCTCTACCAGAGGCCTGGGAGTTTAAGGGGTTCTGCGCAGTATCTTCGATGTTCCTAGGACTGCACTCTTCTGGACTGAGGCTTCAGATGTTGATCCCAGGATTTGCTGGAGCCACTCTCCCAGATTTGGGGGTTACTGCCCCAAGTGCCCCCACTACCACGGGGACCGCGCAACCCTTGACCTTCCACATCCATTCCATCTGCTCTTTCAACCCTTGATACTTCTCAAGTTTCTTCATGTTTCTTCTTCCTGATGTTGGCGTCAGCTGGGATCGCCACATCTATCACCACTACCCTCTTCTGCTCTTTGTCCACCACCACTATGTCTGGTTGGTTAGCCAGGACCTGTTTGTCAGTCTGGAAGCTGAAGTCCCACAGCACCTTGGCCCTGTTGTTCTCAGGCACCTTCTTTGGTATGGCCCATCAGGATTTAGGTACTTCTATTCCATACTGGTTGCAAACGGTGGTACATGCCATGTAGGGGTCCAGCTAGCATCTTACACCCTGCTACTATGTGCTGGACTGTCTCAGGGGCTTCTTTACACAGTCTGCATCTTGGGTCTGATCTACTCTTGTGCTTATGGCCTGTCCTTGTGCTGCCATGATTAGTGCCTCTGTGCTGTCTGTCAGTCCTGCATTATCCAGCCACTGGTAGGATTTCTTGATATCAGCCACTTCCTCTATCTGACGGTGGTACATGCCATGTAGGGGTTTGTCCCTCCAGGTTGTCTGTTCCTTCTCCTCTGCACCCTCATCAGGGTTCTGCTGCCTGAGACATTTACTTAGCAGTTCATCCTTCGGGGCCATCTTTCTGATGTATTCTCGTATTTTCGATGTTTCATCCTGGACCATGGCCTTGACGCTCACTAGCCCTCGGCCTCCCTCTTTCCGCTTAATGTATAGCCTCAGGGTGCTGGACTTGGGGTGGAACCCTCCATGCATGGTGAGGAGCTTTCTAGTCTTGATATCTGTGGCTTCAATCTCCTCCTTTGGCTAGTTTATGATGCCAGCGGGGTATCTGATGACTGGTAGTGCGTACATGTTGATGGCTTGGACCTTGTTCCTACCATTCAACTGACTTTTCAGGACCTGCCTTACTCTCTGGAGGTATTTGGCTGTGGTTGACTTCCTTGTGGCCTCTTCATGGTTTCCATTAGCCTGTGGGATGCCAAGGTACTTGTAGCTGTCTTGGATATCACCTATGTTGCCCTCTGGTAGGTCAATCCCCTCAGTCCGGTTAGCCTTGATTGTGGGTTTCGAAGTATCCAATGGTCCCACATTCGCTGCATGTATCCCCTCTCTCTGAGATTGCTTGTATAGTAGCATTCCAGCAACTCCTGCCCTCGTCCATCGGTGTTTTGTTCCAGTAGCCCATTTCTCATCAGTTTGCCCTGGTCCCTTAGCAACTGACACAGACGTCTGAGCCGGTATGACTCTATCATGAAGGGTCTTGCCTAAGGACCCTTACTGGATGATGTTTGTCCCGACCGGGATTCGAACCCTGGTGAACGCATGTGAGGTTGAAGGCTTGCTGAGGTTGGCTCGATAAACAGCTGCCTGGCCTGTTTTATGTCTGCCACGATAAAAAGGGAGCAAACTTCCTTGTCAGGAAAACGGTATTGGTCAGGGGTATCCAGGGATTTTGGCCCGTACACGCAGTGTTAATGATGTCCTCATAGTTTAATATTGCTACAACGAGATTGTGAGCGGACTGACTCGTTGTCACTCACTTTTAGCTATAGCATCCACACGTTACACAAGATGCCGTGAAGTCTGACGTCAGTTTCATTTAATATATTCAAAGTTTCATTCCATATATTCAAGGTTACATTCAATATATTCAAAGGTTTAAATTCCTGAACGGCATGCCATAATATGTGTGTATATATATATATATATATATATATATTTCCATTCTCCGGTAGTAGCAGTTTGTTTCATTGTATTTTATTTTCTCCATGCAGTTGACCGTCTTGTTTCCCTTACTTTCAGCTGGGCCATACACTCTTTGACCTCTGACCTCAGAGCTGAGGATCCCCCAGATGTCTCCACTTTGCTCGTCTCAGTTCTCATGCAGGACTGACCTCTCACTGATCTTCTAACAATTCTTACAGCTGCTATTGTTTTGTTGAGCCATCATAACTAATTTCACATGGCCCTCTCAAACAATGAATAGATTCTTTTGGTCGAGAATTGTTGTAAAAACAATTTACATCATCTTAAAATGCCAAAATTTAAGATTTCAAGTGACGTTGTATAAAGAAACTTTTTGTATTTTGACAAATAAGAGCACCAAGATAAAAGATGTTAAAATGTACTGCTAAAAGTCCGTGTAATGTTGCATAATATGCATGACTACGGTGACTGAAAGACATAAAATAGCTTTTTAGTTGAGGTGCAAACTAAAACTGTTAAATAGGACTACTAGATTTCTTGTTCTAGCAAAAGAGTTTTGTTGCAGCTTCAGCTGAGGAATTGAAATGGTCCACAATGACTACATTTATCAGGCATGTTGCTACAGTCCCATTTGTCCATCTGAATTTGTGTCACAAGGCCAATCTGGCTCTGATATCATGTGTTGATGAGAAATGTCAAAAAATAGACAGCAGTTTCCCCAGAGGAAGAGTGTTCCAACTTTTTAGGAAATATCTTAGAGGAAATAATTATCTCTTGCTTTATAAATTGTGTCAACATCTGCAGTCCTTTCACAAAACCAACTTCCTCAGATACATGTTGTACACCAACAGGTGCATCCACTCTCACTCGAAACACAGATGTCAGTAGGAATATTTTGGAACAGAAAGTCTGAAAATATCACTTTCCAGTCCCAAAAGGGAACATGACTAAAAACAGACAGATACTGGCAGGTTTAATTAAAGAAACACATTTTTGCTGCTCTGCTGTGCATGATGGAAGCTCAAAGCAAAAACATATTCGAACTAAGTTTCTCAAATTGAGTTTACAACTATAAAAGGTGGAGAAAAAGGATCTCCGGTGGGACGGTGAGATAGTCTATATCAAAGGGCAAAACCTTTACTCCAGCTTTGGGGGAGTGAGAGAGAGCATGTGTGTAAGTGACAACAGCCAGCAATGTGGAGGTTGGCTGCTAGCCAAGTTCTACACCCTGGACAAACTGTGAAATAATGAACTTCAATGAAAAGCTCAAACCTGCATATCAACTGTTCACTTTCTGTCTGCCTCTTTTGCCTCTTTTGTCTCTTTTTGTGCGCACATATACACATATGTATATCTAAACTTATATTAATGGATGGCAATTTTTTGGAGGGTCAAATTTCTCTCTTTCGTAGATTAGAGGGGAATGTTCCCCAGTCCCCTGTGGCAGTTACTTATTCTTATCAGAGGGGCTGGAGCCAATCCCAGTTGACATTGGCGAACGGCCAGTTCGGGCTCACACATAGTTACAAACCACCATTCACACTCATACTGTATTTAGACCTGTAGGCAATTTAGAGTCACCAAGGATATATACGGGGAGAACATGCAAACTCATACAAACTCACACAGAAAGGTCTCAGTAGGAGTTTAAAACAGTAACCACTGCACAATTATAAAATGTATTATTGTATTATTTTAAGTCTTTGGTAGTTGTAGACTCTACTACTCAGAATTAAGTCAGAATTAAGCCACCTACTTGTAATAATTGTCTGCAAGTTATGCCTCGTTAATGGAGCAGTTTAGCTATCAAACCTAATAAGCAAGCTTCTTTCTGTTTTGGACATGAACCTAAGCACCACCAGGACCAGGCTTTGCAGAAAGTTTGTGTGTCAAAGCTTGAACAAGGACCAAGCAAAGATTTGCATATATTTAGGTTACTAAACGGAAAATGCTAATCACTTCTTTTTCTTGCTAACCCATAAACATTATAACTTTCTTCTGGGTCTGTTCCTTTTCAAGACAGAGCAGAAGATGGTAATGTAACTGCTCAGGGTGATATTTGTATTATGAATGACCAGGCTTGTCCTCGACTAGCCAAAAGGGAAAACAAGAAAGAATAGAAATAGAAGGTGTGAAACTTACTCCGGTTCTGCCTTTGTTCCCTTTTTGAGTTAGGGACTGTGTTAGAGCAAAACTCTGGGTGTGTCTGTTTTTTAAAGTGGGAAATGGGGTTGAGGGGCATTGAAGACCCACACTCTGTCCTCTTGAGAACACAGGAAACTGAGGGGGGAAGAAGGAAATGCTCATACATTTTTGTGGGGATACAAGCAAAACAGTATCAGCTGACCAGACTGAGCTTTAGCATTCTACCCACTTTGAAGATGGCTAAACAAAATAGCATTGTCAATGTGTGCTGCAGACAACATCAGTCAGGAGACTGAAGAGAGGGAAGGAGTCAATAGAGGAAGGAAGTGGTCATGGTGCCGACTGTCTGCTGACTGTCTTGAAAGACAAGAGATACTCTGTCAAACAGCCTTTCCCCCCCCACTAACATACTCACATAGGTTTTGACAACACATCCCATAATTCCACCATTTATATATATATATATATCTATATATATATATATCTCTATCTATATAGATATATATATATATATATATATATATAGGTGTGAAAGTTTGTAATATTACCCAATACTTTTGGTAAGTGGTAAGTCCTCATTTAACTCTCTGCCAGAAATGTAAATAAACAAATATAATAATAAAATAAAATGTCAGACTACCCCTCTGCACAAACACCTTTGTGCTTTCATTAAATGTTTCAACAAATGTGTCCATACATAAATACAAAAATGTTGCTCTGAATAGTTTACATAACATATAGCTTGATCCCAAACCACTGCAGTACCAAAAAAATAGTTCCCATCTTTCAAGAGTTGATTTTTCACTCGAGAATTTGCCCTTCATCTCCTCTACAGAAAGGAGCAGCAGGTCCTGTCGTCAGCCCTGAGCTCCATGAAATGAAATCCAGATGTTACCCCAGAAAATTCTCACCGAAGACAGAAAAACCACAAGGGGAAGAAACTAAACCATATATAGACATAGCATAAATGATATATATTCTCATGGGTAAAACTTGAAAACAAAGTGCCATGTACACTGAAGAGGACAGATTTCCTCCCCTTTTTTTCCTGAAAGAGAAATATATCCTAGCCTTTTGTCGGCTCATTTCTAATGAATTGTAGAACATCATGATTTTGCACAAAATCATACTTCAAGCATTTTCTAAAAATTGAGGGAAAACAAGTAAAATGAAAGTAAATGTCAGCACCTGAAGCCTTGACAACCAGAAGCACAGCAAGTGGGCTCTGCCTCAAAGCAAAGTTACCAGGACAACTGATGACCTGCACGCATATGTTGGTTGAACCTTTGTCATGCATCTTCCTGTGAGGCCTTTGGGTTGGGGAGGGAACATATTACACACTGCGGGCCAGCTTCGCCTGCACGGCATTAAGAAGGGCAGGGCCTGCACAGAATCTACTGTAACAAGGGTTTATTATTATTATTTGTTTGAGAGACAATATATATGCCATATTTTACAATGATTATGAACAATCAAATGTGGAACAAAACACAATGATGGGGAAAAAAAGACCATGACTATGGGAAAATACATTAAATATGCTGGATAATACTTGCTGAAAATGTATGTTGAAAAATGTGAAAAGACTTTGAACGATATATTATTGAAATGTGGAGTTAGAGGTTAGAACAGTTTTTCCACCAGTTTTCAGTCCAGTTTTTTGGGCGCTCCTAAAGGGCGGCTCGATGACACACTGAGGCCATGCTGAGCATACCCCTTATTAGCATATCTGATATCCTGTTCAGTATTCAATTTATAGCTACACTGCAAATTGTCTGTACACTGCAAACATACAGACTGCATATTGGTTACAGACTACTTAGTGTTTTGTTTTTTTACTTTTTAAAGTTAAAGTTAAGTCAATTTACACAGAGCAG
This sequence comes from Larimichthys crocea, assembly GCF_000972845.2. Lineage (NCBI taxonomy): Eukaryota > Metazoa > Chordata > Actinopteri > Sciaenidae > Larimichthys > Larimichthys crocea. Next base: position 5,265,108 of record NC_040011.1, on the reverse strand, counting down.
CTCGAGCTGGCCGGAGGTGGGGTTTGAAGTCATGTAGAGGACGTGCCCGGTGGGGTTTTGGGGTGAGAGGTCACACCACTTCACTGAGACCAGAAGCATAAGAATTTATATGAGTAAAATTAGTCTACATTAAACCTGGGTATCTGCTGCATGAAGTCTGGTTAGAGAAAAGTTCAAATAAAATCACACGGTATGGATCATTTGTAAATAGCTACCATAGAGATATTAATATTACCTATTTCAGTGACGGTGATGATTGTTCCATGCTATGATAAACACAACACGCCTTGCATACTGCTCTGCTGATTTTGTGTGAATGATTATCACTTAAAGCGGTGAGACTCCCTTGTGCAAACATCAGCATCTTTACATGTATGGATCATTGTCATCATTAGGAACATGCAAGATAACAAGCTACCATGTTAAGTGCAGCTGCATGATCAATGCTCTCGGATCAAACAGGGTGACATCAAAGCAGATCAATAAACATAATAGCCTCCACCTCAAGGCACAATTAGCTGTACATCGAGCCCTCTCAGACATGGGGTGGGGTGAGGAGGCATGTGGCGTTTCTACAGTGGTCTCAGTCTGGTACTCGTGGCCTCTGTGTTGTTTGGCTGCTGTTGGTAATTTATTCATTTAAAACACTGAGTGAAAGGGTCTTTCAAAAATGCTTAATTTTATAATGAATTTAGTTTGACGAATGATAAATAAGTCCATCGTGTACGTTTTTGAGAACAGAAATAATGATAACCTGTGGTGAAAAGGCGTGTTAAGGAAGGGAAACTTATCAGTTTTGTGGTTTGGAGTTAACTAAATAATTAAGTAATTTGGACTTAGGGTTAGGAACCAGTGATCTTTGAGAAACAGAGAGCTTGATGAATCAAAATATACTTTTGTGTGTTTGTTTCTCTTTGTTTTGTGAGAATCTGTTAGATTTGTGGCTGCAAAGATGTACTGCTGATTTTATTCATACTGCTGTCGATCTATTGACAGTAAGGATAGTAAAATCGTGTTTCCTGATCAAGTCAGACCCATGGGGTTAGCTATCCTTGATACTGAAGATCATGATGCTGTTTGACAGATTACTGTGAGGAGCATCGCTTTGCCTGGCAGGTCTCACAGTTCACAATGGTACAGTTGTAGTAAAGAGGCAGGGGGGCACGTTCAAAGACATTTTAGAAAAAAAGGGGGGATGGGACATGATGCTGACATTGTATTTGACTCAATGATTCCTGGTGAAGCTCAGGAAGTATGCTATATGTAAAATTATGAACATGCATAACAAGGTTCTCTGAATTATGGGCACATGGGCATGCTTGTGTTTGTGTCTTAGAGGACCAGTTTGGGGGTGATGATCCTGATGTGGATGTTTTTTGAATATTCTGCAGCAGCAGCTGGAGACTCTGAATAGGATGCACAAACACACACGTACAAAACATACACACAGAATTATGATAGGAATATTATAATATACTATAAGTGCTTTGTTACTTCTCATCTGGCATGGGTGAGAAGTCAAAAACGACAAAAACACATAAAAGATGCAACAAGACCAAACAGACACATGACCCGACTTGAAGCTTCAGTTAGCTTTATAGAGAAACTGCAGATTTTTACACTTTTAGTGCATTTCAGTTTGTTTGTTTTTTACTTTACTTGAGTAAGAACACTGTAAAAAAAAAAAAGTAAAAAATAAAAATAAAAATAAAAATAACTAAATTTTACAGTAGTTTTCCATTTTTTTTAAATGTGGCTCATTATATAAACGTATATGTTATACTAACAATTTCATTAGTTTTACATTCTAGCTCTATTTATCGAAACAAATTTAACTTAAACTTTTTTCATTACCTCAAACAGTGCATAGTTGTTTTGTGAGAATCTTATTCAGAGAATGGAGAGGGGAAAAAAGGATTACAAAGCTGTCTGCTCTCTTGAGGTTGAAACTTTATGGCATGTTGCTCTTTGGCCACACCCAGTGAGTCTGGTAAGTAATTGTGTTGGTTGCTAGATAATGATTCAGGAAGTAAATGTAAAATAACTGTGTTTCACTGTAAAACTATTAGTAGTGTCACTTTATTGTATGTAAGTATAATAGTTCAGGATTTAATAGTAAAATGACAGTGTTTCTCTGCAAAACCTTGACTTGGCATTTATTTAAATTATTTTAAAATGTTTTACTTACCAGTAATTTGACCAGTTTTTTAATGTTATTTTTTACAGTGTTATCACTTCTACTTGAGAAAAGAATGTGTAAACTTCACACTTTATTACAGTATTTATATATTGTGATTATCAGCAATATTACTGACTGTAGTGCTTTACAGTGCTTCCATTATTTGACCTGTGTTTACATAGCCCTTTCACTGCTATACATAACTGGTGTTGCAAAGGTGCTTCTTATTCACCAGAGAACAATCTAGGTAGAAAAGTCTCCAGTGGCCCAGCAGTCCACTGACAACTGCAATTAATTTGCTGGCTGCTGTTCTTTATATATGCATGTCAGACACCAGTGCAGCACTATACCTCCCACACAGCAAACCATCAAACTCCAATGAAAGTGGTGAGATGAAATCTGCTTGCCACTTTGAGCCAGCTCAAAAATGAAATTCTTTGTGAGCGAAATCAAACTTGATAAAAGAAACAAGTAGAAGCCAGTGTATAGGAACAAGGGTCCTTGCAAAAATGACATTCTCAGTTTAAAAGCAGATTGGTGAAGACGTGGCTAATTTTTCGAGGTCATGTACACAAATGGCAGATTGATAGCATTGGACATGAGATGAACATTTGGGACACAAAATGGCTTCATCTCTGGTATTGTACCCGTTCCACTTTATTAAATTCAGAAAGCCTTTTTGTGACAAAACTAAAGAACTCTTCATTGCTGCATTACGTCCCAAATCCACAGGGGCTTCTGTGAGACAGCTGTGGCTATTTCAAAAGAAAATTGGCTTTGGCAGGGAAACAAAAAGAGCTAAAAGGCAGTAAAAATGCTCAACTTTGAGGTTTGCTTTTACTCAGATTGTATCTTTTTTTTTTTTGCTTTTGCCCCTCAAGCTAATCCCTGTTGTTTAGAGATAACAGTGGTACAGTTCAGTCTGGGAGATGGCAATGTCATGGGAAGAGGAAAGGTGAGAGAAAAAATCCAGGGTTGCAAAATTTCCTATAGTACAGTCAGCATATCAGTAGTTATTTATTGTATATATATTGTATTATACTGGCTCACCTCACCTGTATATTCCCCTTATGAAAATGGCTGTAATTTCACCCCGAGTTGTTGCTTTGCAATACAGAGCAGTTTCTGCTTGACAGCGCAGAAGGAAATGGTGGTAGGATTAAATGAGATCATTGGGAGGCTGACATGCTTTATGACCATGGACCATTGGCTAACATTAGAGTTACATAAGAACAACCATTTCTACACTAAGTGTTTCAATGATGATACCAGACAGGAAAGGAGAGTCAGATTGTGAAATAAGCAGTGTAGTCAAGCCAGTGGTTTGGGAAGGAGAGTTTTACAATACAATAATACAAGTACACATGCGTTTTTGGTTTTGTTTGGGTTTTTTTTTTTCTTTGCTCCACCACTTTCAGTTCCTAAAGGGATCATGTCAAGTATCATTATTGTCTCTGTCCCTGTAACTTAAATGGACTTTACTTTAAGTGCTCATGCTCTTGTTTCAAGATGAGGGTTTGGTCTTTACTTTAGACAGCCATGTCATTTTCAATTAATTTCGTTTGACTGAAATACTATTATGTTAAAGGTTGATTCTCCTCATGATGTGGCACATGTGCCTCAACTTTAACAATTTTGCATGCTGCTAGTGAATGAATGGATTTATTTACTGTCATTTCTGTTGCAAAACTAGCAAAACAAGAAAATTAAACATTGCTGTAAATAAATATAACCTCTAATTTATCCATCCATCCATTTTCTGTAACCGTGCATCAGGGTGGCATAGAGCTGGAGCATAGCTTGCATTTGGCAAAGTATACTGGTAGATTTATATGTTTAATTTTTCATTAAAACCTAATTTCCACAATCGATCTGTTGGATTGTTATTGGGGCCAGTATAATAACTCTTTTTGGGCTTATTTGATCTGTTACTGGATACACCTCTCATTCCTTCTTATCCAGTGCAATTCAGGACCCTCAATTATCAACACGCACAGAGGAGGAATTCTGCATCTGTGTTTAGCAACTGCCATTGTGCAGCTGATATGTACAAATGTATAGTGTATGCAAAGCTGCAATCAGCAACTGTCAAAGGTGTCAAGATCTCCTCATTAGGTTCTCTAAAAACACAGCAAAGTAAAGCTTGGGGAAAACAAGGCTGTTCAAATTTTGTCCAAATCTTAGAGAATGATATTCCTCTGTCCGTCATATTCCTCAAAATACTAGGAAACTAGGAAATCTTGATGCTGGATATATCTTTTTTTTATTTTTATTTTATCTAATATTTAACTGTCAAACTAGTTTGGATTGGCTTCACTAATTTCAATATTGGCCTTTGTGTTACTGTAAGTCTGCACTGTGCTGCTGTATCATCTGTCAATATTTAGTATTAAATGCCTCAGATAGAAACTCCAGGGTAAAGTTTGTTTCTTTTTTAAATAAATAAATTTGAATTTGATGCTATTTGTTATTTTAATTTCTCAGTCATATACCTATGCATGTGTATTTTGCTTTACTGCCACTGTCTTTAAATACAAACCTACACAAACATCATGTCCTCAAAGGAAAAAATGTCTTGATGTATACCCCATGTCTGTTCAGGAAATGAAGAATAGAACCTAAATAATCATGCGGTACACGAGCTAGGATCATTAAACAACTTTTAGTGCCTCAAGACCTACAATACCAAAGAACTCACAGTACAGGCCACATGATTTATCAGATAAATCTAAATGAGGAACAACAGCTATGAAAAACGTGTTGCCTTATTGTGGCCTCTTACACTACATCAAAAGGTCAATACTGTACTGGACAAAAGGGTAAAGTGAGGTTACTAAAGGATTAACTCTTATATCTCGCCCATGGCTATACTGCTATAGATAGCCTTATGTCCCTGACCTCTCAGGGCAACCCCTAACCACATTATTTGGCTCAATTAAACTGACATTTGCAACTTTGCCTCAGTCTCCCATTATCCCATTTTGAGCCACGGCTGCACGTACACACAATCATCTGTGTGCAGTCACCAATTTGCAATTCAGCCCTATCGCTGTAGCTTGGAGGAATGATTTATTTTCATTATTTTCAAAGCCAAATGCTGCCTGTCTGCTTATTGTTTTGCCGATACACCAGGCTTGGCTTGCCCTCAAAAGACTGTTTAATGTTCAAGCAATTTTTATTCAAGCTTTCATCAGTGGTGCTTTATCATTTCTTCCTATCATTAAAATAAAGCGTCATAAAGCAGATGTTTTAAAGAGGTCACATCCAGGAACCTTGTAGCCTTCCTATAATCAAACCCTGATCTCTCCTTTTCTGACCCTTATCTCACTCCATACAGGTGTCAGACCACAAACATGGCAACTCAAACACATCATCCCAGCATGGAGCCTGCTTCCTCTTATTTGTACAGCTGAAGTCCCCTGGTTGCCTAGGTTGAAAAGCACTGATGATGCACTTGCATTACCGAACAGATGAGTGACCTTTGCAGCCAGACGACCATGAGAAAGTCAGGTAAAATAAACATGTGGTCTTGGTTTGACTCATTATGCTTTTACTCATTCATATATTGCACAAAATGCTTCAGGCTGTTACAGACTCAACTTATGATGCTCACACATACTATAACCATTCCAATGACTGGAAGTTCACATCTCTCACCGGAAGTAGATTTTTTTCAGTTTTTCAACCAATCAAGAAACTTGAAGAAGTTCCCGCTTCGTCTGAATCAGCTAATTAAAATTCGATTTTGTGAAAAGGAAAGACGTCATCATAGCATTACATAAAACCTGGAATAACCATTTTTGTAAAAAAAAAAAAAAAAGCTCCAAATGAAACACTGATATATTATTAGTTTTTAAGTTGATATGCAAACTTGTTATCAATAAATTCCTGCATCGACAAGACAATGAGCTAAAAGATGCTAAAACAGAGAAGAGGGTTTATCACTCTAAGCAACATGTTCAAACGGATATTCAAAGAAATTCTAATAAAGATTTTTTAACACATTTTAACTTATGTGTAGATTTCAGAATGATGTATTTTAATCCAGAACAAAATTCAGAATATGCCATCTTATTTTTAAAGACTATCAAGTACAAACACACAAGATGCACTCAGACACGGAATCAGCAACCATCTGCCAAAATGTGTGACTGAAATGAAGCATGAAAAACAAGTCAATGTCAAGAAACATCCCCATCATCAAAGCTAATCTCACATAACAGAAAGTCTGTTGAGCATTTAACCACAACAGACCACAGACAGAGCAGAACCCAGTACCCTTACCGAGCTGTTCTTGTGACATACATTGGATCCAGAACAGCACAAGAAACAGCTGCTCTACATTTGTTCCCCAAGCCAAATAAATACTGAAACATGTTCCAGCAAAACATTATAAGCAACATTGCCTTTCTGTCTGCGTTTGTCTTCAGTTCAGTCAGCTGTAAAAGGCTGAAACAGCGACCAACCATCATAAATCAATTTGGTGTTTTTGGAGGCTTTGAAGCTATCGACATTCATCTTTGATCCACCCTGTCTGCAGAGCACATGTCCCATTTTCTCCATTTTCTATTGTTCACAGCAGATCATAATCCCTTTGTCTTTTGAAATTAAGATGTTGAAATCAGCACTAATGGAAGCTGACCTTGTGTAATTATAATGGTTCTGACATACTGTACGACTTTTTACCCACGCTAGCAGTCAGTTAGCGTGGGTTGGTGTCAGTTGGTTGGACAGTCCAGTATTTTTGTATGAGTGAGTTTGTTTCAGTGGGATTTTTCAGTTCAGATAAAGTACTGTGAGTTTATCAGGTTGCTTCCTATATTTGTATGCCAACAGAGGCTTCAGATTTCCTGTACATAATACTGTAGACAAAACAGACTTGTCTTGGAGACCTGAGATTTCAGCACCTTGACCCCAAAGACTCATCACGTTGAATAATTAAAGAATCACTAGAAGAAGAATCACCTAATTCACTAGTGTGTCTTAATTTTATATACTGTAAATACATATTAAGTCACTGCATAGTTTAATCAATGAATGGTGCAATTCATCAATAGGAGGTCCTCCTGTGCGTGTTTTGTACCATATAAAGTGGTTTCTAAACCATCACTTCTGCTTGTACTTCAGGAAAGCATAAGCTGAAATGTTGGCCTTGTGTCAAGTGTAATTGTAAACCCATATGTTCTCTATACATGTTGGAAATGCGAACCTATATATGTCTGGCAGTTCCATATGTGACAAACAAAATGAAGGAAGTGAGATGACACTTGAGATCCAACAATCTCTCAGGGTATCCATGTCTACCCCTTTTCAACTCCAGGCTATTTCTGAACCCATTTAGGCCAAGTGGTACTATTTTGGGACAACTGGGGAACTGGTATGTTTTGTGTGTGTGTGTACGAAGGAGGGGGAGTGTTAGTCATGTTTGAAGTAATGAGTAAAAATACTAAATATAATAATGTGACATAGATTTTAACATTCAGACAGTGAAACCCAAGCTGACCATGCCCACAAGGTTTAGGGACACGCCCATCCACCTGCTCATTCGAGTTATTCAGCCACTTGCATACATCGTCAAGCCACCGTCTACACAACTCTCCATTCTCATTCAAGACTCTCACAAGCTAATAAAAAATTAAAACAAGTCTAAGATATTTAGTCAGATTTTTTAAGAACTCCTTCAACTCTTTATGATGACCAGGATGAGGCTTGGTATCAGGTAACTGAAAAACATAACGAACAATGAGTTAACTCTAATAACATGTATTTACACACATTGTCTGTCTAGTCAAACCCCAATCTTTGAACCCTTTAGCACCTTAGCCTCTGGGGATAATGGGTAATGTTTTGGGGCTTTTGGTGTAGCCAGCGGATATCTGGAAAAAAGATAACGGATAACCAGTTGGTGACTTGTTCTGCAGTCTGATTCATACAACTTTAACAACACCAACTTCATATATGTTGGCTAATCTGAACACAATCCACTTCCTAGAATCTGTGATCCTAAAGATTTCTCCCTCAACCAACCACACAATCTTTAGGATGGTAGGTTTACTGTATATTACTATATATACATATTGTGGATATCACTGTTTTTATCCGTACATTTCTTGTTACCTGATCACAAATGGGAGTTTGCATATTTACAAATGTCACAACACCTTTAGTGTTATTATCAGTGCAGTGTGATACCAAGCCTTTGCAGCTTTACACCACTTGTACAGCCTGAAGGAATTAAAAATCCAAGCCTTTATCTTTACTACTGAGGAGGATTTCTGACATGATTGGAAACCTTTGTAAATACACAAGACAAGCATGCCTGCTAATAGCCTGCTGTTAAAACAAATACTGTTGAGTTGGCCTCTTGCCTGTGTAACAGATACCTCTTTTTCACCGCCCGGTTGCATTCGCTGTCTGGCCTGGCGGGGGTTCATGTTTCGAAAGCTTGGCAGTGCAGCGGCATGTGAAAAATGTCCTCCATGTTGAGACGGCAGCAGAAAAGTGGAACAATAGGGCATGTAATTGTATTCTGAAGTTTGGTGCCATCAATAGGCAACACATAGTCACCAACACATTGTGTGTGTGGCACAACGCTTTATTAGTAGGTAGAATGATGGGAGTTATGTTATTATTTGACGTTTGTCAAGAAAAATCATATACACCATGAAATACTGTGAGAGAGTCATCGGAAATCTAAAATGTATAATCCTAGCTGATCAACTCAATGTCCTCATGAAAATCATGTGACAATATTCAACATCTGGGAGCAGAGGAGGGCTTCAGAAAACCTCATATTTATTTTTTCTATAACAACTAACTTCTACAACTAAGAATTTAATCAGGTAATCTTTCGGACAATGCAGGGACATATTTGCCTATTAGCCTTAAAGGTGAACTCCACCAATTTTACACATCAAAGTCTGTTTACAGGTCTTGGGGAGTACTGCACATGTCAAAAACATGTAAAGACATTTGTGGCTCTAGAGAGAGTTGTGTGAAGCCTGATTTCAGCTTAAAAAATGCAATGGAGTCAAAACTACTAACACACCCAAATCACTGACAACTGACAACTGTTGAGTGGTCGAGTTGCATTGTGGGTATAATGTAAGCATCAGGTTTTGACAAGGAAGACTAATGTGGGATGGTTCTGCTGCATCTTTGATTATCTAATCCTGGTTCTGTTGGTCTGGTGTGATTTTGTCCATCATGAGTCTGACACTAAGTGATTCTAACAATTCCTCCATTAAATAATACAGAGTTTGGTGCTTTTACCTCAAAAGAGTTAAAAGGTGCTTGAGAAATTTATGATAGTGAGGCAAGTACATAGTTCACACGAGGTGTACGAGTGTGTTTGTCATTCACTGTCCCCCATAGGCCAGCGCTAATCCTGCTGCTGTTTTATGATCTATCAAGTGCGTCAGACTGTTTCCATTCCAAGTGGATCCTCCAACCACCATGCCTCAGCACTCTTACTTCACACATCCAGAGCTCCTTGGTCCAAAGCCAGGTACTCAAGGCCTCTTTCCAGGGCAGAGAGGAGGGGCTGTAAGTAAGTGAAAGTATTCATATTCACTTGTCAGGAACTCTATGTAGCATAAATTAACATACATCCATTGAGAATACATTGAACTGCGTGGGGTCAGGATGCTTTGTTTGGGTAAACCTCATACATCCAAACCTAATTCAATTGTATGTACCTGATTGTACTGACATTTAATACTTTACCACTAGAGAAAGACACCAAGTGCAAACAATTCTTTAAAGTTTCAATTCTTAAAAATTGAATCATTATTTCAATGCAAATGGCCATTACATTGCATGTTATATGGAATCATAGATGAAGTAATGTGTTAAATTGCAAACACAAAAAATTCGAAAACAAAACTTTGACAATTGGGACCTCTGGTGGCTTGGTACAGTAATTGCAGCAGCCAGTCAAATGTATCAACATGACACTATAAATGAGGCCTTTTTTTTTTTCTTTCCCTACTAAGCTGCTCAATCGGAAATTTTCCATTACTGCAAATATTTGTTCTTGTCTGTTTTTCAGTTGCATTACAACTAATATGCTCATGGATTGCTGACACTGTTGCTTAGCACCATTTGGTTAAAATGTGTTGTGCTGGCTAATCCTCCGAAACTAGACCTTTGAATTTTGGAAAATTTTTGTCCAATTAGCTCACTTAGCAAGATAAATAATAAATAATAAAATAATAATAATAATAATAATATAATAATAATAATAATATATATATATATGATATATATATATATATATATATATATATATATTATAGTATATCTCTATTACACACACACTGCAATGACCTGAATGGGCCTGTAGTGGAGTGGTATAGACATGGTACACGTACAAACAAACAAATTCCAGTGCTGGTGGTGTAGTGCTGTGTGTTGGAGAGGCCTGTAGTGGGCATGGTTTAGCCAATTTATCTGTCCACACTTCAGAGCAGATCTTAATTTTTTATAGTCTATTGTCGTATATTCAGTGGTGATGCAGTTGAAGACGTTTGAAGAGAAAGTCCGCCGACACTGTCTTAGTTGTATAACAAGTTTATTACAACAAGTTCAGCATCGTAACGTTACTTGGAGAGCTCTTGGTCCAATGATGAGACTCTCCCAACCTATACGGGCAAGCCCTTATATAGGTAGGTTATGCCCCCAAAACATACAATTAAAATACCTCGCGCCAAACCATATAATGAAGTCACTTAAGTCAAAGGAACAGATAGACCAAAGAAATCCCCTTCCCAGGAAAGACCACCTGAAGGCTTAACCTTTGACCTGCCCCATATCCATCCATTTAAAGAATTCACTATCTCATCTACACATCTGGCAGCGGTGCCAACCTGGTGACTCTCTTGCACCCCCATCCTAGTAACCTCCGACCTGGCATTGGTCAAGATAACAACCCATGACTAAGCAAGTATCTTCATCTTAGTATGTGACTATGCATCTATGTGCAGACACCTCACTATGTAGTATACTCATCCTTTCCCAATTACATACACTGCAATGACCCAAAAACAATAGACCTTTTTTTCACAGCAGCCATTTTGATATAAGATAGCAGGGTAAATGCAGGTGTTACCAGTGATACTAATTAAGGTTCTGTTCATTCAGGTCAAACAGGGTCAGCGTGCTGCTGTAGTGCATGTTGATGGAAAGGTTCTGCTTCAATAAATGTAACAGAACCTTAATTAGTGAATGGCTGCTGTGAAAAAGGTCTGTTACTAAATAAACAAGAACAATGGAAAACAACACAGGCCATCTCTCCTGAACCTCTAATACCGTAAGCTCAAAACTATGTTGAAAATCAGCGTGTAATAGCTTATTTATTAACACTCTTCCACTATCAGGCATGTAATTGATAAAATTCCCAAAACGCTTACATCTAGTTTATGCTGGACTGTGCGTTGAATGCTAGCTGAACATGGACAGTGAGTGTAATCATTCTGGTCAGAGCAAGACAGTAAATGATCTAATTAAAGCCAGTAATTTGATTTTAGTGACCTGCTCAACTGATATCCATGATATTGTCTGTTTGTGATGATATGTTTGGACACGCTGCCCAACGAAGGAGTGAACTACCATCAGTGAGTCAGTGAAATCCACCTTGTGTCAGGTTCTATCAAAGATAACAGGTTTTATCGATCAATCCTTAATAAATTTGGGTTCCAGCTCCCTGTGTCCCTGAGCAGTATTAGTTGGTATAGACATTTTATGGGTCGACAAATAATGCATTTGTCAAGCTTAGCCCACTAAGCACTTGCTGGATGCTATCGGATCAGTAGCAGCTTTGTGCGAAAGTAATGAAACACAAAGAGAGATACCATGACTCAAGGCCCTTGAGCAGTTCATCAGTTAACCACATCAGTCCAACTGCTTGTAATATGATAGTGTATGTAAACACACTTCTGACCAAATACATTCATTTGAGCCCAAAAGTACTTTTTTTTATTATTAGGGTTCACTATTGTTTGCTCGAGGACAAGATAACATTTTGGACAGGGGGAGTTGGGGATCCAGGGACTAACCCTGAAAACTGTTAAAAGAACAGTTTATATCCCACTTATGCCCCCTCAATATCGTCTCCATTTTGACTTATTTTCAAAGCACTCTCATCTTGTCTAATGTACTGTTTTGCTTGTGCGCCTGCTTTACTCATACATCAGATCAAATATTCCCATACTGTTTAAAGATGTAATCGGTCACCTGGAAAGAACAAAGTATAATGAGTACTTCTACTTTGGTACTTTTCGATGCTAATATCTTTGTACTTTTTTTTGTACATGTGAGATTTTGTATGCAGGACTTTTATCTGTATTAAGTAGTATTACTACGTTAACTCAAGTATAAGAAAATAAGAACTTTAAAGGGAAAAAAAGAAAAGAAAACACAGCATATTCTGTATTCTGACACTGAGACTATAATGATTTTACATAATTCACATCACAAAAACATCCTTATTTAATTTACACTGCCCGTCATGCATCCCCTGAGTTCAACCTCTGTTTGTAAATAGACACAAAGTGTTACCATCACAAGACTCAAAATGTCTTCAAAGATAGGACTGGAGGAGATCAATTTCTTTTTCCACTGCTAATCTCACTCTTCAGTATAACACTAATCTGTCCTAAGGATTAAACTAGCCTATCCATGTGCATCAAACTGTGTGAGGATATGTGTGTGTTATAAAAGAGGTCCAATATAACCTATATTGGACCTCTTAAAGAGTCAAGCAGTTGCAGAATTTTTTTTTTATTTTTTATTAATCAGCAAAAAGAAATAGGCCAACAGCATTGAGCCATGTTGGGATGTAGCATCTGGGTTCAGACCAGTCCAGACAGACCTGATGGAAAAACAGAGTCAAAATCATATGCATATCATGACCAGCAGAGGGAGGGATAACAATGAATAACACACACACAATTATATTGTACAAATATTTAACAGATCTCAAGTAAGAAGTTGTCCAAAATGTTCCTTCACTTACTTTTTTTTTTTTTTACTTTACTTTTTTTATAGTCACTGACAGGTCAACATCACCATCGACCTCGTCGACACATATTTTGTCATTACGTATTACACCGCCACCACGTGCAGTGTAACGTGCTTGGGAACCCTGTCCAGCATTATTCTCTTTCTCTACAGGAAAAAACAAAAACAAAAACTTTTGAAATAACTACAGCTATACACTTTACTGACTATATTTTATTTTACAATTGCATTTTATGATTTCATACTACAAGAAATAGAAAATAAAAGATCAATGCTCACCAGATGGACAGCTGCTAGAGCCACTCTCTGTTTCAACCCTCGCATTAATGTTTTTTGTTTTCTTCATTTTTAGGTCTATGTTGGAAACATGACCGCCATCAACTTCTGATGGAGGAGGCCCTGTAAATTCTGAAGACAATCATCATAACTCATGTGACATTGTCCTTCAGAAACTTTCCTGTCAAAAAAGAGAAACTTGCAATTCTGATTTAATTAAACCCAAATACATGTTGAGGTCTCACTCACTGTTTATACAGCACAGATGAGAGCTAGAGTAAGTATTGGACAGTATATCTGCTCTGGATTTTTATGCTGCATGGTGTTTTTCTCTTGTGCTTTTTATAACTTCAGGATAATCTCCTCCCAGTCAGTCTTCCTGCCTGCTCTAACCAGGACTGGTCCCATGGGTCAGCCATGCTCACACCACCTCTAGTTCCCCCTGCTTCTCCTCTACTAAGCCTTTATCACTTCCTGTCTAAGCATTGCACTGAACATAACCTCATAGTGTGAGATTGTACTTGGGTCTGCCCTCAATGATCATAACAGCAGAAGTCATCACTAAATCTTCCCTGAAAGATTTTTGCTCAGTTTTGTGGACACATTGAACCTTGGAATACTCATGGAGTCTGTACCTGGTATATAAATAATACAGTTTAAAGTCTCTCTAACATCCTAAATCGTTACCCCCTTATTTCATAACGTCACATCTTGTTACAATGTTCTGATACACTGCAAAGACTGCATGAGTAATTACGGTACTTTGCAGGCTGCAGGCCTAAATTACAGCTAAAGTTTCTTATTTTCAAAAACACTCTCATCCTGTCAGATGCACTTTGTTGCTTCTGTACCTCTAGAAACTCATTCATAGATAAAAAATATTCCCAAAGTTTTTAGAAATGCAATCTTACTCACGTCCATACCATGACGAAATGATCTCCCACAATGATCGCAGCCAGCCAAGCCAGGACATGATCTGCAATGAGAGAGAAAGCAAGTCGAGACAAGAAAGCCATGACATACTGTGAATAGTTGTTAATGTAGATTAACTTCAGAACATGAATTGAACATTTATGTTTCATATACAAAATAACACAAAATTATAAAAGTCTGAGGCCACTTCTTCTGGTCAGGGAAGCACAAAAACGTTCTTCTCTTGGGGAGTAAGATTATGTAAGATTTAAAATATTTCATACCGTCACATAACAAGTTATTGCGAGTCTAAAATACAGATTCTTGTGTTTTTAGCTTCATTTCATTTGTGTTCTTGAACTCCAATGATGATGGAAATAATCGACACTCTTACGCGATCACGTCCTGCTTTAAAACTTCAATTTATCCACTCTATTTTGTTAGTGAACTTTTCTATGACTATAAACATTTTTTACCGTAATGTATAAATATCTAATTATATAGAGGAGATCTATAAAAAAAAAAACGGTGAATGTTAATCAGCACACAGACGCAATAACTGCGCATTTCATCTTGAGCCACATCTGGAGATCATCTGTTTATCAAACATCAAAAGGCGCACATACCTCTGCCGTGACGGGTCAAACTGTTGTTGAACAGAAAAAATCAAATAAAAAATGAAGGAATCCGAGGAGGAAAAATTAATGTTGTCTGTTTTACAGTAAACAGAAAGTAAAAGAGCTTTGTGTTGTCACTCTAAGTTTACTTCAGAAGGTGGAGGGATGCATCGTTTCCTTTTTCCTCATAGTTTTAACCAATCGTGCTCTACGGGTTCAGATTACAGAGGCAGCGTACACTGTGTACATTGCTCACTCCCCTCTCAGTCTGAACTCTGAGGGGTGCGCCACAAACTGTTTATTCACAGGAAACTCTGTGTACGGTTCTTGGAAACATGTGCACAGAGGTGCCAACTCTGCTATGCGCATCCTGTTCCTGTGCAGCCTCATGCACCCCTGCGTATTTAAATACATTTTGCATAAGGATGGCAAGACTCCCCGCAAAATCTCAATTAGGGTATATTTGTATTGAATTTTTGTACGCAGATACATATAATTTAGTTACAGCCAAAAAAACAAACAAAAAAAAAACAAGTTTTATTAATTTGTACAAACAAACAAATTCCAGTGCTGGTGGTGTAGTGCTGTGTGATGGAGGGGGGGTAGTGGAGTGGTATAGCCAATTTATCTGTCCACACTTCAGAGCAGATCTTCATTCTTTATAGTCTATGTAGTATACTCATCCTTTCCCAACTACACACACTGCAACGACCACGCAAAACAATAGACCTATTTTTCACAGCAGCCATTTTGATATAAGATAGTAGGGTAAATGCAGGTGTTACCAGTGATACTGATTAAGGTTCTGTTCATTCAGGTCAAACAGGGTCAGCGTGCTGCTGTGGTGCATGTTGATGGAAAGATTCTGCTTCAACAAATGTAACGGAACCTTAATTAGTGAATGGCTGCTGTGAAAAAGGTCTGTTACTAAATAAACGAGAACAATGGAAAACAACACAGGCCATCTCTCCTGAACCTCTAATACCATAAGCTCAAAACTATGTTGAAAATCAGCGTGTAATAGCTCATTCATTAACACTCTTCCACTATCAGGCATGTAGTTGATCAAATTCCCAAAACGCTTACATCTAGTTTATGCTGGACTGTGCGTTGAATGCTAGCTGAACTAGTGTTGCTATAGCAGAAAGTTGATCATGTGGACACATGGACAGTGAGCAACTGTCTTAAGGCCCCTCAAGAAGGCTTGTTATAAAAGAGGTCACATAACCAAAAGAGTCAAGTGGTTGCAGAAAAAAAGCATTTTGTTTATTAATTAATAAAAACTGTGATCATAAATCAACAAAACATAACAGAAGGCTGATGGGTCAGACAAAATGCACAAAAGGGCATGGAAGGCACCCAGAATGACCCACAATGGGATGAAGGATCTGGCTTCTTCATTCTAACCAAAGCTAATATAAACTGAACAGAAATAAAGCTGTGAAAACCGACAGGAACTGCAGAGGAATCATTCCTGTTGCTGCCGAAGTGAAGTTCCTGCACCCTCTCTATTAGTTTTTCCTCAATCAGTGCGAACCAGACAGACCTGAGAGAACACAAAACACAAGAGATCACCAGAGTCCCAATCATATGGATGTCATAAGCAGCAGAGGGAGGAACAACAGAGCTGCCCTCTCTTCAGAATATCTCTTCATTTTTGCCACCACACACAATTGTACTGTACAAATCTCTGTCAGATATCATGTAAGAAATGTTCAAAATGTTCGGCACTTACTGATTACTTTTTCGTACACACTGACAGGTCAAGATCACCGTCAACCTCGTCGGCATGTATTTCATCATTACATATTACACTTCCATCACGTGCAGTGTAATGTGCTTGGGGCAGCTGTCCTACATTATTTTCTGAACAAGAAAAAAACATGTTCAAAATGAGCATCAAAAGTCTGTTTTGAAAATGTTCAAACCAAAACAATGTTGCATAACATTTTATAATTCCATTTTATGATATCATATTACAAGGAACGCTTGAAAAGATGAATGCTCACCAGATGGACGGTTGTCACGATCACTCACTGTTTCAATCTTCATGTTGAGGTTTTTGGCTTTCTTAATTGTTACGACTCTGTTTGTAACAACACTGGTACCATCAGCTACTGATGGAGGCGGCTGCCCTGTAGATAAGTAGAAGACAATCATCATAACTCATGTGACATTGTCCTTCAGAAACTTTCCTGTCAAAAAAGAGAAACTTGCAATTCTGGCTTAATTAAACCCAAATACATGTTGAGGTCTCACTCACAGTTTATACAGCACAGATGAGAGCTGTGTACAGGAATTTTACAGACCAAGCTTGCCTTCGATTTGACTTCTTTTCAAAAGCACTCTCATTTTGTCTAATGCACTGTTTTGCTTGTGTGCCTGCAGCTAATCACTCACAGATCAAATATTCCCACACTGATTAAAGATATAATCAGTCACCTGAAAGCATTGAAGCAATCTTTTGATTTAACTTCGGGTCCATGATCTGCAATGAGAATAGAAAATATCTCACAAAGCACTTCAGTGAAAAGGCTTTTACAGAGACATGACACACTGTGGATTTGTTTATTCCCTTCTGGATAAACTGACTTCAAACCATTCAGCTGTAGATATGTTTTATATAATCCCTGCAATACAAGAGTCATCACATATTCAAAGCATTTACCACAAGATAAATCTTTTATAACATCATGTAAGAAATTAGTGCTAGTCCAAAATATGTGCTGCATGTGTTTTTTTAGCTTTCTTTTGATCCTTTTTTATAATAAGTTCAATATAATCGACTCTACATGATCAACCACTGCTTTCATAAAGACTCTTAACTTGAAAACTGTGAATAACAAATTTCCATTGTACTCTATAATTTATCAAATGAAAGCTCCTCTTTGCGCAAACGTTCATCACAGACATGATGAATGCGCAGTTAATCAAATAAACAAACACCAAATGGCGCACATAATGTACCTTTCTTTGCTGTAATGTGTGGAGCTATAACTATAAAACTATAGTTAAATAAAAAAACTAAACAAAAAAACTGCAGGAATTCAAATAGATCCGAGGAGAGGGAAAAAATAAAGTTTCCGTTCTGCATCAAACAGAAAGTTAAAGATACCTGCTTTCACTTACAAAAGAAAACAGATGTATCTCGTCCTATTTCCTCATTCCTCCACGCACTCCTTGCGCATAGTAACGCTGCAGTACACGTACAGCTCAGTTTATGGGTGACATTCCTTTCTGATTTTGAACTTGAAGCACACAGCTTCCTCACGACTGATTCAACATACTGCTACATGCAGGGTACACCATGTACTGGTCGATACCTGCAGACACAGAGGTTTACTTCATCTCCCTATTACGCATATATTAAACCTTTTCTTTGTGCAAGCTGAATGTTCATCAGCACACAGGCACGACATCAAGCAGCGCGCTTACCTTTTTTGCTGTCACATCAATCTGTAAAAAAAAAAACAACTAAAAGTGAGTGAAAAGAGGAAGAACCAGTTATTTATGAAGGTGAAGTCTGTATCGTGTTATGTCTCCTTATCCTGTTAACCAATCGTGTAGTAGCTCCACAGTTCAGGCGTGAATTCGCACACAGCATACAGCACAGTTTATAACTCAGTCCTCTCTTAGTCTGAGCATTGATTTTAAACTTTGCACTGAAGCACACAGCCCCGCCTTCCGACTGATTCAACATGTGATTTACTTGTATCCATGGGCGGACTGGGACAGAAATTCGGCCCTGGCATTTTGGACCAGAGCAGCCCACAACTTTTTTCTCGTGCGCCATAGATGCGCCATGCGCCCTAGCCTAACCTTGCCAGTCCGTCCCTGCTTGTATCTCAGGTGCTTTATTCTGTCACTTCACTTTTCAGTGTCATCAATGTGTTCCCGGTGACTTCTTATATTTTCCTGTTTTAATTCTGTTTAAAAAAATATATACAGCACTCAGTTCTGTTTTAATAGATGAACTATTCACTTATTGAGTTCATTTTGGTCAAATATCATCAGTGGTGTAGTTGTGCGTGAAGAAATGGGTAAACTCTTTCCTTTTTCTTCTTCTTTTTCTTCTGCTTTTTAAACCCAGTCCAGCAAAGAATAAACATCCTGTTACGAGCCCCACCCATGACGAGACCACATGCAGCAGGATGCAGATAAGCCAAGTGTGATTCCTGTTAATGATGTGACCAGCCTGGACACACTCAAATCTGCCTGACTATCTGAGGTAAAAAAAAAATCCAGCATTGAGAAACACAACCAGTAAAGAACGAGTTAGGTACTAGTACTACTTTCTTATAGACATGCCAAAATGCAATACTAGTACAAGAAATAACTGTTTGATGTCAAGGATATGTAATAAACACTCAAACAGCTCTTCATACTAACTTATGCATTGCCGAAGACTTCTCACATATTTCTTCTTTATTATTGTCCAAAATGTCAAATAAATGAAGTTAACTACTTTGAAAAGTGTCTCCTGATTGAAATAAAACAATTAACATTTCCTTTCAATCATAATGCATATGCAATAAATATAATGCAGTATATGATTCTATGGACCATTCTGCATAATGAGTACCAGTACTTAAGTAATATCTTTAACCACTGTTTAAAGAGTTTCTGGAAAAATCAGATGATCAATAATTTGGACAAAAGGGAGGGAAAACATCATTTGCTTAGGCAATATTAACATTAATGACAATAAGAACAACAATAAAATTTGATTTCATGTATAAGACATGAACCGACTGTCATGAGGTCACTTGCATTTTGACTGTAATAATGTAGCAATAGAATTTATACAACATAGTAATACTATAATAATAGTATATTGTGCTGGAAACTATTAAAAATGCTCATCACAAAGGTCAGTTTTTTTGTATTAAAATATAATGAAATGATTCACTTCATGACAACATACACAAAAACGTGCACATATAGAAATTTAAATGACATTATTATAATACCAAACATTCAGTCATGTTAAGTTTGCCATTATGGTCTGTCCGTTTGCGATTGGTCGGTCTGTCTGGACACATTATCAGTGTGAAACACTTTGCAAAAATTTTTATGTTTCTGCCTGTCGAGGAAGCAGATAAGAGATAAAAAGCTGGAGGGGTACGCATAAATGTCAACACACTGGACTGTTTACACTTTTGTGCTGTACACGCACATGCTGAACAGTTGCAACACAGACCATGTGGAATCTGACGGTAGAAGTTTGGTTTTACACGTTAATATTAATATGTAAAATATGAAGCGGTAACATAAATGTGTTGTTAAAGATGGAACTGATGCTGTTAATTCACAAACTTAAAGAGCTGTAGGCCTGGAAGCAGGAAGAGGTTTCACTGTGGAGTTGCATGTTTACTGCTGGATGTGCTTTTGACAAAAGTAACATTGCGCTCCAGTGTTACAGCCCTCCTTACAGACGTCTGATTTAGTTCGCTCATGTCCACTCCTGAGTCTAAGCTGGTTTCTCGACTCTCCACTGGCCTTCGTCTCCGATGCTGCTCTGACACAGCGTAATGGATCTCGGCTGCGGGCTTGCCATCCAGTGATACAAACCAGGCTCGAGGAGGGTGAAGTGAGGGGATTTTAGAAAGTTCTGCCAGGGCGTGCACTGAGTGCCTGCTGCCGCCCATTTTATTCAATGTTCCAGGGACTGATACTGACTCTGGCAGGGTGAAGTGACCCCTGGATGTGTTGGTGGAGGTTGCTGCCTGAGAGCCCTCTAAAACCTCTGAGTCTTCTGTTTCTATTGGTTGGTTCTGGGTGGCAGAGGGACCTTTTGGCAGAGTCTGGGTGAAGCTGTCTTTACTCAGAGGCTCAGTGGCAGCACTGTTTGAAGCCCCTGCACGAGGAAGTGTGGCCGACTTGCTCCATTGGGGCTCCTCTGGCTGCTCCTCCAAATGGAAGAATGCTGGAGCGTGAAGAATGGCAACAGGCTGGTTGTAGAAAAACAAATTCTCGGTCAGAGAAGCTGGAACTCTAATGTGCTTAGTCAGATTAGTCAGATCATCATCATCAGTGTTTAGCTCCAGTTCGTTACACTCCATTGTAATGGCCACAGCATTAGGGTTGGCTATGATATTGCCATTGTTCATAGAAATAACAGAGGCATTATGCCGATTATCTGCCCTTTCTGTGAATGATTGGCTCAGTCCATCCTGTGGATGAGAGGGGTCCCCTGAACAGACGTCAAAGACTTCATCATCACATGTAGAGGTGGTTTGGTCCTTTCTCATCACTGGGATCTTCTTTATTTTAGAGTCTCTAAGAGGACGTCTGTAAACAAGACAGAACATTTGCCTCAAACAGTTGCATGCTGATCAGATTAGCTATGACACTTTATACTTTTGTATCCTAATTGGACAAATAATTGATTTTCTTTTGTAATAAGGGCACTGACACTGACATACCTTTAATGAAATGATAAAATACTCCGCCCTGGAGGCTTAAAAAGTGTCACTAAAAAGTTTGCAGTTCACCCAGAGGGCGGCTTTAGTCAGCTAGGGTGGCCTCAAAGGTATGAAGAGGGGATTGTGAGATACACAAGTAGTGTAATGAGTCGCGTGCTGGAAAAACTATGCAACTGTGGAGAACATGATTATGCTGCAGGAGTCACCTGTCAAGATTACGAGGCATATACTAAAAAAGCGTTTTAGTGGGGTGTTCTTTTAAAGCAACTTTGTGTAACCTTTTTACCATAAAATAACAGATTTTAAATTATGTTGACATATTTGGGGGAATGGCGTCTCTGTCATTGCCACTCTGCGCTCCATACGCCTGTTCTTGCACTATAACCAAATATTTCATTAATGTTGGTCATATTTTACGGCGAAAATGTTTTCCCTCTCAAGTCAACTCTCAGTGATCTATAGAGTTTCCACAGTACAGTAAACTATAGCTGCTGTCTGCTAATGTTAGCTCAGTTTGTTAGCCGGGCTGCCCAGACTGTTTCATGTTTGGGACGTGGGGGGGAACACGTTGCACTGTTCATCTGTTAGCAAAATTGTCATAATGCAAGCAGAAAAATACCCGTGTATAACTGTTCACATTTAGAACAGCGGTGTTGCACTCTGAAACTGAGGGGTGCTAAATCACAAAAATACTAATACACACTGTTGCTTCAAATTAAAATGGCTGTGAGCATGATCTTCAGTTTCAGCTCATGAAGCATATTGTTGCCCCTTAAAGTTAAAGATATATTTTGAGACTCTTGATTCGCCTTCGCAGGGAGCTGGGAAGACATTCTGAGATTGTAACAAAACCAGAAAGTGTATCTTTAAATGAGTAATTATATTTTCCTCTCTACAACGAACGAACGATGAAAGCCTCTCTTACCTGTAATAAAACAAAAACCCAACCAAAAGACAGATGACAATAACAAGCGTTCCTCCAAGGATAACCATCAGGAAAGATGAATGGCGCAAGATGAAGTCAGTGGAGATGGCAACTCCAAAGAAACCTAAAGCATGCAGATGAGAAGAAGATGTTTGGATTAAATATAATGCATATGCAATAAAAATCATTGCAGATGAAAATGAACAAGGTGCATTTTGTATCTAAAAGCTTTACTTTTATTTTTATTATTATTATTATTATTATTATTATTATTATTATTATTATATCTTTTGTATTTTTCTACTGACTAAATTCAGTTCCAGACCACTCAATAAATTATTCAACTTATTTTGAAATTATTTTTCCTTAACGTCTTTTTACATCTTCTCCCAACAGCTTGCAAGGTTAGAAAAATTCAATTGGCTCAATTATAATATACAGTAGGTTAACAGCAACCATCAAAATCACTGTTTGTCATTTATTAATTTAACATTTAAGCAGCGTAGCATTTTATTTACAGTATTTTAACATCTTCAGGGTGGGCACTTAACTCTGGGGGATGAAAGAGGTGCTGCTATCCAGTAACCAAGATGAGGAGCCGTGAATGTCCACACAAGTTTTCCCTCTATCGATACCACCGTCCCTAGTCCTTTTCTCATCCATCCACCTACAGGAGGTAAAACAAACACATCAACATTTGTTTGCATTAAATTGTCTTGAATTTCCCACAACCACTAAAGACACTCTAGGTTAAAAAAGGTTCTGAAATTATGACTGTATTATAAAATTAGCCTCATCTATCTTCATTATCAAAGTTTATTACTTTTGTATCTTATCACAGTTTTGTTGACCTAAATCCTGGTTTTGAGAACCACAAAGACTCAGTCGCAACTGTGACAAATTTAAATAAATTGTTACAATTGTAACTGAGTCATGAGGCCCCATTTGTATTATCTCTGTTTTGGTGGCCCCAAATGTACTTATATATATAGGTTTTATATAAATTATTACTCTGAAATAAAAAAACAAAACAAAAAAAAACATTACACTCAGTTTGGGTTAAAAAATATTTAGTTTGAATTAATAAATATTACAACATAGTCAAAAAATAAATATTACTAACCTTTAAACCACCTTTTCTGTTACACCAATGCCATTTAGGTAAAGTGAATTTTATAATTTCTCATATCTTTGTTGGGACTTTTTGTTGTCAGACACAATTTCATTTAACTCATTCTGGACACTGTGTTTTGGTTAAATCATTAGAAAAATGGCGAGCCTAAGAAATGACACATACATACAAAAAAAAAGGTATATGTCAAATTTCATCAGGCTTTTCCCATCTTATGTAAGTATGTATGAATTGTAGACATCTGAGTAGCATGTTACAAACCATTGCTGTATTTTTGTCTAATTGCAAGAGACTTACACTTACATAGCTGATCCTCTGGGCAATGAGTTTTTAGTCATAAGTCCATTAATCTTCTTATCTAGTCTGAACAGATCTTATGCCAGAACGTAACTTTAGAGACATCTAACTGAGACAAGTTCATGACACTAATAAGATGTGAGCTCATTTTGAGGTTAAACTCTCCCTGCAGATGTCAAGTCGAGTCACAGCCTTTTAAAAAATGGATTGTATTCATATTAATATATGCTGATGGCTGTATACAGCATTTGACTGAAAGATAGTGATGTTGGTGAAGCTGCTTTGGAGCGTTCTTTTATCTCTGCAAATGCAGTGAACAGTGACATCTGGTGGTTTCTAGACCTTCTAGCAGCCTTTTAAGACTTGGGCCAAAGCACTCCAATTTTCTTGCTAAGTTTTAGTCTCATATGTGTGCAATAAAAGTCAATAAAGTGCCAGAGATAATAAAGGAAGCATTAAAGCTTCTTTCCTAACAATTAGAGAATTCGAACAGCTCTTATCATGGCAGTTACGTAAATACTTCTGGGTCATTTACTGTAGGAACCTTTCTAAGACTAATAGACTATTTGACCTGAACCAGCTCTACCTCCTAGATTGTTTGGTCTCCCTTGTGGTAACTCCACTATGGCCAACTCTCACACTAGTCTTGTTGTTTGTTAAGACACCCCATCACTGGATCTCCCATTCACCTGCACATCCTTTCTTTGTGAATTCAATAAATTGTGTTTAACTAACTTTCTAGACTTCTTGACTGGCTTGCATCTTGTGTTGGCTATTGTTCACCAAGAGATTTAGCCTATGACACCATTCGCAATGATCAACTCAGGCCTTTTATAGATGTCACACTGTGGAGGTGGGCTTCATTGGTGTCCAACTGTAGGGGAGTTAGAGGGGTGACGATAGCTTATGACAGCAGTGGCAGATTGTCACACCTTATGCCTGTTGGCTAATCATACTCTCCTTTATTTTGCAGTACTGTACTGTACTTTGGTTGTCCTGCCGTACACACATACACACACGGAGGACAGGTAGGTATGTAAGTCTCTGATGATATCATTTTTTAGGAATATTGCTTATTGAACTGTGGACTTGAGCCAGAGAAGCCAGGCATCCATAAAAGATAGTGTATTCACGTCAATTGTGAATTCTACTCACCAGTGGTCCGGTTAAAAAACCAAGCTGGAACAACATTTGAAGTTTGAAGTCCGCAGCTGTCAGGAATGCTGAGGTTGATTTGTATGGGTCCACTCAAATGTAACTCTACATCTCCGGAGAAAAGCTGCACACTGACAGCCGCCACTGGACTCAACTCCACACTGACATATCCTTGAAAAAGACAGAATTATGTGGATGTGACTAATTCAGTTCTTTTATTAGAAGAAATTGTCTTGAATTAAATGTTCATAAATAGCTGAATGGTCCCATTTTTATGTTGTTACAGTTTGAATCTGTTTATTACAGTTTGTAAAAAAAACAAAAACAAAATGGTCACAGTGAAAACGAGTGCAGCCTTTGTGCTTCTTTAAGTCCATTTATCTGTATCAGGTAGCATTTATCTCCACTAGATGGCACCATAGGAAAAGAATCAAATCTTACACACATCCTAAATCTACAAATGCAGATAGAGTGAGGAACATGATTTATTGTGTTTTGTTTACATTTTTTTTGGGGGGGGGGGGGGGGGGGGGGGGGTTGGTAGGGGGGGACTAATTACTTACAAATTATTAACAGAGTCAGAGTGATATGACTGCAACACACAGATCTACCTGATTTAGTGCTCACAATGCCCAAGGTGTCCAGAAAACTCTCTTCTGATGGCAGTTTTGGAATGGTCAGGTAGGCTTTAACAGAGGTCACATTACCCCCATCTGTCAGATTCAGGAGGCTCTTGGGAAATTGGACAATGGGCTGTGACGAAGCATCTACAGACAAGAGAAAAAATGTTAAGTAAGAGCTGAAAATATGTTCCTAAAATATGTTTTCCCTTCAGTGCAACGCTTGTACTGACAAGCAAAGAGAGACAAAGAGCACATGCAAGGAAGGAGAAAATAAGTGTGACTTTAACGATATATACAGTACCAGATGTTTTACCAGTGATCAGGACAGAATCTTCAAAGAGCCAGATGTTCCCCTGATTCAGACCAAGTAGCGACATGGTCACAGATGAAAATACTACAGTAATGATAAGAGAGGAAGAGAAAAGATGCAAAATTAGCACTTCATTTCAAAATAAATAGTTTTTTCCACCAGATGGCAGTGTGGCAGTATTATATTCTGTCATCCATCCTATCAAGTCGCATAATTAACCTTAGACAGATCCAGGAAAAAGGGAATTTGCTTTTCTGGCGAGGGCTCATCTAAGTTTTGTCTACAAAATAAGTTTAAAATTCTGCTGTTTGGTGTCAGTAGGAATGTAATAGCACTGTAGATGGTAGACACACATTTCAGATGTGGGTTATAAAATGATCCCAAATAGTTTTGTGTCTAATTAGGTGTCAAATAGAGTGCAGAGGAGCAACATTTGGTCAATTACAACCAGAAGGTTTAAAAAAGTATATGAAGTAAAAAGTAATTTTACTTATTTTATCATCTAAAGTGTCCTGAAAAAAACAACTGTGAATGTGGAGATCTGCTGACAGACATGCATACAGTCTGTGTGTCATACAAATAGATTAGTACTGAAGGTAAAAGTGGCATGATATAAATAATATTGTAAGATAAAGTAACCATGATATAAAAATATTGCAACGTAAACTGACCATGATATAAATAATATTGCAGTTAAAGTGACCATGGTAAGAATAATATTGTACATTGTAAGTAATCGGAATGTAAAAGTACAGCTAATAAGAATACAAGTAAAAGTACAAAAATACAGAAATTGTAGTTATATAATGATGAATAATGCAGTCGGTTGTGTTAAACCTCAGCAGGCAGATGGTGGCAGGCCATGGAGCAACAGATTTCCTGAGCTGACAAAAAGAGAATGGAGCTGTCACAATGAAGTGCTCCTGTCACTTAGTGGAAAACTTTCAGCCATACGGAAGCTCCAAGAACAGCCTAAACATACTCCCTGACATTTCCAGGATCATGAGAGCCAATGATAAACTGATACTGCCTTTCTTATTTTTATACATTTGTTAAAGCGTTATCTAGGGTGATTCAGCTAAACAATGTCCACATTAAGCACAAACAAACATTAAATATCTTACTTGGCATTGTGTTGGTTTTACACGGCAGCAGTGTGTAAATGTAGCCATCCTTGCCGGCCACAATTGTGATAGGTGTCCCAGTTTGGTATGGTACATGAAGCAAAACACTGCCATCCTCCCCAGTAAGAGCTGTATTAGTCCTGGTGTAGTTGATATAGACTTCCACCTCTGCCTTGCTGAGTTGCTTACGATGCAGCACATCATTGACCTGGACCTTTAGGTTAAAGGCAGAGCCTGGAGAAAAAAAACATAAAGGTTGGGTTTAGACAAAGATGGTCAGTGCAACAGAACGGCTTTTAGAGAAACAAAGCAACAGTTTGCAGTTAGGCATTAAAGTTCATACAAGTGAAGGTTCACACACAAATCTCTCTACACCTCTGTGATTTAACATGAGCTCCACTTATAAACTGGACTGCATTATTAGATATTGAAAGGTGTTCTTCTTATTTTGTCCACCCCTTTTATGCAAAGTGACCATATGCTTTAACAGAATGGAGTAGGAGCTGCATTTCCAATTAACCTAGACGGGACCTTATTGATAACAAAACAAAGTAATTTGTAGAATCCCTTGAGGTTATCAATCAATTAATCCCAGAAGAGGTAGACACACATACAAATGGTAAAACTAGCCAATTAGTTCAGCAAAACATGCTTTCAGGACAACATTATGCTACATCAGCATGAAGACAGCTATGCACAGTACATATTTCCAATAATGTGATTTTCATGAGGGACCCTAATTATTACATGGTTCAGGCCCTACTGATAATGTGACACAATAACCACCAGTCCCATTAACCACTTTTACACGATGCACCAACACCCAATATTAAGTTCATGAGAATTTATTTATTTTTTTTCTGGGAGGTACAGGGTTGCATAACACTGTAGGAATGCTAACACATCACTAGCCTCCCATATGAATAAATGGTCTTCATGCAGATAAGCATACAGTACCCCACCAAGGATCAATGGCTGAGGGACACACACATACACACACACAAAGCATTAAATCAATATGTTGATATTCACAATGGATCAAATGACAATGTGGAATGTAAAAAGGATGGCTAAGGCTGGCTACAGAATGATAAGCCCCCATATAAATGTTTAACTTCACAGCAGAAATAAACATGTTTACAGCCTGGTACAAAAAATGGTTTTGGTCTCTGTAGTCAATTTCCCTGTTCATGACAACTATACGGAGGCTGAATTTTTATATAACTCACCCATTCAAATTATATTACTTAAATGACTTACGACTTAAAGTTATGCATGATTAGGAGCGTGGCTGCTTTAATTGACAGGTGGGTGCCGTTACAGGTGACTTGTTTGAGCACTCAAGTTTCACGCTACGCTGCCACATCTATGTTTTACACAGTCTATAATTTCCCCTCAGTTCAACAAAGCATTTTAGACTCTAGCTAACTTTTAACTCTAACTTTACCCTTTGATTCAGTCTAACTCTCTGCTCTCACCAAGCCTGTTGTAGTCACAGGAGGCAAGCTATGCTAAACAAACTGTATGCCATCTGCCCAACAGTAAAGGAAGTTAGCAAGTAGCTGGAAAACATAGAGAAACATTTAGTTGCTAATGAAGCAGATATTTTGATCAGGAGTTGGTGGAGACTTTTTTTTGTGAGATTTGTCCGGGTGGCCAGACACATCACAACAGCAATACATTTATGACTTTCACAGACTAGCTGGAAAAATCTACTACTGATGAAGCCACTGAACAATGCTTCAAAAAAGCTGCTCAGTACCAGTACTATGTGCAGCTTCAAAACTCTGCTAGAATTGGCCAGGGCCAAGGTATCCTCCTTCACCTACTGCCCTGTTATTAATATTTCCAACTGAACTGTGCTGTTGCAGACTGGACCGGAAAGTGAGTCTTGGGAGTTATGAATCTCAGCAGCGGACTCATCAACAACTCTCCAGTTACAGTATCGAATGGTCATTTTGTGCTAGAAGGCTATAAAAAAAGCTCCATACTGCACATTTTATTGCTAACTGAATACTGCAATATCGCTGTAGTAGCAATACTAAGTAACATAATGTCATAGATATCTTTCTTTAATGGTGACAATTGGACACTGACAGTGGCAGTTGATAATGCTGCTGGTCTGATTGCTCATAATCCTGCTGCTAAGAAATCTGCCAAATCTCGACTGAAAACTCATGAAGCCATGCCTTATGCTACAACATTTCAGCAAGTGCCAAAATAGAAAACCAGATCATCCCATATCATTGCCCCTAACAATTCCATTTGATCAGAAGCACACATGCCCGGAGCTGCCAGGAGTTCCTGCATTTCAAGCCACAATTTGAGACAAACATCTACACTTGGCAGTGTTAGTGTCAACCCACTGGGATACATACACCAGCGCAGACAGACAAGAGGAAGCTTGTTTTGGAAAGGCCGCCTCCTTTTTTATGTGTGTTCTGTCATAGTGGCCAAACAGAACAGAAGGGGGTCATGCTAGACCTGAAGTGGAGGCGTTTAGTGCCAGATTACGATAATCTCCCCATTTGGTGAAGTGAACCACACCACAAAGAGGTTTATAAAGTGGATTGAAACAGGCTGTCTGAGGCCACTGAGTCAGATGAAAAATAGATCCCATGTTGTTTGTGCGTGTGATGTGGCTTGAATACTGATATTATCGGGTATATGATGGCCCTGGTGTCCAATAAAAAGACTGAAATTCCAATAAAATGAAGCACACTTTCTTTATCAACATGTGAATATTTTCAAATACATTTCTATTTATACAATTTCCACCAATGAAAGGTTACATTTAAAGCAACATTTTGTAACTTTTCTACCATAAGTGAAAGGTTGCTACACTGTCACTCCCATATGTCCGTTCTTGCACTGTGAAACTGGATCATATTTCATGGAGAAAATGTTTTCAGCTTTCTCACTGATGTCCTCTGGCTGCTCCACATCAGTTTCCTGATGATGCAAACTATAGCAGCTGTTATCTAATGTTATCTCGGCTGCCTGGACTGTGGGCTCAGTACAGGGGTAGTGTTAGTGTTTGTACCACAGGTGTTTTTAGACCACCGGGAAGAAGAGGTTTCAACCCCGGCGAGCAGGGGAATGCTGATGGGGAGCTGAGCAGGCATCATGCCAGAACAAGAGCTGAGCTTGCGGGCAATGTAACCAGGCTTAGCAGCTTCTATGGACATAATGACAGAGGCAGATAGACCAAAGGAGACATTAATGGAGGAAGCTAAGAAGGGAAAAGGAGAGAGTGACCGAGCAAGAAGCCACCAGACAAGAGTAAATCTGGGACTGACTTTTAGTCATTGCCAGGAGTTTCGTGAAATAAAAGGCTGAAAGACAGACACCGAGCTATGCTTCTTGCTGTTAGACTAGTAAGTAATATTAGTTGGCTGCTATGTCTTGTGTTGTTGCACTTGACCGATGTTTGCCTGATAGCAAAGTTGTAGACTCACTCATTTTTGATCATAAAAAATATAATCATAACATACACATGTACACCTGTCTATATTTACAACAGTGGCACTCTGAAACTGGAGGGACTAATTCACAAAAATACCACTTTCTACACAGTGTCACTTTAAAAGCTACGTGTCAATGAAATAATGACAGTAAATATTAGAATGACAAATTATAATAATTGAAAAAAAAACACCATGTTTGTGGCTGAAAAGCTTTGACGTGTACTTTTTGCTGACATGTGAACAGCATTACATTATTATCATTTCACCATATTGTCAAAAAAAAAAAGATCCACAGGGAGGAGCACAAACATGTTGACTGGTCATTTTTATGAGACCATCAGGCAGCACAAACAGATGGTCCAACAGGGATTTATCTCTGGTGAAACACCACCCTCCTTGCAAACATGCTTGTTTGGAATTAGGCCATACATTCCAACGATGGAAGCAAAGCACAAGCGCACCCTTTGATATGTGGGTCATATCATTGAGCAAGTCAGCAATATCAAACTGCAGTGAGATAAAATATGTTTAGACTAGATCTGGGTTACAACCACTCTTCCTGTTGTCTTCTAATTACAATCCTCCCATGGGCCAAATGATTCAAACTTTAAGTCTCTTGCTTTGCCCATTATAAAGGGAGAACAATGAAGATGTTAATCCCAGCGTTGGAGCTGACCATCTGGTTCGAGAGAGGAGGCATTTGTATTTCAAAGTTTTCTTTTTTTTTCTTTTTCTCCCTGACAGTTTACTCTGAAGGGACAGGAAGGCTAAGAAGGAGAGGGGTTGGCAGGACATTACACATGCCAGCATGTGTGCTCGAGACAAACACCATGCTCAGGGTACATTTTCAAGCGTTTCAGTCAACAACACAGACTTGTCATCATGAGATGACGGATGGTAATATACTCCTACAGCAGCATGAATTAGTCATGAAGAATCTAATGAGCGAACATGGCCACAAATCCCTCTTTCAGCTTGCCTGCATGCTGCTCTGTTATAAACAGAGAGGAGAGGGAGACCATAATTTCACTTTTAAAATTAAAGTAGTTGCAAGACACTAACTGAAGACCTTGAAAAAGAAGAATGGGTCTGCTGTAATGTGAAGCCATGATTTGAATAAGAGTCATATTAAGGGCCTTCTGAGCATCCAGACGTTTTTAACACATTTTAATAAACAAGAAGTTTTTTTTGCATCTATAAGAATTTGACCTAACCCCAAAGTCATACATTATTGTAATATTGCAAATAATTGATCAATAGCTACATTGTTGGGGGTGATGCAGTAAAAAGGGACAGATGGAGAAACCGTTATTAAAGAGGAGCCCCCACAACACTTATTACTCATCAACAGGGCAGTAGATTTGCAAGCAAATCCTTATACAGATGGTCTAGGTCGGCTAAACGAGGACATCTTTAATCTGCAAGAAAGAGACCTCTGGTTGATAGAGTAGGCAAATGTTAAAACACCAACATTAATCTTCATTCTCCAGCTATGGTGTCATTTATTCTCATTTCTCATTTTAATCCAATATTTCAAAGCACACAGCAGTAAAAAGTTTGAAGTTTTACTAAAGTTTAAATGAAACCTGAAACAAACCTGACAAGGGATCGAGCACTTGTTGTTGGTACTGAAAAGGCTCTTGTTTCATGTGATCCCGGTTTGAAAAGTTTCCGTCATTGATATGCAGAGAGGGTCCAGTCGGAGTGAACTCTCCAGTCGTTTTCCCATTCTTGCATAAAATCAGCGCAGACAGCAGACACGTGAACAGGCGCATGACTTCCAACAACAACAACAACAACAAAGTCACTTTTTCTTTTTAAGTCGTCTCAAGTCCAGTTTTCATCTAGAAATTGAATTCGAGCAAAGATGCCCACTGCACTGCCATCCTAAACTGATCTCACGTCAGCCAAACTGCGCAGGAAAACTCCTCCCCTTTAATCTGCCCCGTGAAGCCCACAGATAGATAGATAGATAGATAGATAGATAGATAGATAGATAGATAGATAGATAGATAGATAGATAGATAGATAGATATACAATTCATGAAATTAAAATATTTAGGTAAAGTGCATAAAAATTGCATTGAAGTACTTGCACCAAGTAATTACTGCCACTAGATGGCGATAATACAACAGAATCAAACTTAAAATTAGTCATTAAAAGCCATTCATTATTAATAATCCATCTCATTAATCTATTCATGTAACAGAACATATTGATGCAAACTTGCATTATTTACACTAATAATGGTATTGCCAGTTTTAGTAGAATTTATATAGGTGTCTTCATTTAGTATGTATCTATACATTTACATTTGTGTGAGTTTCCAGGTCTAATAAATGCATCAATTAAATATTAAATATTAAATCTGCCTCTTGTATTATCCCCTGTAACGTTTTAATCACTGACTCAGAATCTGTCCACACTGCAGTCTTCAAAGCAGCATGCAGGTACAAAGCTACTAGCCAAAAGCTACTGAACATCGAAAGGAAAATGAATTTTCTCAGTCAGGACTTTTTTTTTTTTGCTTGTGGTGTGAAAAATGACTGGAAAACAGGAGAAGTGTAAGTGGAGCTGCACATTTGTCTGTTGTCATCTTCTTTTGTTATTGGGTGAACTCTATAAGATTGGTCATCCTACCTGGTTGCATTGTCTTTGCTGATTTTTGTTTTGTTTTGTCTTAATGTGATCATCAGCACCTAGAAAAGGTCTGAAAATAAACACTATTCTTCAACCACTGTTGAATCATTATCATTATCTTCAGCCTGTATGTAAAGAGTCTGAACAATTCTGATCAGTGGGATTGCAAGTAAATCCTGCCTTCAGGCCGATGGTCCAGTATGCCAAACTGCTGGTTAAACAAAAATGTATTCCCTCCTCAATTAAAATAATTAGTAACACATAGTAGAATTTGTTTTCATTTAGGGACTATGACACTGCAATACATCTATCAATTTTTCATATCTATTCTGATAACTGCCTAGCCCCATCAGGGTAGCGGGGGCTGGACACGATCCAAGCTGGCACTGGGCTAGAGGCGAGGTACAGAAAAATCACCAGTTCAACACAGGGCTGACACATGGAGACAAACAACACTCACGCTCACAATCACACCTACAGGCAATTTCACCAATTAAACCGCATGTCTTTGGACTGTGGGAAGAAACCAGAGTACCTGGAGAGAACCTGCAGAGACACAGGCAGAACATGCAGACTTCAAGGTCTCAGCTGTGGTTCAAACCTGGACCCTTCTTGATATGAGCAGACCACTGCGGCACCATACTGTTCCTGACAATCTCTTTATTTATTTGTTTTATTGTTCAAACTATTGTTTTATTGTTCAAACTACTGTCTTTTATCATAGTTTAAGTAAGTATTACTGTACATGTGAAGTATTAGATTGTTGGCAAGTGTGTTGTGTGATGCAGCAGCTTGAAGCCCAAGACAAAGTATGTCTTAGTCAATTCAATTCAATTTCAAAGTTATCTTGTGACATCTTTCCTAGGAGCAGGTCTATATCGTACTCTAAATAGTATTATTTGCAGAGACCCAACAATTCCCACCATGAGTGTGTGACAGTGACGAGGAAAAACCTAGGTCTGCTCGGTGAGCAATTATCCAAAAGGATCGTCTTAAGCTTACTTAC
Source organism: Larimichthys crocea (assembly GCF_000972845.2). Taxonomy (NCBI): domain Eukaryota; kingdom Metazoa; phylum Chordata; class Actinopteri; family Sciaenidae; genus Larimichthys; species Larimichthys crocea. The sequence continues at coordinate 5,231,000 of NC_040011.1, read as the reverse complement.
TCTTAAATGTGGAGAGGGTGTCTGCCTCCAGAACCCTAACTGGGAGCTGATTCCACAGGAGAGGAGCTTCATAGATACTTTTAGACTACAGGAGACATCAGTAACCTTGCATTCTGGCAGTCCAGTGTTAGTGGGGTAATAGGCTACTACCAGTTCTTTAAACTCTTTATCTTAACTTATTTCTACCTACATCCAGAAACTCACAAATTAGTTGACCACTAATGATCTGATATTTAAAACATTTGATAGCAATTACTAGCAACATTCTGCTCTAGTTGGCCATATAAATAGCTACTCTAGTGGTTTTTCATGTTTTCTGGACAGGGAGTCATGCCCCCTTTCACTTTATATCCTTCAAAAATAGCACCTAAAGGCTGGCTTGCTCAGTGATTTCCACCTGCGGACGTTCCTGACACCAAAACGTGAGCGAATCCTTCCTCAGCTGGCTTCTTTACCATCATAGTTCTTCTGTGACAGGGCCCACAGAGAGCCAGTGAGCTGACACATTTGTCCTCCCAGCTCTACTCCCCTCTGACAACGTATAAATCGGAGTCTAAACACTCAGGCAAAAGGATGGATGACAGCCTGAGTCTCCAGGATCAATTTGCCATAAATTAGATACAGCAATGGTTCATTTCTTCACATAAATAGCTGCATCCACAGGGCCTATTTTGAAAATTTGCTTGTTTTCACCCTGGAACTCTCTCCCTCAGATCTCAGCTCCATCCCCGGGTGCTTTTTTTTTCTATTAATCTTATCGAAGCACAGATAGACTTTCTCTTTGTTTTTCAACACTGCCACAATGTTATCTATTAGCTCCTGTTAATAAAGCAAAGAGATTATTCTGTTCCACTGTGTGGGAATGTGTTTTATTTTTTTATCTTTTTGGGAATCTTATATATGGACATCTTTTCTAAATTTGTGGTCTGCAGTAAAAAAAATTAATAAATAAAATGAAACATTCATTACTTTTGAAAGTTATGATTACCTGTGAAACCATCCGTCCATTACCAATTGAGTCAAAAATCATCCTCATTATCAAAGTCTGTGGGTCAAAGCTTAACGGATACCTGAAAAGACAGATTCAGGATAAAATACTTTGACTCAAAGCTTCATTTCTCAACTTTTTAATGATATTACAAGTGTATATCCTAAAATACTTTAAACTATTCTGACTAATTTTCTGGTAATTGGCTCAAGCCATTTTGGATGACAGTCTAGCAGGTGACGTGGGCAGCTGGTGGGACAGATTAAATGTGCATCTTTGCAGCTGTGTTCCCTTTTAAAACACCGGAGATGGACCAGAGGCAACAAAGTGACGTGAGGGTGTAAGACAGGAAACAAAGTGATAGACAATGTTGCATGTTGAAAAAGCCCTTGCCCGAAGAGACAGGTGCATGACTTGCCATTAATAATGATAACATCATCAGCAGACTTGTTGAGGTATATTGATATGTAGTGGAATATTTTGAAGATCATAAAGAAAGCCATTCATTGTGTTACTTTACATAGAGGAGACATTGCAGGAAATTGCATAAGGACTCTGCTCCACCAGTAAGGGACAGTCCCAAAAACCCACAGTGATTCAAAAACAAAGAAACAAATAACTAACAAAACAGAACATTTCTTATGTAATTAAACTGTGTGCATTTCATCTAAACAGTGTAAGGTTAAAAACACATAAATAGATTCCAAATCAAGCCCAAATGTGATGTTAATTGTTTGGATGTAGTAGACTGCAAATAAAATGAACCTATAGGTAGAAAACTAATGAGGTGAGAGAATGTGAAGTGGGATGATACTACCCTGTGTATGTGTGACCATCACACTTACATTTATAGACAATAACAAAGACTGCAAGCCTAAACAAGTTGAGGGAAAAGCAGAGATTATTGCAGTATACAACAGTCTTGAGCAAGACCCCAGAGGCTGTCGATATGATGCATATGGCATTGCATAATCTGCACATTGACTGGTCCATGCGAAGAATAGTTAGCTCACACTCTTCATGTGTGCAATCTGCCTTGTCTTCTACAGAGGGTGCTGTCATCCTGCCATGACCCCCCCAGATTTATCCACCGTTCCTGCTGAGTGTCATGACTTTGGTGAGGTTTTCAGTAAAGATCGAGCTCTGTCCCTGCCTCCACACAGACCTTATGATTGTGTTATTGATCTTCTTCCTGGTTCTCCTCTACCTTAGAGTTACCTGTATAATCTCGCTCTCCCTGAAAAAGAGGCCATAGAGAACATGGCATTAAGGAGTCACTGGCTGCAGGTATCATCTGTCCATCTTCCTCTTCTGTGGGGGTGGGGTCTTTCTTTGTTGCGGAGAAAGATAAGACTCTACGTCCCTGCACTGACTTTATGGCCTTTACAACATCACCATTAAGAAAAAGCGACTAATCAGTTCTGCTTTTGAACCTATCTAAGGAGTCGCCATCTTTTCAAAACTGAACTCATATCACCTAGAGGGAGATGAATAGCAGATAACCTTCGATAATTTCATGTCCGCCAGATGCTCCAAAGATTTAACAAGTTGTCCATGACGGTTGATAAATGTCAATTTCACTCCAGTACAGTGACCTTCCTGGGGTAGATTATTAAAAGATGCAAACAGAACTGGAGATGGTCAGGGCAGTGGCTGAGTGGCCTCAACCCATTTCTAGGAAGCCACTGCAGAGATTTTTGGGATTTACAAACTTTAATCGCCAGATCTTACACACTGGACCTCTAAGAACCAAATCGAATATTTTGGAGCTGAACTCAGTTTGAAACTGATTATGATGATAACTCTAATCTCTAATAACTCATAGAACAAGAATAGAATGATCATTAAAGAGAACCCATTTCTTCAGAGTTGATAGTCTGTCAAACTCTATCTGTTACCTACAGGCAGTGGTGAAATATTGCCTTATGATGATGATGGCCTACAGAAGTGTCTGTTGGCCTCAGACAGTGGATGAACATGAAGCAAAGTTGTCCTGACAGACTGCCAAAGAAGTGGTGTTACCTGAAGTGTAAAACTGAGCTTCTCCAGTATTAACCGCCATCACTTCCTGTTCTGTAACACAAGAATGAAACACAACTTTTTAAGCCTGTGGCAGGATAATGTGAGCGGGGAGAAAGGAGGGGCCAGGAGGGATGCCTCTTCCTTCTCTTACTTCATCTGTGGGTTGATATTTATTGGCCTACTTCAAAATGGATGGAAATTGAGTTCAATTCTACATGTTGGGTGCAAAAAGTCCAGATTAATTTAAACTTAAATTTATACAGCATAACACAAAATGACTGGATGTCACCACCATGCAGAACATCAAGAATTCAGTGCACAAACTTCATTACAGATACTCAGCATCCCTTCTTGTATTAGCTAATACATTCACCGCAGTCTCTCAAAGTAGGGAAATTTGCACTGGGCTTCAGTGGAGATATTTCCCAGTTTGAAACATGAAATCCATCCTCAAAAGGCCTTTGCAGATTAAAATGCCTGTTGATTGTTTGCTAAATAACTTATCCCCAAAGAGGTGACTGAAATTGAACTTAATTTGGAGATTAGGAGAGAAGATGAGGATAAACAAAATAATATGTTCATTGATGTTGTTTGTTTCTTATATTGTTAATGCTGCTGCTCAATCAGGTCATTTGCATCGGCACTAATACTGACCCCCTGCTCAGTAACCCAATAACAGGATTTGCAGCTGATGTGCTTTCTAAATGATTGATAGAGGTGGTGTGGAAAACATCAGCTGCACGACGATGCTGCAGACTGGAGTGATGCAGCAGCAAGCTATTGGGGCTGACTTCCCAGCATGCATCTCATCCCATCTAACTGCATTATCAACTACAGCCTCCTCATTTCCATAAAGTCTTTCAGAAGAAGTCAGGGCCTATGTCCCCACATCTTTTATTTAATCTGTAACTGACCAAGACGAGATCCTGATTTAAAGGCGTGTTACCACAAGCCAAAGCAAAGCATGTTTTCATTTCTATGAGTGCGTTTCCACTCTGAAAGTACATCTAAGTATCCTTCTAAATATAAATATGGAAACATATCAGGTGTGTCAAGAAATGCAATTATGATAACCACATTTCACGCCACGTAATTTCAGTTCAGTCATTTTATCACAATGACTACAAAAATACAAAAAATGTTTCCTGCATTTACAATATACAGAACACAGTGATGACAATAATGATATCTAAGATGCTACACAACATGTGTAGATGAAGCAGGGTCATTGCACATGCAACAAAGGAGTTTTACTCCTAACACACTTAGAGTTTCAAACATAAGTTGAAGGGGATGGTTTGTGTAGTCTGTTACAGGGCCTTCTGTCACCTTACCAGCCACATTCACAGTATGGCTCAGGTGATTTTTGACCTTGATCTTACCGTACAAATAAATCATGGCATCCTGAATATATTTACTAATTTCTCTGTTTTAGGCTATACCCTAAATCAAAATCTGTTTGTTGCTCATTGTTTTCTGCTACACCTATCAAATTTTCTGTTCTTACACCACACTGCAGCTTTTAACAATAACGGTGGCAGAATTAGCATTGGCAATTTTTGTAATTTTTGAAACAATAGGTCCCTGTTTCCCTGACAGACCTAGATTTTTTGGTACAATTTGATATTCTATTGTTGTATATTTATTTGTGTGTTTTTATGTGTGTTGTCCCTGTCCCCCCTGATAAGTGGCTTAGATTGGACATTTTTGAAACAATAGGTTTCAATTATATATTTTTTTAAACAATGGGTCCCTGATTTCAGACAGAGACAAAAGCAGCCTTTTCATTTCTAGACAGCGCTGTCTGAGAATTAAGAATTTCATAGCCAATGTTTCACTGTAATTGTTGTGCATATGACAACAAAGACCTTGTAAAGAAAAAGTTGTTTAGTGATTAGTATCACTCAGCTAAAACCTGATGTAAAATATGTTCAATATTTGTAACATTTAATATAATGCCTCCCTGTAATAATGCATTTCATCTGTCTGAGAATCATTTTGCAATCAGTCGGGAGAAAACAAGTGGTGTCTTTTCTTTCCACAGCTGGGGCACTGGTAGGCATTCCTTGCTTTTGCCCTGCCAAGTGTGCATTTTAATTTGGAGCTCATTTTTACGTCTCGCCGCTCTGTGTGGTTGAGTCCCTGCCTCTTATTAACTATGTTATATAAATCACAGGCAGCCTCCCAGCACATAAACTCACACAAGCCAAATGTATTCTACTTTACTTTACCCACTTTAAGTTCTCCAAAGGACAAAGAGCTGACGTCTAAGTAGCTGTTGAAGAGTAAGAATTTAGAAGGTAAAAAAAACTTGTTTTTTTTCTCTTAGGAACTGCTTCACCAAATAGTACTAAAACACAGCTTGACACGGAACATGATATTGGTAATGTGACAAAAAGCCTGGATCAAGCACAATAGCTTCAAGGTTTATTTAACTCGCTTCACTAAAAGACGAATGGTCTCTAACCACCAGGTATAATTCAGTAATTCAATACCACTGTTTAGCATCAGTTTTAAAGTTGAAAGTATACTCAAATAAAGTGCAATATTGGTGATGATACACCAATACCTGATCATATATGGACCTTTCTGTGCTCTGAAATTGTATCTAAACCAAGACCCTAAGTTGGGTCTCAGGTATCAAAAAACTATCAGATCCATTAAATCTCCTGCTTAAAACACACACATTTTAAGTTGGCATCCTAATATGAGTAATCATTTGTCTGTGCTCAAACACTGGCATCATGTTCATTCCACCTTACAAACTCCTCAGTGCTAATCTAACCATAATTGGGTTGTGACATTTAATCCATCCATCTAATTTGATTTGATTCAAAATGTTGATAACCTAACCATTTTCTTGTTTGGGGACTAATGTCTAATAGAAAAATACCCTGTAAATGTATTGAGTAGCTGTGTCACTATTCTGACGGCCTATGGACGAGACAGAGAGGACAGCTGAGGCGGCTTTTTTTCCATGACAAGTTTAGTGATAAATCCTCCATTCTCCTCTGCCAAGCTTCAATAAACCTTTCACATCTTGGACTCCTGTGCACTTTCTCTCCACTGACTGAACTGAACATTGATGAATAGAATTCTCCACAAGAGAAGGCATCACTTGCACTGGAGTGTGATGTCATTTCCCTTTTTCCCTCTGCTTCAGAACTGAGGCCATGGTTGATAATAAGTTGATGACTGTATTAACAATACCTTACCTTAACGTTAGCTTTTGTATGTGCACTGTGCTTCTACGCACATGTAAGCCACATGGATCATAGTAGTATATCGTTCTTCAATATATTATCCTACAAAGTAATCAGCATTTTGATTAATTTGATTGGTAATCTGATTGTTTTGCCTTTACATGTACTATTCATTCATCCATTCACACAATTTCCCATTTAGGGATCAATAAAGTATATCTAATCTAATCTAATCTAATTACTCCCTAAGCCGGATCTTTATTCAATGAAACACAGATCGAGAGAGAAGCACCATAATAGTTTGATTAAATGAAAACATTGCAATTAGAGTATTTCCCTATTGATCGGCCCATCAGTTAACACTGAACGAGACTGGCAGCCATGAAGGCAGTACAACCACTATAATTAAGAGAGTCGACTGTTCATGGCATCAACGACATAATTCGGTTACCAGGACAAGATATATTTGTCCAGAACAGACACAAAAGGGACAACAAGCTTTCCAAATTTTGTTAATAATCCACAAGCACTGTTTTCTTGTTTGTTTTTTTTTACTTTATATATATTTATATAAGAGGCTTACCCATGGCTTAGACTTAAAGTGAAACATCCATAAAAGTACCTCATGTTCTCATTTTTAAGTCAGTGAAACAAGCAAACTGACTTACTGCAGGTTCTTCTCTCTCTCTCCCTCCCCTTTTTTTTTTTGCTCTCCTGCCCAAAATAGAGGCAAAGTCAGATACTGTATAGGTCTAATTAATTCCACTTAGTGCTGAACAATCTGCACAGACACAGCAGGGGCCAGTGGCTGACATATGCAGGTATCACAAGCGGCTCATCTTCCCAGAGGAAAAAAACAGGGCAGCACAGACATACAGTATCTCCTCTTTTTTGCAGTTGAACTTGGCACTAGGTAAGTGCATATCTCTCTGTTCATCACTTTGAGGCTTAGAGGCCAGGCTCAATAAATCCTCCTGTGTGTATTATAAGACTGATCTTCCTTTTATCAGGGAACACTGCAGTAGTGTTGTTGTGACACAACATGTGAAATGATAACTGACATGGCAAATGGGGTAGAGAAATGGGTCATCTGCAGGTGCTGCACAGGATGGAATCCAAACTGACAAACCTCTTGTTATGCATCACTTGCTTTAATTAGATTGTGGAATGAGTGGACATGCTGTCATTAAAATGTGTGTTTTCACTCCTGTTGTGGGTACCATGAGGTCATATTAAATCAATATATGGCAGCTGATAGCTCATGTCTGGTGTCAAGACACACACCAGGTTCTCAACACCTGATATGAAGACATTCCCATATAACATTGACTATCTGCCTTTCTACAGTATTTTTACACTCAGTTTATTCCTGCTGGTCTGTGGAAACATAGAGCTCAGTCATAAATGTGCTTTCCTTTAGGCCATTTTTACGGTTGTCCACAGCAAGTTGTTTTTCACATTTTACCCTGTTGACTGCTGGGGGTTGCAAAGATAAACAGAAAATGCAGCAATTTAGAGCAGCACTAGTTACAATTAACTGCTCATATCACCCATACTTGCCAACCCTCACGATTTCCCACGAGACAGAGAGTTTTTCATAGTTTCCTTCTGGGGTCATAATTTTCCCGCATTTCTCCTGATTTATGACACATTTTCACATCTTTTTTTTTTATCACAATCTGTTTCTGGCACTGTACAGTGTGTATAATACCCAAAGTATATGGGATATGGACATGATGTGTTACAAAGGTGGTATGTATGGTAGGTTTTTTTTCACTGTTACGCAGTAGCATGCAATGCCAGAAGTGAACCAATGAATGACAACTGATTAATATTAGTTTACGAAAGGAGGGAAGTAATCTACTCTATTCTTTCCGAGAATTAAAAGTAAATTAGTATTTGACATTACAATACTCTGTTACTATCATTCTTTAAAAGTCACCAGATTGTGGAAAATAAGGTCTCAGAACTGGACCTTGAGACCCCTCACTTTGATTTCATTTGATTTGATTTTTTACTAATGTCACTATAACGTGTTAAACAATTTACACACATCCAGAAGACATGGAGGCACATTAGTGTTTAACTAAAATCGTGTTTCTGGTGACATGATCAATGTATATCCAGTATTCATTCTTCTTTTAGCTCTGTTTTGTTCTCCACCAACTCTTATTTCTTCACTAGCTAGTCGCTAACTTTCTATTTTTGACACTTTATGTTAGGCAGCACTCTTGTTGAAAACAGCTGCTGCTGGGTTTGATGAGGGCGATGAAAGTGAACTAAAATAATAAAGTCATGGCTGTAAAATGAAAAGAGCTCGGTTGATTCTCTGCATTGATGTTGTTTGTTTCTTATATTGTTAATGCTGCTGCTCAATCAGGTCATTTGCATCGGCACTAATACTGACCCCCTGCTCAGTAACCCAATAACAAGATTTGCAGCTGATGTGGCTTTCTAAATGATTGATAGAGGTGGTGTGGAAAACATCAGCTGCACGACGATGCTGCAGACTGGAGTGATGGCAGCAGCAAGCTATTGGGGCTGACTTCCCAGCATGATTCATCCAATCTAACTGCATTATCAACTACAGCCTCCTCTTCCATAAAGTCTTTAGAAGAAGTCAGGGCCTATGTCCCCACTTTATTTAATCTGTAACTGACCAAGACGAGATCCTGATTTAAAGGCGTGTTACCACAAGCCAAAGCAAAGCATGTTTTCATTTCTATGAGTGCGTTTCCACTCTGAAAGTACATCTAAGTATCCTTCTAAATATAATATGGAAACATATCAGGGTGTGTCAAGAAATGCAATTATGATAACCACATTCAGCCACGTAATTTCAGTTCAGTCATTTTATCACAATGACTACAAAAATACAAAAAATGTTTCCTGCATTTACAATATACAGAACACAGTGATGACAATAATGAATATAAGATGCCCAACATGTGTAGATGAAGCAGGGTCATTGCACATGCAACAAAGGAGTTTTTACTCCTACACACTTAGAGGTTCAAACAAAGTTGAAGGGGAGGGTTTGTGTAGTCTGTTACAGGGCCTTCTGTCACCTACCAGCCACATTCACAGTATGGCTCAGGTGATTTTTGACCTTGATCTTACCGTACAAATAATCATGGCATCCGAATATATTTACTAATTTCTCTGTTTTAGGCTATACCCTAAATCAAAATCTGTTTGTTGTCTCATTGTTTTCTGCACACCTATCAAATTTTCTGTTCTTACACCACACTGCAGCTTTTAACAATAACGGTGGCAGAATAGCATTGGCAATTTTTTGTAATTTTTGAAACAATAGGTCCCTGTTTCCCTGACAGACCTAGATTTTTGGTACAATTTGATATTCTATTGTTGTATATTTATTTTGTGTGTTTTTATGTGTGTTGTCCCTGTCCCCCCTGATAAGTGCTTATATGGGACATTTTTGAAACAATAGGTTTCAATTATATTTTTTTTAAACAATGGGTCCCTGATTTCAGACAGAGACAAAAGCAGCCTTTTCATTTCTAGACAGCGCTGTCTGAGAATTAAGAATTTCATAGCAATGTTTCACTGTAATTGTTGTGCATATGACAACAAAGACCTTGTAAAGAAAAAGTTTGTTTAGTGATTAGTATCACTCAGCTAAAACCTGATGTAAATATGTTCAAATATTGTAACATTTAATATAATGCCTCCCTGTAATAATGCATTCTCATCTGTCTGAGAATCATTTTGCAATCAGTCGGGAGAAAACAAGTGGGTCTTTTCTTTCCACAGCTGGGGCACTGGTAGGCATTCCTTGTTTTCCCTGCCAAGTGTGGCATTTTAAATTTGGGCTCATTTTTACGTCTCGCCGCTCTGTGTGGTTGAGTCCCTGCTCTTATTAACTATGTTATATAACACAGGCAGCCCCCAGCACATAAACTCACACAAGCCAAAGTATTCTACTTTACTTTACCCACTTTAAGTTCTCCAAAGGACAAAGAGCTAAAGTCTAAGTAGCTGTTGAAGAGTAAGATTTAGAAGGTAAAAAAAACTTGTTATTTTTTTCTCTAGGAACTGCTCACCAAATAGTACTAAAACACACCTTGACACAGAACATGATATTGGTAATGTGACAAAAAAGCCTGGATCAAGCACAATAGCTTCAAGGTTTATTTAACTCGCTTCACTAAAAGACGAATGGTCTCTAACCACCAGGTATAATTCAGTAATTCAATACCACTGTTTAGGCATCAGTTTTAAAGTTGAAAGTATACCAAATAAAGTGCAATATTGGTGATGATACACCAATACCTGATCATATATGGACTTTCTGTGCTCTGAAATTGTATCTAAACCAAGACCTAAGTTGGGTCTCAGGTATCAAAAAACTATCAGATCCATTAAATCTCCTGCTTAAAACACAAATTTTAAGTTGGCATCCTAATATAGTAATCATTTGTCTGTGCCAAACACTGGCATATGTTCATCCACCTTACAAACTCCTCAGTGCTAATCTAACCATAATGGGGTTGTGACATTTAATCCATCCATCTAATTCGATTTGATTCAAAATGTTGATAACCAACCATTTTGGTTTGGGGACAATGTCTAAAGAAAAATACCCTGTAAATGTATTGAGTAGCTGTGTCACATTCTGAGGCCTATGACGAGACAGAGAGGACAGCTGAGGCGGCTTTTTTTCATGACAAGTTTAGTGATAAATCCTCCATTCTCCTCTGGCAAGCTTCAGTAAACCTTTCACATCTTGGACTCCTGTGCACTTTCTCTCCACTGACTGAACTGAACATTGATGAATAGAATTCTCCACAAGAGAAGGCATCACTTGCACTGGAGTGTGATGTCATTTCCCTTTTTCCCTCTGCTTCAGAACTGAGGCCATGGTTGATAATAGTTGATGACTGTATTAACAATACCTACCTTAACGTTAGCTTTTTGTATGTGCACTGTGCTTCTACGCACATGTAAGCCACATGGATCATAGTAGTATATCGTTCTTCAATATAATCCTACAAAGTAATCAGCATTTTGATTAATTTGATTGGTAATCTGATTGTTTTGCCTTTACATGTACTATTCATTCATCCATTCACACATTTCCCATTTAGGGATCAATAAAGTATATCAATCTAATCTAATCTAATTACTCCCTAAGCCGGATCTTTATTCAATGAAACACGATGAGAGAGAAGCACCCATAATAGTTTGATTAAATGAAAACATTGCAATTAGAGTATTTCCCTATTGATCGGCCCATCAGTTAACACTGAACGAGACTGGCAGCCATGAAGGCAGTACAACCACTATAATTAAGAGAGTCGACTGTCATGGCATCAACGACATAATTCGGTTACCAGGACAAGATATATTTATCCAGAACAGACACAAAAGGGACAACAAGCTTTCCAAATTTTGTTAATAATCCACAAGCACTGTTTTCTGTTTTTTTTTTTTTTTTTACTTTATATATATTTAAAAGAGGCTTACCCATGGCAACAATATAGACCTAGACTTAAAGTGAAACATCCATAAAAGTACCTCATGTTCTCATTTTTAAGTCAGTGAAAAAGCAAACTGATACTGCGGTTCTTCTCTCCTCTCCCTCCCCTTTTTTTTTTTTTTGCTCTCCTGCCCCAAAATAGAGGCAAAGTCAGATACTGTATAGGTCTAATTAATTCCACTTAGTGCTGAACAATCTGCACAGACACAGCAGGGGCCAGTGGCTGACATATGCAGGTATCACAAGCGGCTCATCTTCCCAGAGGAAAAAAACAGGGCAGCACAGACATACAGTATCTCCTCTTTTTGCAGTTGAACTTGGCACTAGGTAAGTGCATATCTCTCTGTTCACACTTTGAGGCTTAGAGGCCAGGCTCAATAAATCCTCCTGTGTGTATTATAAGACTGATCTTCCTTTTATCAGGGAACACCGCAGTAGTGTTGTTGTGACACAAATCTGTTGGTTTCACTCTTTTTTGAAATGATAACTGACATGCCAAATGGGGTAGAGAAATGGGTCATCTGCAGGTGCTGCACAGGATGAAATCCAAACTGCACAACCTCTTGTTATGCATCACTTGCTTTAATTAGATTGGAATGAGTGGAACATGCGGTCATTAAAATGTGGTTTTTCACTCCTGTTGTGGGTACCATGAGGTCATATTAAATCAATATGGCAGCTGATACTCAGTCTGGTGTCAAGACACACACCAGGTTCTCAACACCTGAATGAAGACATTCCCATATAACATTGACTATCTGCCTTTCTACAGTATTTTACACTCAGTTATTCCTGCTGGTCTGTGGAAACATAGAGCTCAGTCATAAATGTGCTTTCCTTTAGGCCATTTTTACGGTTGTCCACAGCAAGTTGTTTTTCACATTTTACCCTGTTGACTGCTGGGGGTTGCAAAGATAAACAGAAAATGCAGCAATTAGGCAGCACTAGTTACAATTAACTGCTCATATACCCCCATACTTGCCAACCCTCACGATTCCCACGAGACAGAGAGTTTTTCATAGTTTCCTTCTGGGGTCATAATTCCCCGCATTTCTCCTGATTTATAACACATTTCACATCTTTTTTTTTTATCACAATCGTTTCTGGCACTGTACAGTGTGATAATACCCAAAGTATATGGGATAGGACATGATGTGTTACAAAGGTGGTAGGTATGGTAGGTTTTTTTTCACTGTTACGCAGTAGCATGCAATGCCAGAAGTGACCAATGAATGACAAACGATTAATATTAGTTTACGAAAGGAGGGAAGTAATCTACTCTATTCTTTCCGAGAATTAAAAGTAAATTAGTATTTGACATTACAATACTCTGTTACTATCATCTTAAAAGTCACCAAGATTGTGGAAAAATAAGGCCTCAGAACTGGACCTTGAGACCCCTCACTTGATTTCATTTGATTTGATTTTTTACTAATGTCACTAAATAACGTGTTAAAAAATTTACACAATCCAGAAGACAGGGAGGCCATTAGTGTTTAACTAAAATCGTGTTTCTGGTGACATGATCAATGTATATCCAGTATTCATTCTTCTTTTAGCTCGTTTTGTTCTCCACCAACTCTTATTGATATAACTATATATATATATATATATATATATGTAAGTGCAGCTTTATGGCTTATTCTATCTCATGTC